>NW_024070212.1:76623283-77081120 GCF_014754425.2 Oryx dammah
TTTTTTTTTTTTTGCCTTTTTTTTTTGCTTTCTTTTTTTTTTCTCAAACTTTTTTTTAACTGTTAAGTCTTCTATTTCTCTACTTTATATTTCTATAACTATTACTTTTCAAAAAAAAAAAAAGACTCTACTTTTTTAAAGCAAACACCATATATAGTCTTCGCGTGGTTGTTGTTGGTATTTCATTTTTAATCTTGGGTTTTTTTTTTTCTTATATATATTTTTTTCCTTATTTTTTTTCCTTATTTCTTTTTCTTAATATTATTATTACTTTTTTTAATCTTTTCTCTTTTTTTTCTTTCTTCCTTCTGCTTCGTCTCTTTAACATTGTATTTTTGAAAATCTAACCTCTACTCTAGGTTTTTAATCTTTGCTTTTCGGTTTTTGTTGTCAATCTTGTACATTTCATAACCCAATCTTACCTGACAGCGAGATTACTGGCTTGACCACTCTCTCCTCCTTTTGGACTCTCCTTTTTCTCCACCAGGTGGCCTCTGTCTCTCCCCCCCCTCCCCCCATCTCTTCTATATCCAACTCGGTGATTCTCTGTGTGTTCTAGATGGTGGAGAGCACCTAAGGAACTGATTACTGGCTGGACCTGTCTCTCTCCTTTTCATTCCTCTCTCTTACCCTCCTGGCAACCTCTGTCTACTTCCTCTCTCTCCTCTCCCCTGTATAACTCCGTAAATACCGCTGAGAGGTCCAGACTATGGAGCGCACATAAGGAAGTGACTATTGACTAGCTTGCTCTCTCCTCTTTTGATCTCACCGCATCTCATTCCAGTCACCTCTAACTACCCCCTCCCTCTTCTCTTCTCCATGTAACCCAGTGAACCTCTCTGGGTGCCCCTCAATGTGGAGAAACCTTTCATCTTTAGCCTAGATACTATATCATTGGTGCTGTATAGATGGAGAAGTCTAGAGCCACTGTAAAAATAAAACCGAAAACCAGAAGCAGGAGGCTTAAGTCCAAAGCTTGAGAACATCAGAGAACTCCTGAATTCAGGGAACATTAAGCAATAGGAGGTCATCAAATGCCTCCAAACCTACACTGAAACAAAGCTCCACCCAAGGGCCAACAAGTTCCGGAGCAAGACATATCACACAAATTCTCCAGCAACACAGGAACACACCCCTGAGCTTCAATATACAGGCAGTTCAAAGTTACTCCAAAACTTTAGACGTCTCATAACCCATTACTGGTCACTCCACTGCACTCCAGAGAGAAGAAACCCAGCTCCACCCACCAGACCTCCAACACAAGCTTCCCTAACCAGGAAACCTGGACAAGCCACTGATACAACCCCACCCACAGTGAGGAAGCTCCACAATAAAGAGAACTCCACAAATTACCAGAATATAAAAAGGCCATTCCAAATGCAGCAATATAACCAAGATGAAGAGACAGAGGAATACCCAACAGGTAAAGGAGCAGGAGAAATGCCCACCAAACCAGACAAAAGAGGAAGAGATAGGGAATCTACCTGAGAAAGAATTCCGAATATTGATAGTGAAAATGATCCAAAATCTTGAAGTCAAAATGGAATCACAGATAAATACCCTAGAGACAAGGATTGAGAAGATGCAAGAAAGGTTCAATAAGGACCTAGAAGAAATAAAAAAGAGTCAATATACAATGAATAATGCAATAAATGAGATCAGAAACACTCTGGAGGCAACAAATAATAGAATAACGGAGGCAGAAGATAGGATTAGTGAAATAGAAGACAGAATGGTAGAAATAAATGAATCAGAGAGGAAAAAAGAAAAACGAATTAAAAGAAATGAGGACAATCTCAGAGACCTCCAGGACAATATGAAACGCTCCAACATTCGAATTATAGGAGTCCCAGAAGAAGAAGACAAAAAGAAAGACCATGAGAAAATCCTTGAGGAGATAATAGTTGAAAACTTCCCTAAAATGGGGAAGGAAATAATCACCCAAGTCCAAGAAACCCAGAGAGTCCCAAATAGGATAAACCCAAGGCGAAACACCCCAAGACACATATTAATCAAATTAACAAAGATCAAACACAAAGAACAACTATTAAAAGCAGCAAGGGAAAAACAACAAATAACACACAAGGGGATTCCCATAAGGATAACAGCTGATCTCTCAATAGAAACTCTTCAGGCCAGGAGGGAATGGCAAGACATACTTAAAGTGATGAAAGAAAATAACCTACAGCCCAGATTACTATACCCAGCAAGGATCTCATTCAAATACGAAGGAGAAATCAAAAGCTTTACAGACAAGCAAAAGCTGAGAGAATTCAGCACCACCAAACCAGCTCTCCAACAAATTCTAAAGGATATTCTCTAGACAGGAAACACAAAAAGGGAGTATAAACCCGAACCCAAAATAATAAAACAAATGGCAACGGGATCATACTTATCAATAATTACCTTAAACGTAAATGGATTGAATGCCCCAACCAAAAGGCAAAGACTGGCTGATTGGATACAAAAACAAGAACCCTCTATATGCTGCTTACAAGAGACCCACCTCAAAACAAGGGACACATACAGACTGAAAGTGAAGGGTTGGAAAAAGATATTCCATGCAAATAGAGACCAAAAGAAAGCAGGAGTGGCAATACTCATATCCGATAAAATAGACTTTAAAACAAAGGCTGTGAAAAGAGACAAAGAAGGCCACTACATAATGATCAAAGGATCAATCCAAGAAGAAGATATAACAATTATAAATATATATGCACCCAATATAGGAGCACCGCAATATGTAGGACAAATGCTAACAAGTATGAAAGGGGAAATTAACAACAACACAATAATAGTGGGAGACTTTAATACCCCACTCACACATATGGACAGATCAACTAAACAGAAAATTAACAAAGAAACGCAAACTTTAAATGATACATTAGACCAGTTAGACCTAATTGATATCTATAGGACATTTCACCCCAAAACAATGAATTTCACCTTTTTCTCAAGTGCTCATGGAACCTTCTCGAGGATAGATCACATCCTGGGCCATAAATATAACCTTGATAAATTCAAAAAAATCGAAATCATTCCAAGCATCTTTTCTGACCATAATGCACTAAGATTAGATCTCAATTACAGGAGGAAACCTATTAAAAATTCCAACATATGGAGGCTGAACAACACGCTTCTGAATAACCAACAAATCACAGAAGAAATCAAAAAAGAAATCAAAATATGCATAGAAACTAATGAAAATGAAAACACAACAACCCAAAACCTGTGGGACACTATAAAAGCAGTGCTAAGAGGAAAGTTCATAGCAATACAGGCATACCTCAAGAAACAAGAAAAAAGTCAAATAAATAACCTAACTCTACACCTAAAGCAACTAGAAAAGGAAGAATTAGAGAACCCCAGAGTTAGCAGAAGGAAAGAAATCTTAAAAATTAGGGCAGAAATAAATGCAAAAGAAACAAAAGAGACCATAGCAAAAATCAACAAAGCCAAAAGCTGGTTCTTTGAAAGGATAAATAAAATTGACAGACCATTAGCCAGACTCATTAAGAAGCAAAGAGAGAAAAATCAAATCAATAAAATTAGAAATGAAAATGGAGAGATCACAACAGACAACACAGAAATACAAAGGATCATAAGAGACTACTATCAGCAATTATATGCCAATAAAATGGACAACCTGGAAGAAATGGACAAATTCTTAGAAAAATACAATTTTCTAAAACTAAACCAGGAAGAAATAGACAATCTTAACAGACCCATCACAAGCACGGAAATTGAAACTGTAATCAGAAATCTTCCAGCAAACAAAAGCCCAGGTCCAGACGGCTTCACAGCTGAATTCTACCAAAAATTTCGAGAAGAGTTAACACCTATCCTACTCAAACTCTTCCAGAAAATTGCAGAGGAAGGGAAACTTCCAAACTCATTCTATGAGGCCACCATCACCCTAATACCAAAACCTGACAAAGATACTACAAAAAAGGAAAACTACAGGCCAATATCACTGATGAACATAGATGCAAAAATCCTCAACAAAATTCTAGCAATCAGAATCCAACAACACATTAAAAAGATCGTACACCATGACCAAGTGGGCTTTATCCCAGGGATGCAAGGATTCTTCAACATCCGCAAATCAATCAATGTAATTCACCACATTAACAAATTGAAAAATAAAAACCATATGATTATCTCAATAGATGCAGAGAAGGCCTTTGACAAAATTCAACATCCATTTATGATAAAAACTCTCCAGAAAGCAGGAATAGAAGGAACATACCTCAATATAATAAAAGCTATATATGACAAACCCACAGCAAACATTATCCTCAATGGTGAAAAATTGAAAGCATTTCCCCTTAAGTCAGGAACAAGACAAGGGTGCCCACTTTCACCACTACTATTCAACATAGTTCTGGAAGTTTTAGCCACAGCAATCAGAGCAGAAAAAGAAATAAAAGGAATCCAAATTGGAAAAGAAGAAGTAAAACTCTCACTGTTTGCAGATGACATGATCCTCTACATAGAAAACACTAAAGACTCTACCAGAAAATTACTAGAGCTAATTAATGAATATAGTAAAGTTGCAGGATATAAAATCAACACACAGAAATCCCTTGCATTCGTATACACTAATAATGAGAAAGTAGAAGAAGAAATTAAGGAAACAATTCCATTCACCATTGCAACAAAAAGAATAAAATACTTAGGAATATACCTACCTAAAGAAACTAAAGACCTATATACAGAAAACTTTAAAACACTGATGAAAGAAATCAAAGAGGACACTAATAGATGGAGAAATATACCATGCTCATGGATCGGAAGAATCAATATAGTGAAAATGAGTATATTACCCAAAGCAATTTACAAATTCAATGCAATCCCTATCAAGATACCGGCGATATTTTTCACAGAACTAGAACAAATAATTTCAAGATTTGTATGGAAATACAAAAAACCACGAATAGCCAAAGCAATCTTGAGAAAGAAGGATGGAACTGGAGGAATCAATTTGCCTGACTTCAGGCTCTACTACAAAGCCACAGTCATCAAGACAGTTTGGTATTGGCACAAAGACAGACATATAGATCAATGGAACAAAATAGAAAGCCCAGAGATAAATCCACATACATATGGACACCTTATCTTTGACAAAGGAGGCAAGAATATACAATGGAGTAAAGACAATCTCTTTAACAAGTGGTGCTGGGAAAACTGGTCAACCACTTGTAAAAGAATGAAGCTAGATCACTTTCTAACACCGCACACAAAGATAAACTCAAAATGGATTAAAGATCTAAATGTAAGACCAGAAACTATAAAACTGTTAGAGGAGAACATAGGCAAAACACTCTCTGACATAAACCACAGCAGGATCCTCTACGATCCACCTCCCAGAATTCTGGAAATAAAAGCAAAAATAAACAAATGGGATCTAATTAAAATTAAAAGCTTCTGCACAACAAAGGAAAACATAAGCAAACTGAAAAGACAGCCTTCCGAATGGGAGAAAATAATAGCAAATGAAGCAACTGACAAACAACTAATCTCAAAAATATACAAGCAACTCCTGCAGCTCAATTCCAGAAAAATAAACGACCCAATAAAAAAATGGGCCAAAGAACTAAATAGACATTTCTCCAAAGAAGACATACGGATGGCTAACAAACACATGAAAAGATGCTCAACATCACTCATTATTAGAGAAATGCAAATCAAAACCACAATGAGGTACCACTTCACACCAGTCAGAATGTCTGCGATCCAAAAATCTGCAAGCAATAAATGCTGGAGAGGGTGTGGAGAGAAGGGAACCCTCCTACACTGTTGGTGGGAATGCAAACTAGTACAGCCACTATGGAGAACAGTGTGGAGATTCCTTTAAAAATTGCAAATAGAAATGCCTTATGACCCAGCAATCCCACTGTTGGGCATACACACAGAGGAAACCAGAATTGAAAGAAACACATGTACCCCAATGTTCATCGCAGCACTGTTTATAATAGCCAGGACATGGAAACAACCTAGATGTCCATCAGTAGATGAATGGATAAGAAAGCTGTGGTACATATACACAATGGAGTATTACTCAGCCATTAAAAAGAATACATTTGAATCAGTTCTGATGAGATGGATGAAACTGGAGCCAATTATACAGAGTGAAGTGAGCCAGAAAGAAAAACACCAATACAGTATACTAACACATATATATGGAATTTAGGAAGATGGCAATGATGACCCTGTATGCAGGACAGCAAAAAAGACACAGATGTGTATAGCGGACTTTTGGACTCAGAGGGAGAGGGAGAGGGTGTGATGATTTGAGAGAATGGCATTGAAACATGTATAATAACATGTAAGAATCGAAATGCCAGTCTGTGTCTGATGCAGGATATGACACGCTTGGGGCTGACGCGCGGGGATGACCCAGAGAGATGTTGTGGGGAGGGGGGTGGGAGGGGGGTTCATGTTTGGGAACGCATGTACACCTGTGGTGGATTCATGTCAATCTATGCCAAAACCAATACAGAATTGTAAAGTAAAAATTAAAAATAAATAAATAAATTTTTAAAAAAAAAAGCAGAGATGTCACTTTGCTGACAAAGGTCCATCTAGTCAAAGCTTTGGTTTTTCCAGTGGTCATGTATGGATGTGAGAGTTGAACCATAAAGAAGGCTGAGGGCTGAAGAACCTATCCTTTCAAACTGGGTGCTGGAGAAGAGTCTTGAGAGTCCTTTGAACAGCAAGGAGATTAAACCAGTCAATCCTAAAGGAAATCAACCCTGAATATTCATTGGAGGAACTGATGCTGAAGCTGAAGTGCCAGTACTCTAGCCACCTGATGCAAAGCGTTGACTCATTAAGACCCTGAGCTGGGAAAGATTGAAGGCAGAAGGAGAAGGGAGCTATGGAGTATGAGATGGTTGCATGGCATCACTGACTCAATGGAAATGAGTTTGAGCAAGCTCTGTGAGATGGTGGAGGACAGGGAAGACTGGCGTGCTGCAGTCCATGGAGTTGCAAAGAGTCAGACATGACTTGGTGACTGAACAACAACCCTCTCAACAAGCCCAGACATTATTACTAACCCCTACGGTATGGACTAAGAAATAGACTCAAAGTGATTAAGTTCATTTTCCAAGATCATCAAACAAAAAAATTAGGTAAGATTAGGATTTTGAGCCAAGTCTGTATGTCTTTAAGCCAAGCAACTTCTTACTGGGTCATCCTGAGGCTTCTTGCAGTACCCAGGGCAATGCCTAGTACAGGGTGGACACACCATCCGTGTTTGTTTAACACTTTTTAAAAAAAATCACTGAAGGTTTGTATAATTATTAAAACAAAAACCAAGTGGCTTTTCTGGATTTTTATAATCTATATTCCGTTAATGTTTAGTTTTTGGATATCTGTGCATATAGAGGTATCAGGGGAGAGGAGAGGAGCCCTAAACTGCATGGAGGGGACCTATCTGAAGGCATGTGCATTAAGGCAAGGAACAGAGACTCGGGGAAGCAGTGTGGTGTGACCTCACCACATTTTTAGGTCAAAAGCACATATACAACAGCACATTGAAAAGCTCAATTTAGCCCAAAACACACCGAATAAATAAAAACCAAATAGATGTAATTTTTTAAGTACTTAAGATGTTTCAGGAAACCTGTCAGGAACTTCCCTATCTGAACACAACCTTACAAAGTAGGAGCTATTATGTTATTGATTACATATCATGGTTTATGAGGAGTGACTGGAGCCAGGCATACAGGTGGTAATTGACAGACCACATTCAGAGTCCCCTCTGCCTGATTTCAGAGCCCATGCCCCTCATGTCTTTGGAATATCTTTCTGTTAGTTCACAATTTATTTTGCCCTCTTATCAAAAATAAGAGCAAAAGCAAACACAAAACTTTAATTTTTTTAAAATTGAAAGACATTTTTAGGGAAATTAGGCAGGCCATTTGTTAAGCACAAAGACTGTATTTTGCATATTTACATCTTTATGTGCTGCCCAGTGAACATAAGGAGACCCAATAAATGTTTGCTAAATGAATTATTTCTGTGATAAACATGAATTCTCAGCTTAAGTCTTCGTCAGCTTGAGGGGTTACTCAAAGGTGAATCACATGTAATGGAATTACTTATTTTCTCCAGGAACTCAGGCCAAACATTTGGTCTCAGTAATAAAAAACAGGCAAATTTAATTGCCCTGGGCATAATGCCGCGTATTGACAGCAACTCTCACTGGTAATATCTATTCATTATGATGGCCACTGTATATCTGTCAGGAAAGATTAAAATACTTTGTGTATTAGCTCTTCTTCTAAGTTTTAAATATAGGTACTATAATCCAATTCAGATTCTTTGTTTTAAGAAGTTCTTACAGAAAAATTTAAGACCAGTTAAGAAGAAAGCCAATCCCTCCCATGATTTTTTATGATATTTATGATTTTCAGCATCAAGACTACTGCCTAAGATATGGGAGATGCTTAATAAAGGCAAGTACCAGGGAATATAAAGTTCAATGTCAAGCAGTACTTGGCATAGTCAGTTAACAAATGTTTGTTGATTGATCTACGCATTTGCTGTTTTAACCCAAATTATTCCAAACTGCTGGGCATGTGCTCTTCAGTCTGAATGCTTTACCTTCATTTTTATGTGACTCAAAGGAAGTCCAGGTGATCTTTGTACTTAGTGAGTACAGAGCCTCTTTATAAAATAGCACCCTTTCATTCGGAGCTGAGTCTATTCTCAGAAATACACACGTTAATGACACACTCCATTAGAATTGGATTGCAAAAGAGGCTGATGTGGATGGCACCTTGAAGATCAGGTTTGATATATGGGAGTTCAGGTTAGTGCACTGAAATGGAGATGGCCATAAGACAATTAAGACTTCAAGGGCTAAAAATAATAATGATTTTTAAGGAACATGGACATGGTGACATGGAAGAAAATGTTGAAACAAAAATGGTCATGAAACAGGCTTGCCACAAAAGGATTTGTTATGTCAATATCACTGCAATGAAGGAGTTGAGTGAAAATGGGAAGAGTTTTGAGCAGGTGAACAGTTTCTATTAAGCATTAAATATAGTAACAAAATGAGCTTTCCTGGTGGCTCAGTGGTAAAGAATTTATCTGCAATGCAGCAGAGGCAAGTTCGATTCCTGAGTCAGGAAGATCCTCTGGAGAAGGAAATGGCAATCCACTCCAGTATTCTTGCTTGGGAAATCCCATGGACAGAGAAGCCTAGCAGACTACAGTCCATGGGGTGAAAAAAGAGTCAGAGAGGACTTAAGGATTAAACAACAACAGTAACAAGATCCATAGGAAACATACCTAGTTGTAAAAAAATGTAGAAGCTTTGAATTCTGAAAAGCTTTTGTTCAAATCCCATCTTTACTACCTCCTGGGGCAAATTACACAACCTCTTTGAATCTCAAGTTTTCTCATCTATTACAAAATGTGTTTGTAAAGTTTCAGTGGGTGTAAAGGCTTTATATCTTACCTAAAATATATATTGTATATTACTTTATGCAGATTTCTCTTGCTGTTTTTGTTGCAGTTTTGATAGTTATAAAGCAATGAGAAATCAGCTATTCTAACAGATTACTTAAAAGGAACTAAATGACTGACTTCAGCAGTTACAGCATCTCCATTGCTCTATTCCTTTAGAAATAAAAACAACATCAAATCTTAAAATAATCAAAATTTCAAAATCTCAAGGTTTTCCTGGTTACAGCTATAAAAACCAAACCAAGATCAAGAAATGGGATTTACTGACATCTATCACAAAATTTCCCCTGGAGAAGGAAATGGCAACCCACTCCAGTATTCTCGCCTGTAAAATCCCATGGACAGAGAAGCCTGGCAGGTTACAGTCCATGGGGTCACAAAGAGTTGGACACAACTGAGAAACTGAACACACACACATCATAAAAGATAAGCGGGGGAGGGTTTAATACTCACAGTAAGAAACACAACTATCTCCTGAAGCAGGAAAATATTACATCATTGGTGAAGTCTTTGCTGTGTGGAAATCTATTATAAACTCTAATCAGCTGGTCATCCCAGCGTGATTGAAAGTAGGCCAGAGTCACTCTTACTTGGGTTAGCAGTGTATAGAATTTGTTTTCTGCTTCTTGCCAGATAGGGAGAATAATACTTCAAGCACTAGTGAAATTAATTTGACCTGTTCCATGAGAACCTTGTTCTGAAAATGATTTTCCTCTTTTTCTCTCTCTCTCACACTCCCTATATCCACTGACACTCTTCTCTCCCTTCCATCGCCATTCCCTCCCCAGCCTGACAGTGACATGTAGACAGAACTGAAGTTAATGATCCTGCACAGAAGGACTCTGGTTTTCAGGCATAAACAGAAAAATTCAATTGAATTGTAATTCACCAAATCTCATTTGCAAAAAACTCCATTTTCAACAAGAAAATAAACCCCAAAGCAAGTAAACTGCACAATCACAGAAATACTTTTCATATTCTCTCTCTCTCTTTTTAATATTTCATCCAGAGAGAAAGGGGCAAGTCCTTTGGTAAAATCTCTATAAATTTTTAGTATATGTGGCATTTAGCACTGTGAATTAAATTCTTCAAAGGTGAATTTTAAAAAGAAAGCTGGAACATGTCCTACACAGAATCATTTTGGTTTTCGTTCTAACTTACTATTTGGAGGTAGAGAGGTGAACAAAGGGAAAGGGATTTACATGACATGGCCAACTCAATACATCACAGGTATTAGCTATCTTTATTTAGTGAGAAACCATGGAGCCTGCTTCTAAAAAGGAATGCAAATGGTTTAAAAAGTTAAAAACCCATAAGTATGGAGTTATTTTTTCTTAAAATGAAGGTCAGTCATCAGAGGAACACATACAAAATAAAGGTTAAAAGGGAACTAAGTTCAGAATTTAGGTCTAATTTCTTTTGAGAGGTATCTGGAATACATGTGGATTGATTCTGTTTCTAAGATTTATACTAACAATAGTCATTATCGTCATCATTCACCTATCTATTCACCAATCCTCTGTACTTCTGTCCACTCACCCACCCATCCATCCTTTCGCTATAATTTCCAACAGGTAATAAAGTTCATTGTCATGAAATTATGCCTGCTGGATAATATAAATCTATCAAGTTGCAATGAAAACCTGCTCTCTTTTAGTCTGTTCTCACTGGAGGTAGAAAATATCAAATCAGTCCTCTTGGAAAGTTAACCCTTGGTAGGTATGATGATTTATTAAGCCATTGCCTCAGCATCTTGGTAGGCTAAGCAGTCATATTATTGTTCCCATGTTTTATTTACAGATCTTATAATCTAATCACTTAAATTCATGTCTATTGGTCTACCAATGATTCTCTGATTCTAGGTCCTCATATTTACCTAGGAAGCTCAGATGGTAACTTTCCCCATCACTGGTCAGTATTCTCTTCACCAATTTCTCAGTGCTGGGCAGGCAGATAACTCTAGCCTTTTATTAAATGCCCAGAGTCCTGCTAGCTTTCGAGTACTTGGAATCACCTTCAGAAGATCTCATCTTCCCATTTGGTGGTTGATAGAATAGGGATGTGCTGGATATCTATCATGTGCCATGGATGCTTCTGGACTAGAGATACAGTGTCTAATATGATGCTTGAATTATGTGAGGTCAAAGATCAGTTACTAAAACCTTCAAACACTCTCCTTCAATAAAGTACTTGTCATCCACTTTGGCTGGAGAAGGCAATGGCACCCCACTCTAGTACTTTGGCCTGGAAAATCCCATGGATGGAAGAGCCTGATAGGCTGCAGTCCATGAGGTCGCTAGGAGTCAGACATGACTGAGCAACTTCACTTTGACTTTTCACCTTCATGCTTTGGAGAAGGAAATGGCAACCCACTCCAGTATTCTTGCCTGGAGAATCCCAAGGACAGGGGAGCCTGGCTGGTTTCTGTCTATGGGGTTGCACAGAGTTGGACACGACTGAAGCGACTTAGCAGCAGCAGCAGCATCCACTTTGGCATCTCCTTGCCAATTCATGGATGAGACATGCATGCATAACTGTGTGGTGTTTTAAGATGAAGAGTGACATGAGATGAGGATGTCAGGGGCCATTATACAGGCTCTTGAAGGTCAAGTTAAGGACTTTAGATTTTAAAGTGCAATGGGCAGACATTGAAAGCATTGGAGCAGGAAAGTGATATCATCTAAATATCTTTTTTTTTTTCCTACAAGCACTGTGAACTGCTTAGTACCAGAGAGTTCCAATAGTAATTTGTATAATGGTCACTGTGATGTGCTAAATAAATAAGTTGTCTATTCTAGATCATTAAAAGACACAATCACATTGATGCACCAATTATTTGAAAACCAGCATTAGAAGTAGGTTCTGTTTAGAAACTCTAACTAAAATATTTATCAGAATAGCTGAATATCACTAAAGAGTTTATACCAAATTTGACAATCCTAATTGAGATTCAAACTAATTCAGAGCCTTCAAGCTAATGAAACTCCCATAACTCCTGAACTCAAACTCCCTGAATATACTTTACCATATTGCTTCATTATATGTGAGTGGGCAACATAGGTGTGTATAAATTTATATCTATATCTATCTATCTATCTATATATATATATATATATGTAAGAGAAAAAGAGAGATCAAGAGAGCCAGAGAGAGAGAGAGAGAGAAAGCCAGAGAGAGAGAGAGCATGCACAAACTATTTCTCATTATGTTCTAGAATACAGAATTTTTTTTGAGTATGGCTTTTGTTTCTATTCCTATGCTAAATATATCTCATTACTTTCTAAATATCTCGAACAGGGTCATGAACCCCTATTTGGCTGAATAGCATTTCCCCCAACAATCTGGGTCACATTCCCAGTGACACTAATACCATTTCAAACTGAAATTTGGCTTTCAGCATTTTGATTAAATTTTCTGCTAAGTACTCTAAGAAGACTTTTCGATTTATGAGACTATAACCTCAAAGGCAGAAGAAGGTGAAAGGTGACTTTAATAATGGTAAAGAAACCAAAACAAAACAGAAAAAAGTCATTAGAAATGGGATTTATAGAAGGAACACCAAGATCCAAATGCCGAGTCTGAATTAAGTTAATTACGTGGTACTTTCCACAAATGTATGTTGTTCCTGGAACAGACACATTTACAAGGGTAATTCTATGCAAAATTCAAAAGTTTGCTAGCATCCTAGTTAGGCTGCCCCAGATATTCCTCCTCTAAAATGCCTTTGAAAAGGGTGTGTGGCTCCACACTCTTTTCTGCAGTCACCTAAACACATGCACACACCCTGTCCAGCACCACCATTTCGTTTATGTAGAGCCCGTTCAATTCTCCCTCCCCAGGATTTAAGCAGAATTAAATCTGCTCTGAAGTTACCAAAAGACAGATCTCCTTGCTTAGGCTGGCATTTCAGACCTGGTCTATCACATTTCTCTAGTTTTATCTGTCACTATTACTCTCTAAATAGTATGCTCTGCAACCGAATGAAAATTCTCCTCATTCCCTAGACAAGTGTGCACGTCTGTGCCCTACGTCTTAGCTTCTGTTTTGAAGACTCTCTCTTTGGACCACCTTCTGTTTAACCAGTAACCACAGAGACCCAGCCATCCTCCAGCTGCTTCAGAAATACCGCAACACACCTGTAGGAGGGTTTCCTCCAGAATTGACTATTTCTTCTCTTGAGTTCTTCTAAAACTTAAGACTTCATGACAAAAATCATCCAACTTTGCCACATAGGACAGTTTGCGTGCATGCGTGCTCAGCTTGCATTGTCTTTATTCTTTTGGAGTTTAAGCTGCATGAGGACAGGATCCACTTCTCACTCATCTTGTGCCCCATCACTGAAGCTAATTCAGTGCCCTGCACACAGCAGGTAGTTCATTAACTTTCATGAATTGAGAAAAGGGTTTCAAGCCAGGCCAAGGCCAAGGGTCAGAAAAAGATCTCCATATCTGCTGGATATAAGCAACCAAATCAGGAACTTTTAAGTTAAATTCCTTCCATCACTGAGAAAAGAAACTCCACTAAACTTGCTAATCTTCACGTACTCAAGCACATGATAAAAATATACCCAACACCCTAAAAAGCCAGCAAAGTAAATGAAGAAGCAGAAGCAAAGGTGAAAGAAGATACATGAGTGACTGTACACAAATACAACGCACTGACGCTTGCGTGGACGTCCCTGGAGGCTCAGTGGCAAAGAATCTGCTTGCCAACACAGGAGACGTGCGTTCATTCCCCGGCTAGGGAAGACATCCTGGAGAAGGAAATGGCAACCCACTCCAGTACGCTCGCCTGGGAAATCCCATGGACAGAGGAGCCTGGAGGGCTACAGTCCATAGGGCAGCAAAAGAGTTGGCCATGACTTAGTAACTAAACAAGAACAACAACAACCACTCTCGTGTCTTCAACACAGAAGAGATCCTTAGGCTCCCTCAGTGCCTGTTCTCTCCTATTTTAAGGACAGAGGTAACGTTAATCTACTCTTCCAGACCTGAAGGGCAGCAGCCAATTAGCACAGATCAAAGAGGCAACGCTAAGCATCAGTAGCAATCGCAGCTGCTTGAGAGGAAATGGCATATCACACTCTTTAGAAAATGAGAGGGCTTTTATCATCGGGCTACCAGCCCAGCTTGTTACGACAGAGTCTGTTAGTTTTGTTAAATTCTAGAACGGGGCATTAAGTGGTACTCTAAACAATGATAAATTTTAAAAAAAACACTTTTTAAGTTGTCTTAAGAAGTGACAAAACTGTTACTTCCCACCATCAAAAATGGGTTAAATGTTTGATGATCTTTGCTTAAGAAATATAAGCAACATAAGAATACTGATTTGTCAGAATATTTGTTGCTTATATTAAAGATATAAGATCTATATTAAAACTTCTAAGATATTTCTAAGTGAAGTGAAAGTTACTCCATCATGTCTGAGTCTTTGTGACACCATGGAACAGTCCATGGAATTCTCCAGGCCAGAATACTGGAGTGGGTAGCCATTCCCTTCTCCAGCAGATCTTCCCAACCCAGGGATTAAATCCAGGTCTCCCGCATCGCGGGCAGATTCTTTATCAACTGAGCCACCACGGATGTAATATATATTACATTTCTACATATATTGCACATTAAAAATATTTTTCTCTTGGAAAATTAATTTCTGCGGGATAAAACTGGTTAGCCGTAAGGTAGCATTCACTGGTGGCTCAGACAATAAAGAAATCTGTCTGCAATGCAGCAGACCTGAGTTTGATCCCTGGGTTGTGGGAAGATCCCCTGGAGGAGAAAATGCTAACCCATTCCACTAATCTTGCCTGGAGAGTCCCATGGACAGAGGAGCCTGGTGGGCTACAGTCCACGTAAAGACCTGAACACCACTGAGTGACTAACACTAACAGGTACTATTCATAGATCATCTCATCAGAACACACAGCACCACACTGTGCTGTGGGTATAGCCATCTGTTTGGCAGATAAAGAACACTTCTCTGAGAAGTTCCACAACTTGGCAGTACTGTGTGGGTAGGAAGTGATGGGCCGAGGTCCCATGTGGGCTTGTTGAAACCCGAGATGTGTGCTCTTGACCCATTTGCACATGTCTGTTAGGTGGGATGTACACAGTGCCCTGCCTGGGCACTTGCTGAAGGTGCTCAGGAGATCTGGTGACTCTCTTCTCACTTCCCCAGTCTCCTCTGCCAGCACTCCTGGGCCCACCTGTTGTAGCGGTAGCAAGGACGAAGTCAGTGGTTGGCATGTAGGAACAGGATATTTCCTTTGCTACCAAGTCCTAATGTTTTGAGTAGGGTTCCCCTCTGCAGAGAGGCTTCCTTGGTGGCTCAGACGGTAAAGCATCTGTCTACGATGCGGGAGACCTGGGTTCGATCCCTGGGTTGGGAAGATCCCCTGGAGAAGGAAATGGCACCCCACTCCAGTACTCTTGCCTGGAAAATTCCATGGACTGAGAGGCTCCTCAGAGCCTGGTAGGCTGCAGTATATGGGGTCTCAAAGAGATGGACATGACTGAGTGACTTCACTTCACGGCAGAAATGGAAGAGGTTGATCAGACATCTCTGTGACGAGGTGTCCCTTGGTTGGGGAAGCTCACTCTGGGCCTTTCAGAACTCCCCCATACTAGAATAGATGCAGCCACAATCAGAAGGCAAGGTGAAGGGAACATACCTTTGCTCTCTCTGAATTATCAGTTTTCATTTTAGAGATAGAGACAGTGACATCAGGCTTTTCACTTACTCTCAGCCATCAAAACGTACCCTGACACTATTGTGCACCCTCTCTTGCTCAGCTGTACCCACCGGTAGGCCATACTTGAAACAATCAGTTAGCTGTTTTTCACTTCTGCCTAAGGCACTCTCCAGGACTTAGCAGGTTTTATTTGTAAGTAATGTATGGTCAAGGATGCTCGGCTACCTGGTCACTGTCCATAATAAAACTACAAGCCTTAGTCCCTCATCCTAAAGAAAATTTTCATTTGAGATAACTAAACAAGAGTTTTGTTTTTGAAATACGAGAGTGATAGGGGAAGTTCATAGTTAAAGGAAGAAGATTATAAACTCAGGCATGTTTCTTAAACCATTAAATGACCTTAAAATATCTGTTTGAATTCTGTTGATAAACAAATGTATTAGAAACCGCATTATAAGATACTACAGTTTACAGAAATAATGCATGGCTCCAATCCTGTTTTTCTCAGGGAGTATACTTTAGAATTCCAGGAAGAACATACTCATGTAAATGGTCTCTCTAGCTATAAAAAAGGTGGTCTTTTACTACATAGCAGTGGTCTTCACATTTTTTTTTTTTTTGGTCACAGACTCCATTGAGAATCTCATAAAAATATGGGTCCTCTCCCTATAAGATACTGGCACACACATATATCTACCAACCTGTGCATATAATTTCTGCATTATAGACTGGCTAAATGTATCATAGATCTCAAGTTAAGTCCCTTCCTCTGTAGGAACTCAAATTGTTTTGCATTGATATATAATAATAGGATATAATAAATGATCACGGCCAAGGCAACCCAGCAATGCCAGGCATTATGATGAATCTTTGACAGAAACTAAGTGTTACTTAGCACTTCAGAATCAGGGCTTGAATCAGGCTTAGAATTCACACTGTCTGTCTCTGGACCCATGATGATGGATGCTCTACTTTACAGTAAATCAGCTGAGTCCTTTGTCATGTTGCGCTCATGGAGTCTCCCTTTTTTTTCTTCTGCCTGGTCTAGCCATCCATTTGTTTCTATTACAAAAAGCCACAGTGCTTTTGCCGGACCTGAAGCTTTGAAAACCATGTGAAGCAGGAAAGAAAATCCCAGTTATTTCAGAAGCAGAACTAGAAGCTAAAGAGCTTGGTTATCAGCAATGATAATGGAAGAAAAAATAAACCTAGTTCCTTTAACTGTGTTAATTACAATGCTAGGCTGTCTCACATATTTTATCTCATTTAATCTGTAAATCAATCCTGTTGTTAGGTACTATCAGTCCACTTTTTATTTATTTATTTTTTTAAATCAGTCCACTTTTTACATGGGGTAAAAATCTAAGAGATTATGTGACTTGTGTAATACACCATGGTTAATAAATTCACTAATATTTAAAAATATTATGTGTCTAGTATTTTTTCAACTTTTATAAATGCTTTTAAAAGTACTATTTAAAAACACCTGAATCCACCACGGGTGTACATGCATTCCCAAACCTGAACCCCCCTCCCACCCCCCCTCCCCACAACATCTCTCTGGGTCATCCCCGCGTACCAGCCCCAAGCGTGCCATATCCTGCATCGGACGTAGACTGGCAAATCGATTCATGTCAATGTATGGCAAAACCAATACAGAATTGTAAAGTAAAATAAAAAATAAATTAATTAAAAAAAATAAAATAAAATAAAAACACCTGAGATCTAACTCTATGCTTCCAATATCTTGAAACTATCTGTGTCTGAGAGACTGCAAAACTTCTTCAGATGAAAAGCTATGCAAGGGGGAAAAAAGGTGACATACACCACCCAGAACACTCAGGTGAAACACTAAGGTCACATGGTTTTTGCTGAGGCAAAGCAATTGAAACCTTATGTGAAGGACTGGGCTTCCATCCAGGAGCGCTCACTCATACTGCTTCTTCTCTCAAGATATGATTAAATCAACCACAGAGATGATCAGAGCTATAAGGCAGTCATGATGAAACTTTGTCTCCTCTTTCCATTCACCCTCAGACAACAAATTAGCCTTTATCTACATTTTCTCCTAGATCAAAAGGCAAAGCCTTTATGGACTGTCATGGCAGGAATATCAGCTTGTTTTGGACTACAAGGGAGTCATGAGTCATTGTTTTGCTCTATTTGTTAAAAACTCTGGGACATACCAGATAACACAGTAGTTTTGTAATATCTTGACTGTTTGCCTTCCCCCAACATCCCGTTAACAGACAGCCGGATATAATGACTGTCGTTCTACTCTCTTAAAATTCACTTCAAGTATCCAGGTTGAAAACAAAGGCACACTACAATTTTATATATCTTACAGAGGTTCCCTTCTCTTCACCTTGTTTGGAAGCTTCCCATTTCTACCTCTCCTGTCATTTCTCTACCTCTTGGGCAAGGTAACTGAGATGAGGTAGGTAGACAGTCTAGGGGCCAATGTGTCCAGAAAACCCAGCTCAGGGACTTCTACCTGGGGAACTATCACTGTAGAACAAAAGAATAGTCAGATAAGAAAGTTTCCAGACTACATCTTCCAAAGTCATGCTTGGAACTGACCCTGGCTCCCCCATCGGAGACAGCCTCCTGTAACTGAAAGTGAAAATATTTGGCAAATGCTTACTGAGCACCTAATATATTCTGGACATTACAATAGATATTTTTCTACAGAAATAAATAAGGTATAATTTTTGTCTTTGAAGAGCACTGCTGAGTTAGAAAGATTTATAAACATAAAATTTTGATAGAGCATATCTGGGTATGCTTACGTGTAGTAGTTAGAGTCTATGGCAGCAAATAAGAAGGGTAACCACCCCAACCTGGGGACTTAGAGAAAAGTCCCACCTGACATACATAACCTGAGTATCACAGGATAAGTAAGAATTAGTGTGGTAGAAACAAACAAAAAATTGGGATGAGCAAGAAAAGTAGTATGGTCTGAGTAAACCATATAAACAGAGGCACGGAACGATGAAACAGATAACATGTATGGAAAATAAACACAATTTTCTATTTGTTACTAAATCTAAGTAAAAAGGAGACAGTGATAGGAGACGGGACTGTTCTCTATAGAAGATTAAATAAGCTCAGATAATTTTTAACATTCTCTGAAATATGATCAGTTATTAATGACCTTTTATAGATGAGAAAGCCAAAGCTTAGGGGAGTTAACAAGCTCACTGAAAAAAAAAAAGACATAGATATGTGGCATTCTAGCTCCTGTCTGACTCCAAAGGCCATGCACTTTCCAGTTTCCACCATACCTTGCAGCCTTCCAGATGAAGCACTAGCAAAAGCACTAGATCAATCATGCAGAGACTGGTCACTGGTTTTAAACAAGACAAAGCCTTGAACAAGTTCGAGTTGGGGAAGGTAGTGCATAATATTCTTTTGCGTGTGTGTGTGAGTGAAAGTTTTACTCAGGGTCATCTTCTTGGTGTTTAGTCTAAGTCATGTTCAACTCTTGCGACCCCATGGCTCCTCTGCCCATGGGATTTCGCAGGCAAGAATACTGGAGTGGGTTGCCAATTCCTTCCCCAGATGATCTTTCCGACCCAGGGATCGAACCTGCATATCCTGCTCTGGCAGGTGGATTCTTTACAACTGAACCACCAGGGAAGCCCACTCAGGGTTTTACTGAGGACTATAGCCCAGGAGACAGCTCTGAGAAACTGCTCCAAAAAAATAGTGGAGGAGCCAGTATATACATGAATTATTTGGTGAGGAAATACATATAGTCAAGCATTGCTTGTTGTTGTTGTTTTAGCCACTAAGTCTTTGTGGCTCCACGGCTCCTCTGTCCACGGGCTTTCCCAGGCAAGAATACTGGAGTGACTAGCTTCTTCTTTCTCCACACAATATTCTTTAAAAAATTATTTTTCATAACATTTAAATTCTTCTCACTGGTTTACTCTTAAATGTAATTTCCAGTTAGGTCCTAATATAAATGCAGCCCAGTTATTACTGTCCTATTCAGTGACAATTGGCATATATAATTAACCCTCTGAAAGGTAGCAAGGTCCTGGAGTAGGTCTTCCTGTTTTGGGGCTTATCTATTCTGAGCTATTCTCTACAATATAGGCAGAGTGGTTTTCCAAATCTGCAAATCTGATTATGTCTTCCTCCAGTCTAAAATCAGTCAGTTCTGGACCCCACAAATCAATTCCCCTGCATGGTGTATAAGATCGTTCAACATGACAATCTCATTTATTCACTGGCTTTCTTTCCTGTTGCTCTCCCTGGGCCATGCCACCACCCAGTGATACTTGACTTCTTGCATCCTCCATAAGTGTGTGCTATTGGTTCCTGAGCACACTTTCCTTTCTGCTTTGAATTCCCCTTCTCAACACGTTCAGGCAACAAAACTCCTACTCAAGCTTCAGGTTAAACTTAATCATACCTTTTCTGTAAAGGTTGCCTTAGTAACATCATCTAGATAGAACCAATTACTTTCCTTGCTGCAGCCATCAGAACTTGTGAACACCTACTGTTATTATTATTGCCTTATGATTAATGCCTTATTATTGCAACTACTTCATGAATACAACTTTTCATTTTTATGACTTCCATTTATAGGAGAGAGGTCTCACGCTTGCTTCATCTTTGCATCTCCAGTTTCTGGCAGAATGATTGGCAAATAATATATATTGATAAATATCTGAACAAATGAAAGTTATTCAGATCAATGAAAGATGCAATCTTAGACATTTTTGTCTTAGATGTGAGTCATAATCACAGTACTTTGCTTTGAACCTATTTTGGAAAATTAAATTTCTATAAGTTTGTTGAAATGAACCCAAAGGCACAAAGACTGACTGTTTAACATGCTGTTCATAAGGCTGCATGTTAAATGACATTGAACAAAAGCACAGCAAAAGCTCACCAAAGCTCGGAAAAGCTGTGCTTTAAAATATCCATTATAATAAAAGGCAATGAGTCAAATCTTGTAAAAGTTCTTGCATTCATTGGACCTTGGGTTTTAATACTGCCTGCCTCTCTGATCTAAAGAGATGGTAGCAAGGATAATTTCTGTGAGGGCTGATGGGAAAATCCAGATTCTCTTCAGTGTTAAATTGGAGCTCAGCAGGTTGAAAATAGATCCCAAGTGTCCAGTTCCCTGAAAGACAGAATCAGCCATTTCGCTCCAAGAAACCCAAGGAGAGGAGATCGTCCTCTGAAAGACCTCGGGGTCTCCTTGGTTACAGGAGCTGAAAGTTGTTTTAATGTTTTTAGTGTGTATTCAGACCATACTCAAATCCTAATGCCATAATATCTTGCATATTTTCCTCACATACTCAAAATCAAGAGGGGCAGCAATTAAGTTAGACAAATATTCTTGTCGTTAAATAAATAGAATGGAAGTTCATCTCTTTACACTATTAATCGAAACTTGGAAGGAAGAAGACAGATGAGGATTGAGGGGAAAGCATGGCTTTGTGAGAGGCATCTTGGGAGAGGAATCAGGACACCAGGATTCTGTTTCAGTTTTGTCTCTGAATTACTGTGAATTTTCAGGCAAATCACTGCTCTGCAGCCTCAGTCACTTACTGGCCACTTGGATGGACAAAGCCCCCAAATTCCATTAAGTATCAATTACTTTGGATGTAAAATTAGGCTAACCATACCTACCTTAGAGGATTTCATGAGGAATAGACAAGAGAACATGGATGACGTATGCGTCCCAATGCCCTTGGCAGAAGTTCCCAGCCCATTTGATGTCTAAGTAATATTTTCACAAAATAAAAATACCTAACAGCTCTGTCCATTAGTGGTGGTGGTTTAGTTGCTAAGTCGTGTCCGACTTTTGCGACCCCATGGATTGTAGCTTGCCAAGCTCCTCTGTTCAGGGGGATTTTCCAGGCAAGAACACTGGAGTGGGTTGTCACTTCCTTCTCCAGGGGATCTTCGTGACCCAGGAATTGAACCTGGGTCTCCAGCACTGCAGGCAGATTCTTCACCAACTGAGTTATTAGGGAAGCCCACATTAATAGTTAGGTACAAATAACTTGATAAGTATTTTTTGTCCTTAACAGTTTAAGAATTGTATGAACAAAGATACACATATACTGGAATAAAAAATGAACAATTTTATTATATTTGTAAATAACCATGATTACTTTCTAAGGAAATGTGTGTTCTTGCTGGAACACTGCCTCCTTAATTTCCTGCCCCACATGGACTTTCATTCTTTACTTGCTTTTGTCACAGTAACTCTCGAAAACCCAACTTTGCAAAAATATGAAATCATTTGAAAGAGTAGCATGGTCTAAGGTTGAAATGTGAAGCACTTTAAGTTCATTCACCATCTGACAAATACACTGTGTTCCCCTGAAAAATTTAAAATTCTGAAGGCACCATGGTACCCTGGGGCAACTTGGCTCATATTTTGGGAACTACAGCTCTAGCACATAGCAGTTACTCTAAAGAAATCCAAAATAGATGAATTATCTCTTTCAGGTGAATAATTCTATGATTTGTTAGTTTTTCATTGCTTTTTCTATACTAGTCTGGATAGAGTTCATAAGAAAATAGATCTAAATCAACTACTTTCCCTTTTCTCCTGGACTAAAAGACACCTTTATCATTAAAATAAGTCACTGGTGTCAGTATCTAGAAACTGATCATCTTTGCAACTGAAGGTTGCCTATATATATTAATCACTGCAATCATATCTAAAAACATGCACATGCCCGAGAGAACTTACTTTCTCCTACATAGGCTAGTTGTGATCTTTTTTCTACTTGAACTATAAGGGAATTAAATAAAATCTGTTCACAATTTACCAGCTGCATATGGCATTACTTTTAAAGGAATGTTGTATTTAAATGCAAAATCACTCAATTTGGGGAATATTTATTTATAAATTATAAAGGCATCTCAGCCAGCATATGAATCATGCTTAAATGAGGTGAAACTGAGGGAGGAAACAAAAAGTTAATGCATAAAGTCCTTTTTATTTGGCATGACAGAGGATAGAGTAGAGTAGAAAAAAATCTCTCAGGGCAGGAGAAACAGCACATAAATGCTGACTCTGGGGCTCCATCTTGTGTCAATGGCAATTTACTGTTAATGTTTCTCTGGGGTGTTATGTTAAGAAGGACTCTGAGGGAAAATTCAGGCTTTCAAAAAATTAAGGGCCATGATCCCCTAGTGATGTCAAGAGCAGAGACTGAAAGCATACATTCTGCATATTTGCCACTTCCGACTGAAATCTATAGAAATTCAAAACACTCCCCCTTCTCACATTTTTAAGAAGAAAAAAGTCAGATCTCATTTTTGCTTACTTCTTTTACTGTTTTACATTAAAAATAGAAAATAAAACAAATAATTACAAGCCAATACTCTCTCAAATTTTAAATAAACTTCTCAGGTTGACATACGGTAAAGATAAATAGCTTTCTGCTATAATATAGACTCAGGTCAGCTGAGAGAGCAAATGTGTCTTTGAGAACAGTCCCGAAAGTAGCAACATTATAATAATACTAGGAAGTATTAAGCACACAACCATGTTAGGGTTGAAAACACCTGACCATCATCCTCTGCTACTATTCTGAAGGAATAATTCTCTTTATTTGATACCTAATTGCTGTAAAATGCAGTTGCAATTTCCAAGAGGCTCATCGCAGATCTTTTAAAATCCACTTGAGGCAACCATAGATTCACATGCAGTTGTAAGAAATAAGAAAGTGAGAACCATGTACCCTTCAACCAGTTTCCTTTTCCAGTGTTGTCTTGTATGACTATAATATGATGTCACATCCAGGAAACTGACATTGATACAATCCACTCAGTTATTCAGATTTGATCAGACTTCCATTCATTCCTATGTGTTGTGCATGTGTATTTGTGTTTTTCAAATTCAGTTTTATAACATATGTAGATTCTTGTGACTGCCACAATAGTCAAGTTACAGAACAGTTCTATTACAAGAACCCTTTGAACTACTCTTTTTTTTTTTTTGGCTTAAGCAACAGAAGTGTATTTTCTCACAGTTGTGAAGGCTAGAAGTCCAAGACTGAGGCTTATGTAGGTTTATTTTCTCTCCAAACCTCGCTCCTTGTCCTACTCTTTAATAGCCATAGCCATCTTTTTTCCTCTCTTCTTAATCCCTGGGAACTTTTTTTTCCCCTCTCTGTATAGTTTTGTCATTTCAAGAATATTATATCAATGCACTCATACAATATGTAACCTTTTGAGATTAGCTTTTTCAACACAGCTTAATTCTCCTGAGACCCATCCAGTGTGTTGTACGTGTCACCAATTCATCCTTTTCGTCACCAAATAGTATTCTATAATATGGATTCCATAGACTGGTTTAACCAGTCACCCTTATTGTAAAATGAATGACTAGGTTAAGAAATTCAGTGAATGGAAATACCAAAAGTACAAACTTTACATGCATAATATCTGATAGATGGACACAGGAGTTCACCAAAATAACTTCTACCTTTATCCTCTCATATTTTGTGAGGCTGTGGAAGATATTTCGAGGGTATCCCAAGGCCCCTTAGCATGGTGAAAATCTGATTAAAGGAAACAGGACTCAGTGGTGAGAAACAGCATGTTTTTAAACTAAAAACAGGGACTGATGACATAACTATGGCCTGTTCCCAGGAGGACAAATACATTTCACTTCCAGTAAAAATTATGAGCTATTGGTAGTAGCTGCCTGAGGGCAGTGATGAGAATTCAGAGGCTGAGTCCAGGCTCAGCAGGAAAAGAACCTGATATCTACCCCAGGCATTGGTGGAAATATCGCCACATCTGTGCCAGCTGTTTGTCACCAGTTAGAACTAAAGAAAGCCTGCATCAACTGAAAGGTTGATGACCAGCATGGAGCCTATAAATAAACAATGTTTAGAAAATCAAACCCAATCCCTGTGTCTCTAGCACTTTGGGTGCAAGGAGCTCCCAGAAAGCAGGTGTGTCACTGGAAAACTTATCTTTGTGGTGGGAAAGGATGGCTTAAGCAGGAACTCCTTCATTATAATCTACTGAGTCCTTTTAATTTCACTCTACACACATCGGTGAAATAGCTCATACAGAGAGAGAAGCAGACCTAGCAAGTGGAAGTTTGTTCTTCCCCTAGTTTTTGAGTGTTTGGTACACGACAAGGAGGGTACTAATGCATTTTATATACATTATCCTCCCTGGTGGCTCGGGTGGTAAAGATCCTGCTTGCCAATGCAGAAGCCACAGTTTCGATCCCTGGGTCGGGAAGATCCTTTGGAAATGGCAACCCACTCCAGAACTCTTGCCTGGGAAATCCCCTGGACAGAGGAGCCAGGCAGGCTATTGTCCATGGGGTCGCAAACGGTTGGACATGACTTAGCAACTAAACAACACACATTATCCCATTAATTCCTATACAATCTTGTGAAATTTGGTCCTATTATTATCCTCATTCTCAAATGAGGACTGAGGCTTTGAGAGATTTGGTAACCACCGAAGCCAGGAAAAGGAAGCCCTCGGTGTCCATCTCCACTGCCTTTCCTTCCCCATAGTCATTTCTTTCTCATTATTAGGTTAAAAGAAATTAAAGGTATGCTTATTATACAAATTTACGGTGATTCTGAGCAACATGATTATTTTCAGAATCCCCAGAGCCTGCTTACCTCTGGGCAATGGCAAAATCAAGTGCCTGGCTCCCCAAGGTTAAGGACCAGATCTTGTAAATGGAAACTCAAGTGAGCAGTTTGAAGCCACTTTGCTTAGTTCCGAGCCAGTCTTCCTAAGTTACATCCTTCATCACCCTAACATACCACAACACAGGTCTTGTCACAAATGACAGAATTACTAGATAAAAAATTGCTGGTTTTTTTTACACCTACAGGGTGAGAAATTATGTTTATGTTAATAACAACAAGTCTATTAGATTGAGAGTTTCCCAATGAGGTTTACAAGGGGGTAGAAAAATAATTTTAAGAACTCAATAAGTGTTAGAAGTTTATGGGTATAAACGTTTTATATTTAAGCAAAAAAAATTGTTTGCATTTTTCTTTCACGTATGTTGTTTATTCCCATTTAATCATTCCATGAATATTCTTCATTCTCACTTCTAGATATGATAAATATAGAAGTATTTTTAAATTTCTAAATTTATACTCATATCACACTTTATTACTTTAAGTTGTGAAGAAGAAAAACACATTCTTGTTATTAGGTAGCCAAGAATAAGATTCTTTTATTTTACCTCTCATGATGTTATTCACGAAGAAACTTGCAAAGCTTATCTGAATATTTGTTCTATTCTTTAATTTAAGAATATGATTAGGTAAATAGTCTTTAAAATATATCGGTATCTATTAATCTTATTTAGAAGAATAGTAAATCAAAGTATATAAGAGATTAAAAAAAAATACCTGACAAGTTGCCTAGCAAATGAAGAATGATACCAGGTCTCACATCTATGATCTTGAGTCAAATTCACTGTGCCTTAGAGCTTACACAAATATTCCATTTTCCTAATTGGCTAGAAAACAGTCATAAAAGGGAACTGTGTGCTTAATCAGCTATACACTAGTAAGTGCTATGAGCCAAGTGATTCTACCAACTTATGTGACAAGTGAACAGAACTGTAGGGTAACAGAAACTCTCATTCATTGTTGATGGGAATGCAAAATGGTACAGTCACTTGGAAGACAGTTTAATGGTTTCTTATAAAACCAAATATACCCTTATCATGCAGTCTAGCAACTGAGCTCCATGGTATTTAGTCAGAGGAGTTGAAAACTTATGTCCACACCAAAACCTGTACACAAATGTTTATAGCAGCTTTATTCATAGTTGCCATAAACTGGAAATGATCAAGATGTCCTTTAGTAGGTGAATGGATAAATGAACTGTGGTATCTTCAGATGAAGGAATATTATTCAGTGCACAAATGAAATGAGCTATCAAGCTGTGAAGACATGGAGGAAACTTAAATGCAGATTAATTAAGTGAAAGAAGCCAATTTGAAAATCATTCATACTGTAGGATTATAACTATGTGACATTCTGGAAAAGGTAAAACTAAGGAGAGGTAAAAGGAGGGTTCATGTGGGTTAGAGGGGTGAATAGGCTGAACATAGAGGATTTTCAGGGCAGTGGAACTATTCTGTATGATACTACAATGGTCAGTCCATGTCATTATGTGTTTGTTCACATACAATATATACGACACTAAAAAAATGACCCATAATGTAACCTGTGGGCTTTGGGTGATGATGTATCAATGTAGGCTCATCAGTTATAACAAATGTATCATTCTGTTGGGGGATGTTGATAGTTGGGGAGGTTATGTGTGTGTGTGTGTGTGTGTGTGTGTGTGTGTTGGGGGGTGGTGCTGGGAGGATATGTAAATTCTCTGTGCTTTTCACTCTAATGTGTCTTTCAATTTTATAGAGATTTACTATAGGACTCTATTAATCAAACTAACAGATGTTGACAGAATCCAATTATTCTTAGTAACACACACAGAGGATAATATTTATCTTCAGACAGATTAGGATTACTCAATAGGTCATCTATGCATTTACTTAAGGAACCAAAAACAGGAAAAAAACACTAAAGAATAATGTTTCCCAAAACAAATATGGAAGATTCTGAAATTTGCTAGACTTTCTTATCTTTATTTGACTGAATAACATCATTTTTATTTTGAATTAGATGTGGTATTGGATGGGATGCCAAAATGTTCTTCAGCACCTAAAAATCGAAATGAAATCTTCATCTATTCTCTGTCCCCAAGCAGTTTAAAAACTTGATAGGTAAGTAAAACACACAGGAAACAAAAAGAGAATACATGGCATTATATCATCATGTAGAAAACTGTGTTTCTGTCTATAAACATAATAGAAATTTTATGAGTCATTGGACAAAAGTTTTATACATGAGATGAGACTTGGGCAAGGCTAGGAAGACTGGGAAGGCCAGTCCTTGATATTCAGAAGTAAATATTCAGAAGATATGGAATTTTTACATTCAAAGGGAGTTTAAAGAACCCATTGATCCCATGACTTCTGAAGATGGTTCCTTTAAAATGTCTTTACTTACAGATAATATTTTAGGAATATGCTGTCAAAAAACCTCACTTACTGAGTCTTCAGAGCTCAGAGTCATCACATATAAGAAGTGAAGCATCAGGAGAGTGATTTTCCTGGGTGTTTGAATTTTCACCACAGGTATCCTTTGGAAGCTAAGTGATGGGGAGGTATAAATTCTCATCGCAATCTCAAGACCTGCTGGGAATACTGTAAAATTCATAGGCTAAAAAGGCCAACAGTTGGAATTTGTTTTAAAGACTCCTGACCTTCTAGCCCAATGTTTAGGAAATTTGTTATGTTTTGATTTAAGAAAAGAGAAACTGGGGTTAACAACAGAGGACAATTTTTTTTATGCCCAAATGATTTAAGAAAACAAAGTCTAAAATAGGCGCATTTTAGCCTCTTCAGCAAACACTAAATAAATTCATTCTGTTTCCTTCTAGTCATGAGAAATCCCTGAACCCTTCAACTTCTCTTTGTCCTAAAGTTACCATGTAGGTATTAGGGATCGAAGTGAAGAAAAACAATGATGACATATGTAGATGCTAAATAGAACATAAGATATGATTTCCTATTGATTAAAGCAGGACTGTGTTCGATGGGGAAAAAAAGAATAAAGACTTCTGCTTCTGCTTCTTATATTAGACAGAAGCATTTCTTTCTTTTTTCAAAAACACATTTTTAGCAATTTTATTCTTTTAAGTGTCAGAATCTAGGAAGCAGTAAAATTATTTTACAAACTGAAAAACATATTAATAGTGTTTTGGTTACATCTGAGAAAAAGTTCAATCAAGAATTTATTGCTAAAGGTCTGCAAAGAGTAAAAAACAAATTAAATATGAAATCAAAAGGGAGGTAAGAATAAACAATGAGAAAGGAACATCGCGAAGGTTATCTCCATTTCTAAATGCACTTAGAGCTTTCTAGCTCACAGATTTAGCATGAAATGGAAAATAGAGGAAGGAAGATCCACTAAAAAGAGAAAAATTAACTCTCTTCAGTTAAATCTTCAGTTAAGTTCACTTGCTCAGTCGTGTCCAACTCTTTGTGACCCCATGGACTACAGCACACCAGGCCTCCCTGTCCATCACCAACTCCCAGAGTTTACTCAAATTCATGTTCATTGAGTCGGTGATGCCATCCAACTGTTTCATCCTCTGTTGTCCCCTTCTCCTCCTGCCTTGAATCCTTCCTAGCATCAGGGTCTTTTCAAATGAGTTAGTTCTTCATTATCAGGTGGCCAAAGTATTGGAATTTCAGCTTCAACATCAGTCCTTCCAATGAACACCCAGGACTGATCTCCTTTAAAGTGGATTGGTTGGATCCCCTTGCTGTCCAAGGGACTCTCAAGAGTCTTCTCCAACACCACAGTTCAAAAGCATCAATTCTTCGGCGCTCAGCTTTATAGTCCAACTCTCAAATCCATACATGACCACAGGAAAAACCATAACTTTAACTAGATGGACTGTTGTCAGCAAAGTAATGTCTCTGCTTTTGAATATGCTGCTTAGGTTGGTCATAACTTTTCTTTCAAGGAGCAAACATCTTTTAATTTCATGGCCGCAATCACCATCTATAGTGATTTTGGAGCCCCCCAAAATAAAGTCTGTCACTGTTTCCATTGTTTCCCCATCTACGTGCCATGAAGTGATGAGACCAGATGCCATGATCTTTGTTTTCTGAATGTTAAGCTTTAAGCCAACTTTTTCACTCTCCTCTTTCACTTTCATCAAGAGGCTCTTTAGTGTTTCTTCACTTTCAGCCATAAGGGTGGTGTCATCGGCATATTTGAGGTGATTGATATTTCTCCTGCAATCTTGATTCCAGATTGTGCTTCTTCCAGCATTTCTCATGATGTACTTTGCATATAAGCTAAATAAGCAGGGTGGCAATATACAGCCTTGACATACTCCTTTTCCTATTTGGAACCAATCTGTTGTTCCATGTCCAGTTCTAACTGCTGCTTCCTGAACTGCATACAGGTTTCTCAAGAGGCAAGTCAGGTGGTCTGGTATTCCCATCTCTTTCAGAATTTTAGTATTTCCCTAGTGGCTCAGAAGGTAAAGCATCTGCCTACAATGCAAGAGACCTGGGTTCAATCCCTGGGTTGGGAAGATCTCCTGGAGAAGGAAATGGCAACCCACTCCAGTATTCTTGCCTGGAAAATCCCATGAACAGAGAAGCCTGGTAGGTTACAGTCCATGGGGTCACAAAGAGTTGGTCATTACTGAGCGACTTCACTTTCTTTCAGAATTTTAAGTTTATTGTGATCCACACAGTCAAAGGCTTTGGCACAGTCAATAAAGCAGAAATAGATGTTTTTCTGGAACTCTCTTGCTTTTTCCATGATCCAGCAGATGTTAGCAATTTGATCTCTGGTTCCTCTGCCTTTTCAAAAACCAGCTTGAACGTCTGGAAGTTCACGGTTCACGTATTGCTGAAGCCTGGCTTGGAGAAGTATGAGTATTACTTTACTAGCATGTGAGATGAGTGCAATTGTGTGGTAGTTTGAGCGTTCTTTGGCATTTCCTTTTTTTGAAATTGGAATGAAAACTGACCTTTTCCAGTCCTGTGGCCACTGCTGAGTTTTCCAAATTTGTTGACATATTGAGTGCAGGACTTTCACAGCATCATATTTTAGGATTTGAAATAGCTCAACTGGGATTCCATCACCTCCACTAGCTTTGTTCATAGTGATGCTTCCTAAGGCCCACTTGACTTCACATTCCAGGATGTCTGGCTCTAGGTGAGTGATCACACCATCGTGATTAACTGGGTCATGAAGATCTTTTTTCTACAGTTCTTCTGTGTATTCTTCCCACCTCTTCTTAATATCTCCTGCTTCTGTCAGGTCCATACCATTTCTGTCCTTTATCGAGCCCATCTTTGCATGAAATGTTCCCTTGGTATCTCTAATTTTCTTGAAGATATCTCTAGCCTTTCCCACTCTATTGTTTTCTTCTATTTCTTTGCATTGACCGCTGAGGAAGGCTTTCTTATCTCTCCTTGCTATTCTTTGGAACTCTGCACTCAAATGGGTATATCTTTCCTTTTCTCCTTTGCTTGTCCTTGAAGGTTAACACATCTGACATATTAAAAATCTATCTATAGAACATTGAAATACCATTGCTCCACTTTCTCTTCAACAGTTCAGTGAAATAGGAGAGAGTCTAACACTTTCACATTTTTGCAGGTGAAGGCACCAAAGGAGAGACAGGAGGCAAGTGCCTTCTAAGAGTCTGTTCAGTGAATCAGGGGCTACATGGGGTATGAGTGATAATGAACTGTGTACTATTTTACTTTCACACGTGTATGCTTTCATGTGATGCATACATATCCAGTGATCCATTTGCCTTTAGCTAGTGAAATATCTCCTAGCTATAATTCCTCTTCCTTCATGGGGATCACAGAGGGGAGACAGGAACTAGCCATGTAAACAAATGTAGCAGCATATGACAGAGGAATATGCAGAAGATACCACTAATCTGCTTGGTGGGAAACAGGAGGTCTGAAGCAAAGGGGTGAAACAAACTCAGCTGCACCAGCATAGGGTTTCGTCTTTAGTCCACCTAATGAAAGAGTGTGTGGGTTCAACAAATTATGCTTATAAGTATTTAATCACAAACTGAGGAGCTTGGAGTTTTATTTGTTAAAATTAGGATCATCAGTTTTTGCAAAGGTGAAACTCAACCACTAAATGAAGTCAATCCCAATGGTTGACAATCTTTGGGGTGCATCAGATCAAACTAAGGAAGTCATTCAATGCAATTATTGGGGCCTATTCCTTGAGATTCAGTGTAATGGGGTTAATCTGAATTTATAATAACATTTTAGGGGACTCTAGTGCAAGTAGTTCATAGATCACACTTTGAGAATACTCCTAATTTTTCTACTACTTTTCAGAACTGATGACTCATCCCTTGCACAAATTCACCTTTAGGCCTTGTCCAAGTCACTTAGACTTTTCGGGCATCCCATTATAGTAGGGTGTTTTATTTGAAAATCCATGTATAATTCAAAATACTGATATGCATACCTATCTCACCCTCTTCTTGATAACCATTTTTTTTTTTTAGGCAGGGTATAAAAAGCCAAGTGTAATTTAGATATTTATGAATCAATTGATGTCATACACATCAGAGACTTTATATATTAAAGAATCATATAAAGATGGATGAAGTAAAATCATTTCCTAATCTATATTTTTCACAAATCTGAATTTAAGTTGGGCTTACTTTAAAGTAAGATGTACCTATAGGTTAATACTCATTTTTTCTAGCATAGTACAAGTGGTTGTCATTTTATTAAGATAAACAAAGACCTGAGGGTTTAAGAATGAGATTTGGAAGGTAAATTATTTTAACATAATCTTAGATTACTCAAGGTGGATCATCTTTTCAGCTTATTTTCAGCTTATTTTATGCAAGAATAGCTCTAATTGCTTCCTATGTCTCTTACTGTAAAGAGTTAACTGTTTTCCACTGAAATAAATTGGCAAAGCTTTGCATTAAAAAAAAAAAAAAAACAACTTGTCCTCAGTCTGTGAAATGTGCTTTCCCCTCATTTAATCAAAAACTCAGGGGTGAATGCATTTCCCCAGATATCCCAGGGAACAATGATGCTCCATTCATGTTTGTAGGCCTGAGACCTGACCCATCTTCACACAACTTATTCCTACAAGGGCTGCTGAACAGGATAGTCTTTCTATCCTCCCTTGCCAGCTCATCTGGTCACATCCCCTGAGAAAAAATACCTCAGAGCAAAGCCATTCATTTTCAAAGGCAACAAATGTGGTATCTTATAATATCCCTCCTGTTACTTTGAGTCCACTTATTCTCATTGAGAATTTACAAGTCCTTTTAAAATCAAGATGACCTTTTCCAAGATTTCTGGATAACTCACAACCTCTTTTACCTGCCCTACAAGCACGGTAGCGTGGAGAGAGCACTAAATGGACTTGAGGAGACAGGGATTCCAATGCTGTTCTCATCACGACCTAGGTGGTCCTTTCTCCTTTCTGTGAGGTGAGATTCAGAATCCATCATCTTCCTCTCTGAGCTATACTTCAATGTTTCTCTTTTTCTCTTTTCCTGACGGCAAAATAGTTGATGACTTGACCTTGTTTCTAGTAAGACATCAACTAGTGGGAATGCTGCATTCTGTCGAGATACACACTGGTCACCAGGTTCCACGCTATCTGCTATAAGCACCCCATACACAGAATGAAGAGTTACCTCTTGAGAACTCATGGGGACTCTTAGGTGCTATTTGGGCAATGGTTGCTTGTGAGGCAAATCCAACTAAATACAAAAGAATAAGCCAAATTACAATCTCCTTGCTTGTCTCTCAAGAACATTCTGTGTCTTCCTTTATTTGGTGAAGTAAAATTGAGTACCAGACTCCAGCCTTATTTTTTAATGTTTAAGTGTTAACTCTATCAGGACCAAACTTACATCTGGTGCTCGTTGTTACTAAAACAATCGTTCTTCAGTCTTCGGCAGGGTACACAAAATGAAACTCCACTAACTTTGAGTTTTCTAATGAAGAATGTAGGAGAGCTTGGCTTGGGCTGAATTGAGGATGTGCCAGGCAAAGCATTTTAAACTTAAGAAAATGTATGGACCCTAATATATGAACTACTTTTATAGAAATAGATACTCATCACAAATAGCTTTTACTTATTCTTTGAGTCAAAATCAGCAGGACCTACTAGGAAATACCCTGTTGACAGTTATTATGTGCAATTAAAAGTAATAAAAGTATATTTGAGAATAATAATAATAGCTGAGATTAAGATTTTCCTATTTACAAGGCACTATTTTAAGAGTTTTATGAATACATGCCATTAAATCCTCTCATAACATGATGAAGTGATATATTATTATCCCCATTTATATAAAAAGACCAGAAATGATAAGTGGTCATTTTTCAAGGTCACACAACTAGTAAATGTTCAAGCTAGAGTTTAAAAATATAAAGCTTGACTCCAGAGCCTTGACCCCTAAACCACTACAGTATACTGCCTTAAGGGCTTCCCAGGGGGCACAATAGTAAAGAATCTGCCTGCCAACGCAGAAGATGAAAGAGACGTGGGTTTGATCACTGGGTTGGGAAGATCCCTTGTTGCAGGAAATGCCAATCCACTCCAGTATTCTTCCCTGGAAAATGCCATGGACAGAGGAGCCTGGCAGGCCACATCCATGGGGTCACAGACAGTCGGACATGACTGAGCACACACGCACATACTGCCTTAAATTAATAAATTGGCAGCTTAAACAGATTGAGCTTTATTAGCCTAAGTAATGAGATTTACTCTCACATCAACGGAAGGTCTTGTGTTTTTGCCCACTAATAAAAAAAGTAATCATGTCAAGAAAAAAAGTTACAAAATAAATTTCTCCAATTCTTTCCACACATTTTCTAAGTTTTGGCATCTAAGATGGCTTTTCTCCAGGTCATAGCTGACAGATGAAAAGACTTGTATCAAGCACTATACTAACGGCTGAAGACATAGTAAGAAAAAAAATTCTTACTGTATATGGAAAGATAGATGATGAACAAATAAATAATATATCTTGTGTCAGGTAGAGAGAAATGCTATGCATAAGAAAAAACAGAATCAGGTGGTGGGGAGTTTTGAGTTTGTTGTTGATATTTTATGTGGTGTGCTCAAGACAGGCCTCTCTGCCTAGATGCTGTATGAGCCAAGACTTAAAGGAAATAAGAGAATATACATATACTACATGGTTATCAAGGGATGAGGGTTCCAGTTAAAAGCAGAGCAAGTGCAAAGATGCTGACACTTGAAGGTTCAGGAGCCAACAAGGACGCTAATGTGGTGGTAAAAGGTAGAAGAGGAAGTTGGAGAGGTGGTGGCACTCTAGGTTACACAGGGTATTATAGGCACTGTTAGGAGTCGATTCTTTCTCTGTGGGAGATGGAAAGCCATTCGAGTGTGTTAAAGAATGATCCACCTCACATTTTTTAAAGGATCGCTTTGACTGTCATGTAGAGAATACGCAGAAATGGAACCATGATGAAAACAGAGATGGTAATTAGGAGGCTATTTAAATAAGCCATCTGAAGGTAGGCTGTGGCTTAGACCAAGGTGAAAGCTTTGGAGATAGCGAGAAGTGATTGTATTGGGGATATATTCTGACTGGAGAGATAACACCGTAGTTGGTTGATTGGACGTGGTATGCAAGAAACAGATAATTCAAGAGTGACTCAAAATTCTTGGTGACAGCAACTGTAAGAACAAGGTTGGCATTTACTCAGGCAGGGAAGAAGGGAGAATGGCCAGTTTATTTGGGAGAGAGTGCTGCCCCAAAAAGCTTTGGTTAAGAAATAACATTTGAACACAGTTTTGACCAGGTATTATAACCTTGGGGAAGGATGCCCTGGAGCAGGGATGGATGATTTTTATTTTCATCAGGTTGGGGACCATAAGCCAAAGCCAAGGCAGATGAGATAGCAAGAATGTTGTGAGAACCACAGGTAGTCTGGTAGGATTGGAACAGAAGGTGTGAGACTGGGGAGGCCAGCAGGGCCCAATGAATGAAGAACCTCTCAGATGCACACTTTATTCTACAGGCCCCTTGCACAGGATTTGAGAACTATGATCTGGCTGCAGAGCTTTAAAGTTTTTCTCACAGGACGTCTGCTTTCTTCCTTAATTCCATTTGGATATCTCTTTTTATTCCTATATACCTGTTCTTATCCCATATAGCTCTCTTTTTCTATTCTGTGAAATGACTATGTCTATCATTTTATAAAACCTTATAAAAACTCTTGACAATGGGCACCCATATGTCCATCAGCTTACAGCTATTATCATATATCTCAATGGATGTCCCCAGGGAACTGACATAAAGCTGGGTTAGTTTAAAAAAATGGGTGAAACTAAAGACAAGCAGCCTTGAGAAAGAGTGAATCGAGTACAGACACGGCGGGAAGAAAGTGCAATGACAGCTTCTCTCTCTCTCTTTTTAAAAATAAATTCCAGTTATTAATTTTTTATTTTATAGACTGTTCTTTTAAACATTTTAAGTTGAGGTATAGTTGATTTACAGTATAGTATTCACTTTCACTTTTGAAAGAGCATGAAATTAAACGATGGAAACAACAACAGTTGGCTAATCCTACAAGTAAATATGTGTATGACTTTAGGAACCCCTAAACAGACAAAGCAGAAGATATTAAGAAGAGGTGGCAAGAACACACAGAAGAACTATACAAAAAAGATCTTCACGACCCTAATCACGATGGTGTGATCACTCACCTACAGCCAGACATTCTGGAATGTGAAGTCAAGTGGGCCTTAGAAAGCATCACTATGAACAAAGCTAGTGGAGGTGATGGAATTCCAGTTGAGCTATTTCAAATCCTGAAAGATGATGCTGTGAAAGTGCTGCACTCAATATGCTAGCAAATTTGGAAAACTCAGCAGTGGCCACAGGACTGGAAAAGGTCAGTTTTCATTCCAATCCCAAAGAAAGGCAATGCCAAAGAAATGTTCAAACTACCTCAAAATTGCACTCATCTCACACACTAGTAAAGTAATGCTCAAAATTATCCAAGCAAGGCTTCAGCAATACGTGCACCATGACCTCCCTGATGTTCAAGCTGGTTTTAGAAAAGGCAGAAGAACCAGAGATCAAATTGCCAACATCCGCTGGATCATCAAAAGAGCAAGACAGTTCCAGAAAAACATCTATTTCTGCTTTATTGACTATGCCAAAGCCTTTGGCTGTGTGGATCACAATAAACTGGAAAATTCTGAAAGAGATGGGAATACCAGATCACCTGATCTGCCTCTTGAGAAACCTATATGCAGGTCAGGAAGCAACACTTAGAACTGGACATGGAGCAACAGACTGGTTCCAAATAGGAAAAGGAGTACGTCAAGGCTGTATATTGTCACCCTGCTTATTTAACTTCTATGCAGAGTACATCATGAAAAATGCTGGGCTGGAAGAAGCACAAGCTGGAATCAAGATTGGCGGGAGAAATATCAATAACCTCAGATATGCAGATGACGCCACCCTTATGGCAGAAAGTGAAGAGGAACTAAAAAGCCTCTTGATGAAAGTGAAAGTGGAGAGTGAAAAAGCTGGCTTAAAGCTCAACATTCAGAAAACGAAGATCATGGCATCTTGTCCCATCACTTCATGGGAAATAGATGGGGAAATAGTGGAAATAGTGTCAGACTTTATTTTTTTGGGCTCCAAAATCACTGTAGATGGTGACTGCAGCCATGAAATTAAAAGACGCTTACTCCTTGGAAGAAAAGTTATGACCAACCTAGACAGCATATTCAAAAGCAGAGACATTACTTTGCCAACAAAGGTCTGCCTAGTCAAGGCTATGGTTTTTCCAGTAGTCATGTATGGATGTGAGAGTTGGACTGTGAAGAAAGCTGAGCACCGAAGAATTGATGCTTTTGAACTGTGGTGTTGGAGAAGACTCTTGAAAGTCCCTTGGACTGCAAGGAGATCCAACCACTCCATTCTGAAGGAAATCAGCCCTGGGGTTTCTTTGGAAGGAATGATGCTGAAGCTGAAACTCCAGTACTTTGGCCACCTCATGTGAAGAGTTGACTCATTGGAAAAGACCCTGATGCTGGGAGGGATTGGGGGCAGGAGGAGAAGCGGACGACAGAGGATGAGATCGCTGGACAGCATCACTGACTCAATGGACGTGAGTCAGGAGCTGGTGATGGACAGGGAGGCCTGGCATGCTGCACTTCATGGTGTCACAAAGAGTCAGACACGACTGAGCAACTGAACTGAACTGAACTGAAACAGACAAAAGTAAGACCATAAATACTAGAATACTTAAAGAGAAGGAGAAAAAAATTATGCTTTTTCTCTCATTAGATTTTCATCCAGAAAACACATGCTTACTGATGTCTCTGGATCAGCAGTGTCCCTTGTAGATGCCCCACAAATTCTCTGTTGTGCTAGATATTTGTTCACATGAACACATTCCTTGGACCACTGAATTTGTTTGTTGAGTAAAGAGCATGGAATGTGCAGTGTTTGGATCTGGGCTTGATAAGGACTTCAGATTTCTAGGCAAGTCAGTTTATATCTTTGCCTCAATAGCGAATAAAAAAGATAAAATAAAAACAACTGCTTTACAAACCTTTCAGAAAGAATGAAGTATAGGAGAGCACTTTATGAAATGCTTCACAAATGGCAACGTGCTTTAAATATGTAAATTATATATTTCATAACATAATCAAAGCTTGTGATTGGGTTTTTCTTATATTTAGTGGACAGGATCCAATCTTTTTTACCCCAGTGGTTCCCACATGAGTTGTTCCTCTGCTGTATTGGGGAAGCTTTTAAAAGATACGCTCCCAGAACCTGACACACTGACGATATCCTGACTCAGAACTCCAGGGATGAGCCCAGGACTAGGAGCTTCCCATGTGACTTGGATGATCAGCCAGAATGGAGAACTATTGTTATCTGACATTGGATATTTTCCAACCCTCAACTAATGCCCAGTGTCAGTACACAGCAGGAACTTAAATCTGGTAATGGAGAAAGATTAAGATGTAAATATCTCGGCAAGACAAAAGATCTTGAAAAAGTCACACTAATTTACAAAGAGAGATGTGATATTTTAGTTAGAGTATATCTTAATAGGAGAATAATTCCTAGAAATAATTCTTGAAGCTAAAATTGATCTTCGGTTCTTGAATCTTGATTTCTTGTAGAAGGGAAAAATGCAAAAGAAATAAAGGAAACATTTCAAAGTGTAACCTAAGATTGAGCCTAGTGGCACTGTGTCTTTCCTATTCCCCCTTTTAATTTTTTTTCTCTCTCAGTATTCAGCGCACACACACACGCATACATAGGACTGGATTCATAACATTTTTCTAGATAGCTAAGTAAATTAGCTCATCAGATTCAAATGATTAATCATTTGAGTACCTGCTACGTTCAAAGTCTGCTTTTATGTAGAAAAAGAAATGTCTGGGATCTTGCTTAAGGGAGAGAAACAAGTACAACTGTCACTAGTACAGATAAGTGAAGATGACATCCACCAGTTAAAACAGTCCCGTCACCTCTCTCCTCTGTGTGCTTCCCTTGTGACCAGCCTGCCACATGGTCAGAATCAGAAACCAGGGGCCATCAAGCTAATTAGTTATTTTAAGCATCAAGGATAGAGTGAATTCAAAGTAGAGAATGGTTATCAAACCAAGATATACGTAGATTAACCATTCAGGCTCAGTCTAAGAAAGACAAGCATTCTCTAAGGGGTTCCTTTCCATGAGGAGGCCCTGGACTATATCACCAGATTAGGTAAGGATACAAGTGCAAGCCACTGTGACAAACATGAGGTCTGAGATAAGAGTGAAAGGGAGTCCAGAGGAGAGGCCAAAAAAGGCTTTTATAGAGGAATTGATACTTGAAATGGACTTTGAAGAATGAAAAAAAAACATTTAATAAGCAGAAATGGGAGGAAGACAGTCCCAGTGGCAGCTTGAGCTTTATTTGGGAAAACATCTTCCCTGCTAGTGAACAGCAGTTCAGTAGTTATTTGGGACATTTAAATATGTCCCAACACCCCAGCAGCTGCCCTTCCCCCCAAATAAGACAGAGCTTTTTCAGCTCTAACTGCTGCAGCTGCATGCGAATCACCAGGCAGGACCCGCTGACGCTGCAGCCCTGAGCAGGCACCTGGTCTGCCTTGGGGGAATGTGGGAGGGGAGACGAAACAGTCATTCCCCTGGTCTATTTTGTAATCACTGAAGGAGCATTCCCAGAGCCCAGGCTTCAGGTGATACATGGCTACTCTTTCAAGAAGTTTGGCATATGGTCACTGCCTACTGCTACCAACTGAGAAAAGGGACAAAAAAAGCAAGGATAGGAGGGGAAGACAAAAAACAAGACCATAGATAGTTTCAGAAAACTTAGAGAGAGGGATTTTTGGAGCTAACTTCGCGAAGAGTCGGACACGACTGAGCGACTTGACTTTCACTTTTCACTTTCATGCATTGGAGGAGGAAATGGCAGCCCACTCCAGTGTTCTTGCCTGGAGAATCCCAGGGACGAGGGAGCCTGGTGGGCTGCCGTCTATGGGGTCACACGGAGTCGGACACGACTGAAGCGACTTAGCAGCAGCAGCAGCAGTAGTGATGATAAAGAGTGTGGTTCAGGAGATCTCAGGATGTGCATTAATGTTTGGTGTAGTGATACAATTAGCTATCCACTCCTTGGGCGTTCACCATATGTGTTGGGTCCACTACCTCATTACATCCTTGCTCGTTCTTAGTCGTGTCCAACTCTTTGCAACCCCACGGACCGTAGCTCAAGAGGTCCCTCTGTAATGGGATTTCCCAGGCAAGAATACTGGAGTGGACTGTCATTTGCTCCTCCAAGGGACCTTCTCCACCCAGGGGTGGAACCCGCATGCCCTGCATCTCCTAAACTGGCAGGCAGATTCTTTAACACTGTGCTACTCAGGAAGCCTCCTTTACAGCCTTACCCTATAGTCTTATCTCCATTTGACAGATGAGGACACTGTGGTTTGCAAAAGTAAATACTTGCAGAGATTCATAAAGCTTCTTAAAAATAGCTGAATTAAAAAAAGACTGAACCCAGTTTACTGACTCTAGAAATCCAGGCTCCTATCCCCATCACAATGGGATTACCAGTTAGGTTCAGCAATGGGAAGCAGCTTGCTTACAGTTATTCCAGTTTACCTAACAGAAAGATATTCTCCTTCTTCCTCAACTTCACTGATTGCAAATTGATACGTTCTCCATTAGAGCCTCCTTTTTGAGAAGAAAAATGCCCATGCTAAGACAGTACCTCCTTCCTTGTCAACAACTTTCAAAGAGTAATTATCTTCATGACTCCAGAGGGACCCAATCACACATCCCATCTCCATCTTGCTACCTTCTATTCTCATTTTTTACCTGCTGCTGCAATACACAAGTCAATACTGGCCCCCTTTGCATCTTGGCACCTTCACACTCCGCTCGTGTCTGCATGCTCCCAGGAAGAAAAGTTCTGAAGTGAAATAAAGTTTCACACTGCTCCTGGTGTAAGAATAAAGCTGCCACTGTCAGAAGGAAGCCTAGATCCATGTAGAACCCAGGTCACTGATAACAAAGACAAACTCTATCTCTAGTTTTCTTTCCAAGACACCCAGATCATGGGTAGTTTCCATTGAAGCTTTAAACACACAACATATATTTTCTTTTCTTTGAGGTTTGTCAGAATCCAACCATAGATGGAAAATTAAAGACTTTGATACGATTTCACCACAGAATACACATGCACCAGGCATGAATCATTCAGTTTCTACAGTGTTAGAAATGAAGGGACACTAGGAATCAGACTGACCCCGTTTTCCATTTCTATGAGTGAACACTGAGGCCCGACAGCCTGGCATAACCTACATGAGCCACATGCCAGATGTTGACACATATGGGTTTGAGAGAATAGAAAATTACTAAATCTGAAATAGGGCTACTTGGGTCCAGTTTTGAGGTTTTGGGCTACAATTTTTAAATGGTTCATTTATAAAACAACAGTAAGTAGAGGTATGTTTGGGGTATGTCTCCAAGTATGTATAAGGCCAACTTTAAGAATGAGAAAGCTGGTCAGTGAAATTGAGTGTTTTCAAGGTACTTTATGGACCTGGAGGGTTCAGAATGTGCCAGCCAAAATATATTGCTTTGGCATTATGATTATTTTGAGCTGAAGGCACTTGAGAAAGAGCAGATGCAGGAAGAGATCTCTGACTGCTCCCTTTCTACCTAAAAGGAAGTCATAAAATTTCCCATGAGAAAGGTGTACTCCGTGTACTAGGAAGAGAAGCACTTTCTTATGACCAGACACTGGCCACTGACACCAAAGGGACCTGTACAAATCAACCTGCTAAAATCACCCTTATCTTACACCGTTCCCCCCCCATTTCTTTCCTAGTCACTCTCCCACAGTTTACTGCCCCCAGCCCAAGCCCCTTTTGTCTTGTCACATCCTCACAATATATTGTTCTTTGGGTTAAAAAGTTTATAAGTTTGGGAGCCTAATGTCTTCTTCAGGTTTTCATTTTCCTTCGGCAGATTCCTGTGTACATGTAAAAATATTAAATAAATGTATATGCTTTTCTCCTCTTCATCTGCCTCATGTCAGTTTAATTCTTAGGCCAGTCACAGAACCTAAAGGGGAGAAGGAAGTTTTTCCTCCTCTACAAACTGTAGCCAAGACTTTAGGCTCTTTTTTTATCACTATCAATCTTGTGGGAAATTCACACATGATCTAGTACAAGACCTCTCACCCTCTTTACAACACTCCCTAAATTCCCAGAAGATCTTCACTCTTATCCCCATAAACCATATATGAATCAAGACGCATGTTCTTAACCCTGTGAACCATATATGAACTAAGACACCTGTTCTTATCCCCATGAACCATATATAGACACACACCTTCTAAGCAGAAGGTCAAAATGACACATCTTGTGATTAGGACTACAGAGAGGATGTACCTTTCAAGTGTTCTGTGAATTGCAACTCTATACACTTGTCTTTCAAAAGACATCGTTTTGCTCCATGGCTCTCAAAGTACATGTTTGCACACATTTTGACAGGATATAAAGTTAAATCTATTTTAGAATGGAAAGACATTTACAATAAGTAGCTAACATCATGGCTTCATGAAAGAAAAAAAAATCATATCCTAAAGATTGGAAGGACACAATCTTTAAATAAAATTTTTGAACAAGGGTGGTTGGCAACCTTAAACACAAACATACACACACAACCCTCTCTTAATTTTGATCACTTCACTGTGGACTCACAGCAGTCTGCAGCCTGGTATTTGAAAACTATATCCGTAAGCAATGGGAGCCATTAAATGTGCTAAGTGGCGAGTACCAAGAATAGACTTGTTAAAGAAAGACTTGATGACAAAGACTATAAATTAAGGAGTGAAAGGACAAGGTGACAAATCCCCATGTGCTGCATCTGAAGCAAACTGTACTCTCCTCCTACTTAAAGAATTGAAAACAGTCTAATCATTCTAATAGATGTATACTGTGTTGTGCTGAGCTGTCACTAAGTCATATCTGACTCTCTGCAACCCATGAACTGTAGCCTGCCAGGATCCTCTGTCTACGGAATTTTGCAAGCAAGAATGTTGGAGTGGGTTGCCATTTCCTCTTCCAGGGGACCTTTCCCATCCAGGGACGAAACCCACATCTCCTGCTTTGGCAGGTGGTTACTTTACCACTGTGCCACCTAGGAAGCCCTAGATGTATTCTATATGGGCCTAATTAGAGACCTAGAATGTACATAATACAGAGCTATATTAGGTGATGAGTAAACTATGAGAAAAACTTAGAGATAAGCACACACATGCCGGGAAGGTGTGAAAAGGGAGAGAGGATGGAGAGAATGGGAAGGGTGGGGTGGTTATCCCAGAGACTAGATAGCCATTTGCTAAACCAGTTTCCTCCTCTTTGTGAACCACAACTAAGTTATATTTCCAATAGTCTCTTGCAATTAAATGTGCTTTGTGATGCAACAAAACTTGAGTGGAAGTGATACTGGGTACTCCCAAGTGAGAGGGCAGAGAAATGGATGTGCCTCTCCCAGCTACATAAAGAGGACTCTGAAGACCTAGAGACATAAGACGGCAAGAACTTGGGTCTTTGACTGAATGCATCAGATACTCCTTACCTACCAGGAATATCCATTATGGGGATGAGAAGACACATTAGATAGTGTGAAGCCACCGTAATGTCTGAATTTGTTTGTTATACCAGCCAGATCACCATAAAAATAATGTATCTGATGATCATGCCTAAGTTCTAAAGAAAAGAACAGCTTTATTGAGATATAGTTCGTATACAGTAAGTTTCCAAGCCAATGATTTTTAGTATGTTCCCAGACTTGTGCAGTCATCACAGCTACCTAATTCTAGAGCATTTTAATCACTTTACAAAGAAATCCTATATCCATTAGCAGTCTCCTCTCATTTCCATTCAACCCTTCCAGTCCTAAACAGGCACTTATCTTCCTCTCTCTACAGATGTTCCTATTCTGGACATTTTGTATAAATGGGATAATACACTATTGGGTCTTTTGTGATTATTCCCTCTTACTTAGAACAATGTTTTCAAGGTTCACCCATGTAGCATGTATCAGTTCTTCATTCTTTTTATTGCTGAGTAACACTCCACTGTATGGATATACCATATTGTACACTTTCATTTGTTAACCAAGCTTTTCTTGTCTTTGCTGCAGGAGCTTTAAAATATCCTATCATCATACTGGAGAGGTGATTCATTTATCCAAAGGATGTGCACACACATTCAAAGCCCTGTGGGTTACAGCTATCAATACTTTGCAAAAAATGGCTTATTTGACTTAAAATCACTCAAAAAATCAGTCATTCAGAAAAACTGAAATTCCTGTTACAGTGATAACATACAAAGCACCTTAAAGAGGGGAAAAAAAAACCAAGAGGAAAGCACCTGGCTTTATACCTTTTAATTCAAGAATTCTAAGAAAAAAATAATACACTGCAGGGAAACAGTTTGGCAGCAGCCTCCATAAGGATGCATTTTGGGGAGGAACCCAAAGAACTAAAGCTAATGTCAACACAAAGCAATTAAGTAGAAATTAGGTTTTGCTGGGTCAGGAAAAAAAAAGTTCATTAAAGGAATGAAGTCTCAATGTTTTTCTAAAGATAAATTCCAGCTTAGTCTAAAAAAATCATTAAATCTTAATGACAGAGTTAATTTGTTGCTGGTGTCTACAAATGAAATATTAACATATCTCTATAGCCTGGAAGTTTAGAATTGTGATTTTCTTTCCATGGTAATGAAGTTGAATATCTGGGAAGATTTATAAGACTGGAGAAAAATTGCAAGACAGAAAAATGCTGCTTCTGTATTCGCTCTCTTTAGGTCATCAGAAGGACATTCACAAAGAAAGAATTGACTCTGCAGGCATTACATTCATATGATAGACACTTATCAAGCACTCCTTGTTTCCTGGGCCCTATTGAGGTGCTGGGAATACAGAGACATAGAGACACTGGCTTGGTTATTACAACAGAATGTAGTAAGATCTGTAGAGAGTCATGGATAAAGGGGAAACTCGGAGAGAATGACTAATTCTGACTGAATGCCTTGTCTCAATGGCAAATATATTGTGTACGGTCTTGGGATGAGTAATTGGCTGTGAGGAGAATAAGGAAATTCTGGATAGTGGGAATGAAATCCACAAAGATTTGGAGTCATGATAAGTCATGGAAAGTTTAGGAAAAAGTAAAATGAGAGTTATGCAAGGCAAAATTACTGGGAATACAGAAGTAGGTTAAAAACTGGTTTGGGTTCAAACTATAGAGCTCATGAGTTTAGATTTTGTTCTTTAACCAGCTGAGAACTAGCAGATTTTTCTAAAATAGTTAACATGGTTGGGTTATTTTTGAAGTTTTACTATAAAAACATACACACACAAAAGAATAAGATACGAATTGTGGTTGATTACCACATGCATATCAACCACTTGGCAATTGTCAAGATCTTTCCACTTTTGCTTTATTTAAATGGAGGATTTTAAAGCAAGCCACCCACCTGATTTCATCTCACTCCTACATCTTTACATAAAAATATGTTCTTATCAATCCACTTTCACATCTAACTAAAATAATAATATTGTACTGGCATAGTTTAATCATTTATGGACTTAAATGTTCTTATCTTATAAATACCTTTTTATAGTAGGTTTGCTCAAATCAGAGCCCCCAATTAATTTCCTATGTAGCCTAAGTTGCAAGGATTCTTAAAAATCTTAGTTTAGAACACTACTTCTTCATCCCACTCTCTTTTATCCCCATGCCATTGACTTACTAAGAAACCTGGTATAATGTTCTGAAGTCTGTCCCACATACTGCATTTATCTGTTTGCTTCCTTATTGGTATAACTTAATTTGCCACTGTTTCTTATAACTGACAATTTACTCTGAAAGGCCTAATTAGATTCAGCCTCAATTTTTTTGTAAGACAAGTGTATTTCATAGGAGGTACTGCGTAATTTATATTGTACTCGACTGGGAAGCACTTAATATCAAGTTGTCCCACTCACAGTGATGGTAACACTGAAGACCAGATTTGCTTCCAAGATGACTTCACCTACGTCTGTGTGGAAGATGGAACTATGGTGAAGTCACCCTGGTAGTAGGGAGATCAGGTATTACAGCATTATAGGAGCAATGAAGTAAACATGAGGCAGGAAACAGAGATAAACAGAGAGAATGCTATAATGGACAAGAGATTTTGGAGTAGAATCATTGGAAGACTAGAAATACATTAATATTATAAATTTGGATGGGGGATGGAAATAGGGTCAAGTGAGCAAGTGGTGAGGACAAAAGAATGTAAGCTCCATGATAGCAAAACCTGTGTGTATGTTGCCCAGCGCTAAACTCTTAATGCTTAGCACTGTGCCTGGCACACAGTAGGTATCTGATAAATATGTGTTAAGTCCATATATGACTGTATTATTGGATGGACAGATAGGTGGATAGAGGTACAGAAGCTACTAAAATAAAAAATTAGCTGGATGTTCACACTACAGTAGTAGCTGGGGAGATCCTTCATATTTAACTTGCCTTCAGGATATTTGTCTATTGATTATTACTACCTCAGGAAAATGCTTAACCCTGTAAGGTGTATCTCAAATTGTATAACCCAGGAATGTAGAACATCCAAATGAATCTAAGTTTAGTCCATGGGATTCATATCTGGATTTTAGGAATGTAGGAATGAACTTTGTGATTATTTGGGGGCCTCAAATCATAAAAAAGTTTTAGGAAGTTCCTAGGATGATGACAATCTGAGAATTTATGCATTTGTATCAATGGCATTTAACATATAAAGTTAAGAATATTAAAAATCATAATTTATTAGCAAAATAATGATCTGGTTCCTTGAAAATCAGTAAGTCTCTAGCCAGGCTAACTAAGAAAAAAAGAGAGATGACACAAATTACTAATATCAAAAATAAAAATGGAGACATTACTTTTAATGTAATTAAAGACTTCAAAAGTATGACAAAAAATATTATGCCAACAGATTTGATAACCTATATGGAATGTACCAATTCTTTGAAAGGCATAATTTGCAAAAACCCATAAAAGAATAAATAGAAAATGTGACAGGTTTATATCCATAAAGGAATTTTAGTCAATAAACATACTCTTCCAAAGCATCAGGTTCAGATGGGTTCACTGGTGAATTCTACCAAACATTTAAGGAAGAAATTATACCAATTATCTATAATTTTTTCCAGAATGGAGAAATATAGGGAATATTTTCTAATTCATTCTATGAGATCAGGATTACCCCACTACTAAAATCAGACAAAAACTTTTCATAAAAAGAAAACTGCAGATCAATATCTCTCATGTACATAGATTTAAAAATTGTTAACAAAATATTAGCAAATTGAATTAAAAAACTGGAAATAGAACTGCCTTATGACCCAGCAATCCCACTACTGGGCATACATACCGAGGAAACCAGAATTGAAAGAGACACATGTACCCCAATGTTCATCGTAGCACTGTTTATAATAGCCAGGACATGGAAGCAACGTAGATGTCCATCAGCAGATGAATGGATAAGAAAGCTGTGGTACATAAACACAATGGAGTATTACTCAGCCGTTAAAAAGAATACATTTGAATCAGTTCTAATGAGGTGGATGAAACTGGAGCCTATTACACAGAGTGAAGTAAGCCAGAAAGAAAAACACCAATACAGTATACTGCTGCTGCTGCTGCTAGTGCTGCTGCTGCAACTGCTAAGTTGCTTCAGTCGTGTCCGACTCTGTGTGACCCCAGAGACGGCAGCCCACCAGGCTTCCCCGTCCCTGGGATTCTCCAGGCAAGAACACTGGAGTGAGTTGCCACTTCCTTCTCCAATGCATGAAAGTGAAAAGTGAAAGTGAAGTCGCTCAGTCGTGTCCGACTCCTAGCGACCCCATGGACTGCAGCCCACCAGGCGCCTCCGTCCATGGGACTTTCCAGGCAAGAGTACTGGAGTGGGGTGCCATTGCCTTCTCTGGTACAGTATACTAACACATATATATGGAATTTAGAAAGATGGTAACGATAACCCTGTATGCGAGACAGCAAAAGAGACACAGATGTATAGAACAGTCTTTTAGACTCTGTGGGAGAGGGAGAGGGTGGGATGATTTGGGAGAATGGCATTGAAATATGTATAATATCATATATGAAACAAATCACCAGTCCAGGTTCGATGCATGATACTGGATGCTTGGGGCTGGTGCACTGGGATGACCCAGGGGGGTGGTTTGAGGAGGGAGGAGGGAGGGGGGGTTCAGGATGGGGAACACGTGTACACCCATGGCAGAATCATGTTGACATATGGCAAAATCAATACAATATTATAAAGTAATTAACCTCCAATTAAAATAAATAAATTTATATTAAAAAATTAAATAAATAAAAAAGAAAAAAAACAATGTATATAAGGAATTATACACCATGATCAAGTGGGATTTATCCTAGATATATAGTCTGGTTTAACATTCAAAAATCAATTAATGCAATCACATCAACAGGCTAAAGAAGAAAAATCACACGATCATATCAATAGACGTAGGAAAAACATAAGGCAAGAAAGGAAATAAAAGGTCTACAGACAGTGAGGAAGAAATGAAACCTTGTTCACAGATGACATGATCATCTTTGTAGAAAGTCTGAAAAAAATGAGCAAAAATCTCCTGGAACTAGTAAGTGATTACAGAGAGTTTGCAGAATATAAAGTTGATATGCAAATATAAATCACTTTCCTTTATGCTAGCACTGAAAATGCGGAAATAAAACACAGTATCATTTCCAACAAATAAAATAGGTATAAATTTAACGAACCAGTACAAGAACTGTATGAGAGGAATTATGAACTCTAATAAAGATATCAGAGACTAATTAGAGAGATATTCCATGTACATGAATAGGAAAAATCCAGTTCTTCCCAACTTGATCTTTAGATTCAATGCAATCTCAATAAAAATTCTAGCAAGTTACTTTGTAGATATTTAGAAACTGTTTCTAAGGTTTATGGAAAGGCAAAAAATCTAGACTAGACAGTATTTAAGGGCAAGAACAAAATTAGATGACTGATACTACCATTCAAGAAGATAGAGAGCCCAGAAATAGAATCACTTCAATACGGTCAATTATCTTTGACAAAGCAGCAAAGGAAATACAGTGAAGCAAAGATTTGTCTTTAGGTGACCTTGGGTATGGCAGTGACTTTTCACATATGATCACACAGGCATGACCCATGAAAGAAATAGCTGACAAGCTGGGATTCATTAAAATCAAAAACCTCTGCAAAAGATAATATAAGAAAATGAGAAGACAAGCCATAGACTGGCAGAAAATGTGTGCAAAAGATAATATGATAAAGAACTGTTATTCAAAATATACCCACAAAAGCCTTTTAAAACTCAGTGTGGATGAACCTAGAACCTCCTATACAGACTGAAGTAAGTCAGAAAGAGAAAAACAAATATTGTATAATAAAGCATATATATGGAATCTGCTGCTGCTACTGCTGCTAAGTCGCTTCAGTCGTGTCCGACTCTGTGTGACCCCATAGACGGCAGCCCACCAGGCTCCCCTGTCCCTGGGATTCTCCAGGCAAGAACACTGGAGTGGGTTGCCATTTCCTTCTCCAATGCATGAAAGTGAAAAGTGAAAGTGAAGTCGCTTAGTCATATCCGACTCTTAGCGACCCCATGGACTGCAGCCCACCAGGCTCCTCCGTCCGTGGGATTTTCCAGGCAAGAGTACTGGAGTGGGTGCCATTGAAAGATGGTATTGATGAACCTATTCTGCAGGGGAGGAAAGAAGACACAAACATGAACAGAATGTTGGACACAGTGGGGGAAGGAGAGGGTGGGGTGATTTGAGAAACATGTGCATTACCATATGTAAAATAGATAGCCAGTGGGAATTTGCTGTATGATGCAGGGAAACCAAATCTGGCGCTTTGTGACAACCTAGAGGGGTGGGCTGCGGGGGGGTGGGGGTGGGGAGATGGGAGGGAGGTTCAAGAGAAGGGACATATGTATACCTATGGCTGATTCATGTTGATGTGTGGCAGATAATTGCAATATTGTAATTATCCTCCAACTAAAAATAAAATAAAATAAAAAATCTCACTGATGAAAAATAAAATGCAAAACACAATTGAAAGACCAAAGACATGAACAAACACTTCACCAAAGAAGATATATAGGTGACAAGTGAAAATGAAAATTGGTCACACAGTCGTGTCTACTCTTTGCAGTCCCATGGACTATATAGCCTGCCTGGCTCCTCCATCCATGGAATTCTCCAGGCAAGAATATTGGAGTGGGTTGCCATTTCCTTCTCCAGAGATCTTACTGACCCAGGGACTGAACCTGAGTCTCCTGCATTGCAGGAAGATTTTTTACCAGCTGAGCCACTGGGGAAGCCTGTAAGTGTATAAAAATATTTTCAATATCATATGTCGTTAGGAAATCACAAATTAAAACAATAATGAGGTACCACTATGCACGCATTTAGAATAGCCCAAATCCAGAACACTCACAATACCAAATGTTGACAAGGATGAGGAGAAACAGGGACTCTCATTCATTGCTGGTGGGAATGCAAAATGATTGAGCCACTTTGAAAGACAGTTTGGCAGTTTCCTACAAAAATATATATATTCTTATCATACAACCCAGCAATCACACCTCTTGGAATTTACCCAAACCAAATGAAAACTTATGCCCATACAAAACCTGGACATGGATATTGACAGCAGCTTTATCATAACTGCTAAAACCTGGAAGCAATTGAGGTGTTGCTCAGTAGATGAATGGAAAAATAAACTGTGGTGCACCCAGACAATGTAATATCATTCATCACTAAAAAGAAATAAGCTACCAAGACACAAAAAGGCATGGAAGAAGTTTATATGTGCATCACTAAGTGAAAGAAGCCAATCTGAAAATAAAGCTTATTGAACTTCCAGTTATAAGATGAATAAGTTCTGACAACCTAATGTAAGACATGGTGATTATAGTTAACAAAACTATATTTTATACTTGAAAGTTGCTAAGAGATTAGATCTTAACTGTTATCACCACAAAAAAAGAAACTGTTAATTATGTGATATGGCAGAAGTGTTAACTAACCCTGATGTTGCGCTCATTTCAAAACAAACAAGTATACCAAATCATCACCTTAAACATACTCAAGGTGTAAGTCAACTATATCTTAAAAATGCTAGAAAAACTAAAATTAATTAATAAAAAACCTAATGCTATATAATGAAAATGATACAAAAATAAAACTTAAAAGACTTAAAATAGGCCACTAAGGCAGAGACTCTGGTCTTTAATGATGGTAGTGTTTTCCCCTTTTCTTTTTTTCAAATAACATCTTTTTCAATCTCATAGAATACTGTCAGCCCTCCCTATCTTTAGGTTCCACATGCGTGGATTCAACAAACTGCAGGATCATTTAGTAGTATATTTACAACCCATGGTTGGTTGAATTCACAGATGCAGAACCCTTGGACATGGAAGGCCAGCTATGGGACTTGAGTATCCACAGAGTTTGGTATCTGCAGCAGGTCCTGAAACCAATCCCCCATGAATACCAATGGACGATTGTATTACCTCCTCTGTTCTGAATGTTTGAAAATATCTGTATTCTTCCTACTAAGATAAGAAAGTTTGTATTATCATATTCCTTCCTTACTACCAGATTAGTAGCATTTATTACCATTAATCATTACTTTTCAATGGTTTAATAACTGAAAGGATCGTATGTTTAACCAGTGCTTATTTTTTAAATCTCCTTTTTTATTAATGATAAAATCTGATTCATACCACTTTAGTGAAAATTGGGGGCTTATCAGTTCACATAAGTGAAAATTCAGGAATGGCACTGCCTTCAGACATACTGGAACCATACCATGACCTTGAGCACTCGATTCCCCATTTTCTGAGGGGACGTTCTTCTCACGCTCCACTGTTTGGAGACTGTAGCTACAGGTGCACATCCTTTCAGGTTTAACTTCAAGAGAACAGAGAGTACTGTCAGGAGCTCCCACGTAATTCCCAGAATTCATTTCTGACTTAACCAGCTTGGATAATTCATCCATCACTGATCTAAATGTTTTATTGATTTTACTTTTATAAGCACTGTCATTTTGTTCTGCTTGGTTAAGTCTGTGCCACATGTCATATAGAGGAATGGCTAGCTCCCAGAGGAGATTTTGGATACTAGAGAAAGAGTAGATGCATTCTAGCAAGACAAAAACTCTAAAAAAATTGCCTATTTTGTACTGTGCTTTCACATTATCTTATGACTACCATCCCTGCCTCACAAATGAGAACCTGATCCTCGCTGAGTGGCGTGGCTGGGACTGTAAATGAGGTCTCCCTTCTTTTAGCTGGGTGTCATTCTGCCGAACTAGATTGTGCTGCATAGTAGAATAAATACTCATTACTCCAAAAATGAATGAAAGAACTCTTCTTCCAGAAAAAGTGTCTTTTTTATCTTGTTGGATAAAATAAACTATTTTGGAGGCAAATATAAAAATTCCTATATAAAATAAATTACTGTTTTTTTCAAAAAAAATTTCTTCTTTCCAAGTTTTCAATTGTTATTTCAATGTCTCTGAAATCAATATGATGAATGGAGTATGAATTAGCTCCTAAGAAAGTTGATAGCCCCAAGAGAACAATTGTTCATTAATTCACATTGATTTTAACAAGATCTCATGATTCAAATAGCAAAGTTGCTGGCAGAGAGGGCTGAGAGCAGTTGCTTACCACTAGAGAAATCACCCTAGCACCCTTCTAATAATAAGATTTACATGAAAGTGAAAGTTACTTCAGTCAGGTCCGACTCTTTGCGATTATACAGTCCATGGAAATCTCCGGGCCAGAATACTGGAGTGGGTAGCCTTTCCCTTCTCCAGGAGATCTTCCCAACCCAGGGACTGAACCCAGGTCTCCCACCTTGCAGGCAGATTCTTTACCAGCTGAGCCACCAGGGAAGCCTAGGAATACTGGAGTGGGTAACCTATCCCTTCTCCAGTGGATCTTTCCAACCCAGGAATCGAACTGGGGTCTCCTACATGGCAGGCAGATTCTTTGCCAGTTGAGCTACCAAGGAATCCTAAGATTTACATAGTTGCTTGTGAAATTCCAACATACTACAGATAAACGATTCATTTTCCCCAATTAAAGGAAGATATCAAAATGATTACTTCTTTTACTCTTTCACTCAGTGCAATGACTGGTCTGGGTTGATCCTGACTGAAGCCATAACAACTTAGAATGATATACTTAAAACAAAATTTGCTCTTTTAATAAAATGAGTTGGAAAATGGATGAACACTTAAAGTTCAGACTGCATGTGTTAAGCCACTTCAGTAGTGTCTAACTCTTTGCGACCCTATAGACCATAACCCACTATACTCCTTCATCCATGGGATTCTCCAGGCAAGAATACCGGAGTGGGTTGCCATGCACTCCTCCAGAGGATCTTCCCGGACCAGGGACTGAACCTGTATCTTGTAAGTCGTCTGGATTGGCAGCCAGGTTCTTTACCACTAGTGCCATCTCGTATCTCTTGCTTTTTGCTTTCTCCTAGAATTTACAACACGGTAGAAACCAAAAAGTTTTTTGTGACAAACTAGGCTTGAAATCCTACAAGGGCAAAGACCATACGTATTGAACTCACTGCCTGGCAATTACCCAGAGACTGGCACAGGAGAGATAATAAAGTGCGTTGAATAACTGAGTAAGTAAACGATTCACTTAACTTTCCCAGAGGAGCACCAGTCTTCCTGCTTTGGGATTCCACTCTGACACTTTGTTCTAGAACTCTGAGCTTGAATTTCAGTAAGTCCTTCTGATTTGTTAACCCCCAACCCCCATCAATTTAGAAATATCTCCCCTTCTTCAGATTTCTTTTGTATTTTCTGTCCATAACTCATTTAGAGTTTACTTACTGCCTTGTCACTTTATATATGTGTGTGTGTGTTATTTTCCTCAATTTTAACTGGAAGTTTCTAGATTCTGGATGCTTAGATTTATCTTTTTTATATACCCTGCAACCTAATACAGCTCTCAAATATTTAAATTTGCACTTCACCTTTTTCTGATAACCTGGGCAGTTCCCATAAAAACACACCCAAGAGAAAAACTGTATGTTTAAAACTAAAAACCAATAAAATAGAAAGCAAAAGTCCATGTAAATAGAAGGGGATACATTCTTTCAGAGTTAGACAGATTGTACTTGAGCAATAAATTTGGTTTCAAATTTTCCAGCACAAAAAGAAAAAGTGGGTATTCAAATTATATGTCAGATAACTACGCACTGGCCAAAACATTGCTCCCTATGACATTACACCCAAATAAAAATTTATCAGGAGTCTCTGTAGCGGAAAGCAAATAGACACTGGGAGTCAGGTGGTCCTGGTTTTATATCTCATTTTCTGTCCCTTTCCTAACTATGTGACTTTGGGCAAGGCATTTAAACTCACCAGACCTCAGTTCCTTCATTTGGAAAATGAGGACTTTGATAACTCTAAACCCCAAGGGACTATTCTAAGAAGTGCTATTACTAAGCTAGTTAAATAGTAATAATAATAATTAATAGTAGTGCATCTTACTATACCAGGCTCTGTGCCAAGGGCTCAATGTATAGTATCTAACTTCTCTCTTGTTCCTCTCTTGTGAGGGAGGTGACTGAGACAGTGTGATGAAGTGTGGGCCTAAGGTCCTGCAGCTAGCTAGCCCACCGTGTGACTTTTAGCATTTGATCCCTTGCATACCTGGTAAATATCTCCTGCCATCACATTTTTACAAAAAGAATAACTGCTGCAGTATGCTTTTCTATATGCATCATTTCAAACCATCCTGGGACCATATTTGCACCCTTGTAAAGAGAAAATGGCAGATGAGATAGAAATCTCAAGTCTCTTGAGAATTACACTAAATAAATTTCTGTGTGCTTTCTTTGCATGTTTGTATGCATTAAATTTAGATCAGTCAGGTTCAACCATAGCTTCCTCACACTGAATTTTCCCTGTGCATAGGACACAGAGGCATAGTGCCTATGCAGCCCCATCCCATCACTCTCTGCTTCCCAGGAGATCTTATTTCCAGGTTCCAGGTGAGAAAGAAGTCAAAAGGACATTTACCACCTAAGTGAGTTATAGGAGAGTCAATAGACTGAGTTCAATTCCAGGCATGCTATTCATTAACCACTGGACTTTGGGAAGGTCACTCTGAAACATGAGTGTCACTGTGGGTAAAGTGAATAAGTTGGACAAGTTTAGTAATAGCTGTTGAATTGCTTTTTTAGGGACCTATCTCAGTGACTCCTACTCCAGTGCAAGGAGGAGATTAAAATGTTCTCAACCCTTAACTTCAACCGGGGAAACTCTAGTTTTACTGTTGTTGTTTTTTGTTTTTTTTTTTAATTTACTGCATGTTGACTTTAGTTTGAGTTTAAAAGGGCCTCTGACACATTGAACTAGATGATTGTTAACAGTCCTGGTTTAACAGCATGGTTGAACAATCTGAACGCACATTCATTCCTGGCTGAACTGACTGCCCTAGGTGGGACTTCTGTGTTATAATTTGCCACTAGTGGTAGGCATGGCAGGTTTACTAAGAGAAGAGTTAGGAAGAGAATTTTTTGCTTTTCTTTGCTAAGTTCTGAAAAGAAGTAAAATATTCCAGATGATAATTCTTCTCGGAAACTGGCAAGTAGATGGCCACAGGAAGACACTGGTTGCAAAGGAGAGCAGATGAACTGGGAAATTATTTACTGCTTCCAGCAAATTAGCTGAAGGAGAAAAAAAAGAAAGCTTTCTCCCTTTTAGTACTGTGGGGAGGAAGTAAACAAAACATTCCATCTGATGTGATTCAGAATTTCCCAGATGCTAAGCCAATCGGCCTGCTGGAGAGTTCTAAGCCATTAGGACTTTCCCAAAGCATCCTAAAAGCACAGAGCCCTCTCTTATGAAAGATACAGCAGCAGAAAGACTGCCCGCAGGCTCCCACTCAGGAGATCTGGTCCTCCTGGTCTTTCCTCTGTTTCTCTTTGTTTGGAATTGGGCAAGTGACTTTTTTTCTCTGATCTTAGTTTCCAAATCTGTCAAAGGAAGATTCTGGACTAAGTATGTTTAAGGTCTCTTCTTGCTACAACATAGTATGTTCCTCCAAATAACCCAGGACTCAGCCAAATGGACAGCCCCAAGTCACCTGGCCTCTGGAACACTTCTCAGTATTGAAGTAGAAACCTCTTAAGTCCCAACCCTGCAGATGATGATACTCTTACTGACTGGCTCCTCAGTACCTTCGAGGTTTACTGGGTGGGGCATAATCCTCTTAGGCACATCTTGTTCAGATGGTCTAGTGTAAAATCAAATTCTTGATGTGCTTTTCCTTTTCTAATTCATTTTTATTTCCTCTGTACTTTGAGCTGATATTTCAGGACAATGTCTGCTTCCCCCTCAATTTCCTCTAAATATTACATATTAAGAGTAGCGGATAATAGATTCTAACAACAACTAATAGAGAGTAATAATGGAAAGGTTATATTATTACTAAGTGGGTTACTTAAAGGGGTTTCCCAGGTGGTACTAGTGGTTAACAACAACAACAAAAAAAACCACACACACACACCTGCTAATGCAGGAGATTTAAAAAGAGATGCAGGTTTGATCCCTGGGTTGGGAAGATCCCCTGGAGGAGGACACAGCAACCCATTCTAATATTCCTGCCTGGAGAACCTGATGGACAGAGTCCATACTATATGGCCTATAGTCCATAAAGTTGCACAGAGTCGGACATGACTGAAGTGACTTGGCATACATGCAGCTTACTTAAAACTGGATTTTAAATATTTCTACTCTTAAAAATCACAAGTCATTATTAGCACAGAGGATCTTCCTTCTGCCAGATTTCTTCATTGTTCCTCATCTCCTCAGTCTATTGCAGATCATAGCTCACTACAGTCCTTTCAAAGTCCTTCCCTGGGCAATTCCTGGATATTTGGATTTTTTCCAACTTCCTTTTATAGAGCAGTTCAGCTCCCTCTCTTTTCTAATGATGCTCCTTGGCCATTCCCTAGGGCCAGCTTTCCACATCTAAAAAGCACAAAATGTTTTTTTTTTCTAATTGATTTCTCTGAGCAGTTTCACATCTGTTTCCTCATCTATAATATGGGGGAAATTGTTCCTGTGAGTTATTGTGAGGCTTCAGTGAGATGATACCTGCTTGGTACCCCAAACAGTGCCTGGAGCATAATCGCAGTAGGTTCTGAATTAATGTTAGCTACTGGTATTTGCAATTATGGGTAGTTTGAGCATTCTTTGGTGTTGCCTTTCTTTGGGATTGGAATGAAAACTGACCTTTTCCAGTCCTGTGGCCACTGCTGATTTTCCAAATTTGCTGGTATATTGAGTGCAGCACTTTCACAGCATCATCTTTCAGGATTTGAAATAGCTCAGCTGGAATTCCATCACCTCCACTAGCTTTGTTCATAGGGATGATTTCTAAGGCCCACTTGACTTCACATTCCAGGATGTCTAGCTCTAGGTGAGTGATCACACCATCGTGATTATCTGGGTTGTGAAGATCTTTTTTGTACAGTTCTGTGTATTCTTCCCACCTCTTCTTGATATCTTCTGCTTCTGTTAGGTACATACCATTCCAATTCCAAAGAAAGGCAATGCCAAAGAATGCTCAAACTACCACGCAATTGCACTCATATCACACACTAGTAAAGTAATGCTCAAAATTCTCCAAGCCAGGCTTCAGCAATACGTGAACCATGAACTTCCAGATGTTCAAGCTGGATTTAGAAAAGGCAGAGGAACCAGAGATCAAATTGCCAACATCCGCTGGATCATTGATAAACAAGAGAGTTCCAGAAAAACATCCACTTCTGCTTTATTGACTATGCCAAAGCCTTTGACTGTGTGGATCACAATGAACTGTGGAAAATTCTGAAAGAGATGGGAATCCCAGACCACCTGACCTATCTCTTGAGAAATCTGTATGCAGGTCAGGAAGCAACACTTAGAACTGGACATGGAACAACAGACTGGTTCCAAATAAGAATAAGAGTATGTCAAGGCTGTATATTGTCACCCTGCTTATTTAACTTCTATGCAGAGTACATCACGAGAAATGCTGGGCTGGAAGAAGCACAAGCTGGAATCAAGATTGCTGGGAGAAATATCAATCACCTCAGGTATGCAGATGACACCACCCTTATGGCAGAAAGTGAAGAGGAACTAAAAGGCCTCTTGATGAAAGTGAAAGTGGAGAGTGAAAAAGTTAGCTTAAAGCTCAACATTCGGAAAACGAAGATCATGGCACCTGGTCCCATCACTTCATGGGAAATAGATGGGGAAACAGTGTCAGACTTTATTTTTGGGGGCTCCAAAATCACTGCAGATGGTGATTGCAGCCATGAAATTAAAAGACGCTTACTCCCTGCAAGAAAAGTTATGACCATCCTAGATAGCATATTCAAAAGCAGAGACATTACTTTGCCAACTAAGGTCCATTTAGTCAAGGTTATGGTTTTTCCAGTGGTCATGTATGGATGTGAGAGTTGGACTGTAAAGAAAGCTGAGCACCGAAGAATTGATGCTTTTGAACTGTGGTGTTGGAGAAGACTCTTTGAGAGTGCCTTGGACCGCAAGGAGATCCAACCAGTCCATTCTAAAGGAGGTCAGTCCTGGGTGTTCTTTGGAAGGAATGATGCTAAAGCTGAAACTCCAGTACTTTGGCCACCTCATGCGAAGAGTTGACTCATTGGAAAAGACTCTGATGCTGGGAGGGATTGGGGGCAGGAGGAGAAGGGGACGACAGAGGATGAGATGGCTGGATGGCATCACCAACTCGATGGACATGAGTTTGAGTGAACTCCAGGAGATGGTGATGGACAAGGAGGCCTGGCGTGCTGCAATTCATGGGGTCTCACAGAGTCGGACACGACTGAGCGACTGAACTGAACTGAGCTGGTATTTGCAGTACTACAAAATCTTTCAGGATTGTTTTGAGGATTAGAGATAAATGGCCTGCCCCATAGGGAGGCATATATAAACATGCAAATGTGTTAACAGTTACAAACTGTTTACTCAAGGCCAAGCTCTATTCTATATATGCCCATTTTATATTCACTACAGACAAGAACTATAGATACTCTTCTTATCCTCAATTCACAGATGAGGAAACTGAAGCATAAAGAGGTTAAGCAACATGCCTAAGGTCACACAGCTAGCTAGTGGCTTAAATAAGATTTAAACTCAAGCAATTAGACTTCAGAGTCTGTGTTTTTACCCTCCATGTTGTCCTGCCTGTTAATTTTTTTAGTAGCATTGTTAAATAAATGAAGGCTGTAGTTTCATTGAATGCATAATCTAACTATAGGACTTGGTATCAAGGAATAAATTCTCTCAAAATACTTCTGAAACACTTTAAAAGTAGCTTTTGGCAGCTCACTGGAATGCCAAAATGGCAGTTCACTAGTTCTTCCAGGAATGTTGTCAAGAAGTCTGGTTGTTTTTCCATTGTTTACTATAAAATGCATCTACTGTCTAAACAGAACTATACCACAGAATACTAGCAAAAATCATTAACGTTTCAACAACTGGATCAGCAAAGTGTTAGGCGCCAGAGTTTCCTCTATCTGTGTAGGTGTATGAGCTACAAAGATGACCTTATTCATGAGACTTAAGAGTCTGAAAAACATTTAATATTTCAATCAAATAAAGCCAACCACATAATCAATCTGGTACTTATTTTGTAGTCACACATTTATTCCTATCCTACGCTGTAATTAAGCATCAACAATCAGCTGCCCAATCAAAGACTGAAGTTCAAATGGTTTTCCTAAAATCAAACCAAACATTTTTGAGGTCAGCTTAAGCAATGGCTAATCCAGTGAAGGAAAAGAGAGCATTTGGCCTTCCAGACTTCCAAGCTGCACACCTGTGATGAGATGGGCTACTGCCCTTCTTAAAATGAAGGCCTTTTGTTGGGAAGTGTGTGTGAGTAGACACTTGGTTGGTTGCCAGCCCAGTACCTAGCCCCTCCCTCCCTGGTCATAGCACACTTTCCCTTCCTGACACTACCTGGACTTATTTCAGATACCCGCTCCTCCACATATATCCATGTGATTCAGGGGACTCTAACCCCCGCCTCTCTGGCTCCAGCAAGTGGACCCCGATTACCCTCATTAAGCTAAGCTGATCACAGTTGTCTCACTCCCCTGGCTAAACCACTGTGTTAGGGATAGACCCAAGACATGAAACACGAGACATTTGATTGGGGCTTCTGGGAAATGTATCTGAGTTCTAAACAGAGACACCCTAGAGACGGCTCCCTCTGCCTCTGGACATTGTCTTATCCAAAGCTAATGCCTGTGACAGTCATAGCCATTTTCCAGTTCTGAGGATAGCAATATGGAGGAAAAAAAGCCTAGATCCTGATGATAGTATGGAGTCATGGACTCTACTACTCCTAGAGCCTGTTTGTTTGTTTGTTTGTTTTTCTGTTAAACAATGATTTTATTGCTTTAGTACAATACACAAATTTATGCAACCAGGGCAGAGGCTGTGGATGACTTGTATTTCCAATTGGAGGGTAGGACTCGTTTGGTCTTGTAGTATCATATCGAGCCAACAGGTGAATACGGCTCTCAATCAGAATCAGATGGGATTTAGCATCTTTATCCTTTCTGTTCCTCTCAAGATGCTTTCGAACAGCAACAGCTTTCTTAATTAAATGATAGAGATCCTCAGGGAGATCAGGAGCAAGTACTTTGGACTTAAGAATTCTCAAGATTTTGTTGCCTGTCACAAAACGTACTTGCGCAACACCAGGAGAGTCTCTCGGGATCACGCCGATCTGTGAGGGAGTCAGGCCCTTCTTGGCCGGTTTGTAGATCTGCTCCTTCACGTCGTCAGAAGTGAGCTTCAGCCAGGTGGGGGCGCTGCGGCGGTAGGGCAGAGGCGACTGTGGGACAGGCCCTTCCCGGGAGCGTGCATGCGACCCATGATGGCGGTGGTGTAGTAGCAAAAGGCTAGAGCCTGTTTTTTTACTCTCTCTGCTCCATCAATTGTATAAAATAATGAACTTCATGATTGAAGGTGTTTGAGTTAAACTTCCCCCATATTTGAATGCCTAAGGATTCTAAGTCCCACCATGCATGGCTATAATTGTGCAGGCTTGTTTCAGCGTAAACCACTGTTTTCAGGGAAGGGTGCTAGCTCCACTGCAAGCTAGGATGAAACAGAAATTCAATATCTGTCCAAAACCTAAAATATGACAAACCTGTCAGCTTGCTGCCCAAAGTGTGGTCCCTGGACTCGCAGCATCAGCCTAACCTATGAGCTTATTAGAAATGCAGAATGTCCATTCATCTGTGTTGGACGTTTAGGTTGTTTGCATGCCCATGCTATTGTAAACAGTACTGCAATGAACACTGGAACACATGTGTCATTTTGAATTATGATTTCCTCCAGGAATATGCCCAGGAGTGTGATTGCTAGGTTATATGGTAGTTCTATTTTCAGTTTTTCAAAGAACCTCCATACTGCTCTCTATAGTGGCTGTAGCATTTTACATTCCCACCAACAGGGCAAGAGGGTTCCCTTTTCTCCACACCCTCTCCAGCATTTACTGCTTGTAGATTTTTGGGGGATGGCCATTTTGACTGGTGTGAGGTGATACCTCATTGTACTTTTGATTGGAATTTCTCTAATAATTAGTGATGTTGAGATGAGAACCTGCCATATGGTACAAGGAGCTCAGTTTGGTGTTCTGTGATGACCTAGAGGAATGGGATACGGGAGGGAGGTCCAAGAGGGAGGGGATAAATGTACATATAGCTGATTCACTTCATTGTAGAGCAGAAACAAACATAACATTATAAAACAATTATAATCCAATTAAAACATAGTGAAATGAAATATCAAAAAAAAATGTAGAATGTCAAACCCCACTGCTCCCTCACTACCTGACCTGCTGCATCACATCATACATTTGAACAAGATTGGTTGGTGTTTCCAGCACATGGTAAATTTGAAGCATTACCCTAGAATCTTTGAATCCTGGAATAAAAGGGGAAGAAAAGGGCCCAGCAATATGGTTCCTCCTGGGGTCTCTTGAGAAACTTTTAAGACTCAGTCTTCTTTCCCTTTTCCTTGTCTTTAGTGGGAGGGAAGGGCCTAGAAATTGTGTACTTTGTTACCCATCTCCAAGTCCCTTTCTCTAATGATTTTTCTCTTTTTTTACTCTTTGAAATCCAATTGTAATGCCTGTATGGCAGGATTCTAGTGCCATTCCTTTACAGCCAGGTAGAAAGGAATGCCTTTCCCTGGTATGATGGTTGCTAGAGAAGGCTCTCATTCAACAAAGGGCATCACACTTCACAAACTCAGCCATTACTTGTGCATTCAACTCGGAGCTGCAGCTGCTGCTGCTGCTGTTGCTAAGTCACTTCAGTCGTGTCCGACTCTGTGCGACCCCACAGATGGCAGCCTACTAGGCTCCCCTGTCCCTGGGATTCTCCAGGCAAGAACACTGGAGTGGGTTGCCATTTCCTTCTCCAATGCATGAAAGTGAAAAGTGAAAGTCAAGTCGCTCAGTCGTATCCGACTCTTAGCAACCCTGTGGACTGTAGCCTACCAGGCTCCTTCATCCATTGGATTTTCCAGGCAAAAGTACTGGAGGAGTGCCATTGCCTTCTCCGCAACTCGGGGCAAGAAAAGCCAAATTGGACAGACTGGTTATTCTACAGCTGTTAATCTAGCCCACTAGTAACTGTAACGACCTGGTATACCACAATGACCTGCAATCTGGTCATTGCACATGACCTGGTACCTAATTTGTGGGGCCTGGTGCAACATGAAAATTAAGAATTCTAAGCAAGTAAGAGCAAGGCACTGAGCCAAGTGCAGAGCCCTTCTAAGCCTTATGCAACAGGATAGGTTACACAGGCACAAAGCCAGGCCTACACTCAGGGGAAAATGGGCAGAAGAGAATATGAATCCAGTTGTTTGGATTTACTTTCAGAAGAGCTTTTGCAAAAAAGAGAAACTGTCACTGGAAGAGGTCTAAGATTGGCTTATGGTGAATAAGACTCCATGATAAAAGCATTCATTCCAAATATCATCTATTTATTTCTTCATTCAAACTCACCCAAAACAAGGCACATTGCTAGTTTCTTGGATACAAATTTTAAAAATGACATTCTCCATCTTCAGGGTGCTCACACTCCAGTGGGCAAACTAACATGAAAATAGACCTATAATCTGAGGCCGCAGATTGTTATAATGGAAGAATCCAAAAATGTTAAGTACTGGAAACTGAATCACCAACCCATAAAATCTAAGTGTGTTCTGTAAATTAGTAACGAAATTAGTGAAGTTACCCTTCTAAAAAAAGTTACTTTTCTGTGTGGCAAACTTCTCAAAGGAAGCCAAGAAGTAGGCTGATTTAGTGGTCTACCAGCTGACTTTCTTTTTGAGGAACAAGGCACATTATTGCGTCTATGTTGAAATTTTGTCCAGTGTATCCCTACTTGTTTTTCACCTTAATGAAGTATGGCCCACACTATTCCTTTCCTCGCTACATCCTCTCAAAACATTTATCCCAATTTCATTGCCAGAGGTGGGCAGACCAAATAAATTGATCCATTTTCCTGATGTTTTTGGAGACCGCTTGGCAAGGAGAGAATGGAGAAAACTCCATTTAATGTCAGGCTTAACTTAAAAAGAGAAAAAAAAAGAGGCAGCGTGTTTTCAGTTCAGTTCAGTCACTCAGTCGTGTCCGACTCTTTGCGACCTCATGAATCACAGCGCGCCAGGCCTCCCTGTCCATCACCAACTCCCGGAGTTCACTCAGACTCACGTCCATCGAGTCGGTGATGCCATGCAGCCATCTCATCCTCTGTCGTCCTCTTCTCCTCCTGCCCCCAATCTCTGCCAGCATCAGATTCTTTTCCAGTGAGTCAACTCTTCGCATGAGGTGGCCAAAGTATTGGAGTTTCAGCTTTAGCATCAGTCCTTCCAAAGAACACCCAGGACTGATCTCCTTTAGAATGGACTGGTTGGATCTCCTTGCAGTCCAAGGGACTTTCAAGAGTCTTCTCCAACACCACAGTTCAAAAGCATCAATTCTTCGGGACTCAGCTTTCTTCACAGTCCAACTCTCACATCCATACATGACCACTGGAAAAACCATAGCCTTGACTAGACGGATCTTTATTGGCAAAGTAAGGTCTCTGCTTTTGAATATGCCATCTAGGTTGGTCATAACTTTCCTTCCAAGGAGTAAGCGTCTTTTAAGTTCATGGCTGCAATCACCATCTGCAGTGATTTTGAAGCCCCTCAAAATAAAGTCTGACACTGTTTCCACTGTTTCCCCATCTATTTCCCATGAAGTGATGGGACAAGATGCCATGATCTTAGTTTCGTGAATGTTGAGCTTTAAGCCAACTTTTTCACTCTCCTCTTTCACTTTCATCAAGAGGCTCTTAGTTCCTCTTCACTTTCTGCCATAAGAGTGGTGTCATTTGCATATCTGAGGTTACTGATATTTCTCCCAGTAATCTTGATTCCAGCTTGTGCTTCTTCCAGTCCAGCATTTCTCATGATGTACTCTGCATAGAAGTTAAATTAGCAGGGTGACAATATATAGCCTTGATGTACTCCTTTTCCTATTTGGAACCAGTCTGTTGTTCCATGTCTAGTTCTAACTGTTGCTTCCTGACCTGCATATAGGTTTCTCAAGAGGCAGGTCAAGTGGTCTGATATTCTCATCTCTTTCAGAATTTTCCACAGTTTATTGTGATCCACACAGTCAAAGGCTTTGGCATAGTCAATAAAGCAGAAGTGGATGTTTTTCTGGAACTCTCTTGTTTTATCGATGATCCAGAGGATGTTGGCAATTTGATCTCTGGTTCCTCTGCCTTTTCTAAATCCAGCTTGAATATCTGGAAGTTCACGGTTCATGTACTGCTGAAGCCTGGCTTGGAGAATTTTGAGCATTACTGTACTAGCACGTGAAATGGGTGCAATTGTGCGGTAGTTTGAGCCTTCTTTGGCATTGCCTTTCTTAGGGATTGGAATGAAAACTGACCTTTTCCAGTCCTGTGGCCAATGCTGAGTTTTCCAAATTTGCTGGCATATTGAGTGCAGCACTTTCACAGCATCATCTTCCAAGATTTGAAATAGCTCAATTGGAATTCCATCACCTCCACTAGCTTTGTTCATAGTGATGCTTTCTAAGGCCCACTTGACTTCACATTCCAGGATGTCTGGCTCTAGGTCAGTGATCACACCATTGTTATTATCTTGGTCATGAAGATCCTTTTTGTACAGTTCCTCTGTGTATTCTTGCCACCTCTTCTTAATATCTTCTGCTTCTGTTAGGTCCATACCATTTCTGTCCTTTATTGAGCCCATCTTTCATGAAATGTTCCCTTGGTATCTCTAATTTTCTTGAAGAGATCTCTAGTCTTTCCCATTCTGTTGTTTTCCTCTATTTTCTTTGCATTGATCACTGAGGAAGGCTTTCTTATCTCTCCTTGCTATTCTTTGGAACTCTGCATTCAGATGCTTATATCTTTCCTTTTCTCATTTGCTTTTGTTTTAGACCTTCCAAATCCCAATGCTGAGCAATTTTCTCATCTTCAAGCACCAAAGCCAGTTAACCTTTTGTGGAGGATTCTGATGCAGGCTGCGTCTGGCCAGGGCAGTTGATGAATGAGCAATGTTGGCCATGAGTGTGAAGTGGGAAAGCTCTAAAAGCCTTATGCAACAACCATTTGTACAAAAGCCTGAAGTTATTTCATTGATTCAGATGTACAGTTTACCTTTAACATTTGGATGAGAATCCCCAAATTATAATTACTACTCCAGAGACTAACAGAGCATGTTGAGATGTGGATATTGGATTCACAGCTAGGTATACAGTAAGTCCCCTACATGTGAACCTTCAAGTTGTGAACTTTCAAAGATCTGAACATGCCCCAGTATGCCAGTATTGTACTACTGTACTTTTCAAGGTACTATACTGTAAGATTAAAATGTTTTATTTATTTTTTGCATTTCTTTTTTATGTATTATTTGTGTGAAAAGTATTATAGATCTATTACAGTACAATCCTATGTAGCCAGTTGTGTTAGTTGGGTACCTAGGCTAAATTTGCTAGACTTATGAACAAATTGGACTTATGAATGCACTCTTGGAATGAAACTTGTTCATATGTAGGGAACTTACAGTATACTATAATTGACCCTCACCTAAACTTCTGAATTCCTACCTGGGTGTTTCATAGTCACACCAGAGGACCTACAAATCACTCCTTACTGTGAGTCTAAAATGCATGGTATGAATACTGGAAACCTGAATGCTAAATTGTAAATATCAAAATACTACTACCATTGTTTGTCAAGCATGGACTCCAAAAACGTGATTTAACCAGGTTGACATTCTTTAAATAACTGAAATTCACATAATTAAGCTTCTTCAAGGGAAAAACTTTCAAGTAGAGCATAAATATTAAGCTTGAAAATCCAATAGGGGGAAAGGTTTGAGACATCTTGTTTCAGATCATTTTATCCATGATGAACACATTCACCCTTTAGAAAACACTTTCTGATCTGCATACTCATTTGAATAGGGTCCAGTTGGCATCAGAAGTAGGGCATCTTGGATAAACTATCCTGCCACTTGTGGGAGGGGGAGGGAAAGCTCTGGAGCCTTGATTTTAAAGGGTACCAGTGACACATATCCAATACCATGCTTTACAAGGAAGCTGGGCACACAGCCTGCCTTCCTCCATCTCCATTGCAAGCCTGGAAACAAGCCTGTCTGTGCTTTTGTGAATGTGAACCTACATCAGGTTGAGCCAACTCAATCAGTGGGAAATACAAATGCCCTCTTCATTTTTATTCAGAGGATCAGAAGCCTGCATTGCAGAGCTTCCTAGAACAGCATGCCAGAGAAACTCTAGGAAGTAGAGCTTTCTTAAAGAAGGCACATCCTGCCGTTAGCCATGGCACATTTTCAGAGGGCCAGAGAAAATCCTTAAAAGGAAAAAGAGGAGCTTGAGCTAGCGCAAGGTTGCTATCATTTAATGCCCAAACTCAAGGATACATCTATTTATAAATAGCTAGGAGAGCATCTCACTGGGGATGATGAATAAAGAAGAGCTGAACTTAAAGGGCCTTCCATACCTAATAAGATCATATCATGCTTCATTGATTGTAGAATCTGCCTTAGGAGATTGTGTGTTTTATTCTTGGAGTTAGTCTGATGATATATTCAATATTTTCCTATGTTTTGCAATAGTGTGAGGATTAGCACAGTAAAATGCTGACAACTGCACACTCTGTCAACCCTGGGTTTGAATCCAGGTTGAGCCATGTTCTAGCTTTCTTATCTTAGGCAAATTAACTTCACCTCTCTGAGGACTTCAATTTTCACCATCAATAAATTGAAAGTAATAAAGCACTGGCTTAGCGACTGAACAACCACAATACAGCACCTGATTCACAATGTTAATGTAATGATTCAGTGAGCAAAGCATTGATAGAGCCCTCAGAATAGGGCCTGACACACAGGAAGAGATTCTGTCTTTTCCCATCTGGAAGAAACGTGGTGCTGCTGCTGCTGCTGCTGCTGCTAAGTCGCTTCAGTCGTGTCCGACTCTGTGCGACCCCACAGACAGCAGACTACTAGGCTTCCCCATCCCTGGGATTCTCCAGGCAAGAACACTGGAGTGGGTTGCCATTTCCTTCTCCAATGCATGAAAGTGAAAAGTGAAAGTGAAGTCGCTCAGTCGTGCCCGACTCTTAGTGACCCCATGGACTGCAGCCTACCAAGCTCCTCCATCCAGGGGATTTTCCAGGCAAGAGTACTGGAGTGGGGTGCCATTGCCTTCTCCGGGAAGAAAGGTGACTCGGGACAAATTTTGCCAATCTAAAACCCTTCTTTGATTTCATTTTTCCTTAAGTATTTGGAAACAAAGCAACTTTCTGACACGAAGATCACAAAGCTGTAAATTAGTACCATTGGGGTTTAAAGAATCCTGACAAGAATGTAAGATATAGTAGTCAAGGATCCTTTGTGGAAGGGAGTCATATATTGATACTAATTCAATTAACACTTACCAAGTTCTCCTTATGTGCCTGGCCTTATGCTTGTGCTCAGGATACATTCTTCCTGATGAACAAGAGGTACAGGGCTTGCTTTCTATACTTGGGCTGGACCTTGAAGGACTTGGAAGAATTCAAAGAAGGAAGTTACAAAAAATAGTCTCGACAAAGGTTTTGAGATAAGATAAAGATGGTGGACATGGAAGAACAGAAAGCTTATTTGGAGTGGTTTCTGCTTATAGAAGCCCAGAGAACTTGATACCATAGTGATAAGAAAAGGAACAACTGAGGTTTCAAACAAGGGCAAGAAGTAAGCAAGTATGTATATGACACACAAGAAGGACTGGGAGAAAAACTGGATAGAGCCTGGGAATATGGACAGCTTACAATCGATTTCAGGATTGCAGGGGTGAAATAAGGTCCAATTTACAGTAGAGGGTGACAAAAATAGGAAGAAAGACTACAGAGAGGCATTTTAAGGAAAGAATTGATGGTACTTGGTAATTGAACCTTTGAGATAAGGGAGAGAGAAGAATTAAAGGCAATTCCATGTCTGACTCCTAACCAGTTGACATGACTAAAGCATTAACATGGCTCAAAGTACAGAATCTCTTAAGGTTACTTAGTTTCAAGATAGTCAGTTTTATAGATTGATTTTATCAATGAAGTGTTTCTTAATCAAAGCAGCACATGAAAAATCAGTAGCAGAGATGGAATGAAATTTCCAATCTAGTGCTTCTTTCTACTACTACACCAAAAGAAAGGTCACATATAAGCAGACTCCAATTCAAATTCTCTGCACAAGCTTTGGGGCCTCATTCTGCCTGAGCCTTGGAGCAATTACCTAACTCACAAGATTGTGAAAAAACAAAGCAAATGATGTTTAACTAAATAGAGCTCAACAGCTGTTGGGCTTTCACTCTCTACTATACATTACTTCAACCTTGATTAGACTCTGCAGAGGATTTTTTCTTCTGAAATTGTATGAACTTATGCACCAAGGCAACACATATTCAGGAACTACCAGAAGAGAATTCCTGAAGCCCTCTTGTATTCCTTAAAGGATTTACTCGATGGTAATGGAACAAAGGGTGTTTTGTTGGTATGGGAAACACAGTAAAGGACTCTGTCATCTGATTAAGAGACCAAATCACAGACAGGTGCAGCATAAACCAAGCAGCAATGAGCAAACAAAGCCAGTCCATACGCATCCAGATGGATGCTCAAGAGGGGGACCACCAGCAACAGGATGTCAAAACCCAGATGCCGACCTAGACTGCCAGAATGTCAGAGCTGGAGGAAACTCCCAATCATTTATGGATGAGGAAACTGAGGACAGGGAGGGTAGTGTGTCAAGGAGGGTGTGCAGCAAAGTGAAAGGAGAAAGACAGTGAGGTGGTTAAGAATACAGATATTAGAATCGCATCATGTAGATCTGAGCCAAATTACTTAACTTCTCTTGGCCTCACTTGATGATCTAATTTTTAAAATGGAAAAAAATAATACCATCTGTAAGAGGAGGCTTGAAACAAAATGCTTAATGAAAAGTGTCAGGCAGAGCTGGTTCTGAGCATCTTTTGAATTTTGACACTTACCCCTCCTGACCTGCACACGAAGTTATCATATGTGCTCTAATGCATGACTGTTGTGGGCAAGTGAACAGAAAGCCATTGTTCCCTCAGTTTTCTTCCCAACCTCCTAACACCACAAGACCCAGACCATGGAGCTATTGCCAACATCACCCCCCGCCCCCCGCCACCGCATCCCTGCGCTGGAACTATGGGAGGCATATGGTAAGACAGGAATTGCAAGAGTTAAGAGAAAAACAAAACTTGGCTGCTGTATTAGTCCCTGTGGCAGTCAGCCAAGGCTCTTTGTGGCCGAGGAAAACTTGAAGGAATGGGAAGCACCTTAAAGGGGTAACATGTTTCCTCTCTGGGGGAAGGGTTTTCCTTACAATAGCTAAAGTCATTTATCTCTCAACCAAAGGATGAGATTTCCTGATGTAAATTACTCACCATTGTAAAAGTGTATAAAAAATTTTATTAGGCAAGTGATTGCTATGTGCCAGGCACTAAACTAAGCACTTTCTATAAATATTAGCTCATTTATTCCTCATAATAACGCTATGAGATAGGTATCAGTGTTGCAATGTTGATTTTAAAGTTTGACAAAACAGAAAACAGAGGCATAGAGAATTAATTAGCTGAGATTTCAGAACTTGTAAGTAAAGGGGGCAGGATTTGAAGCCCAGCAGCCAACCCTGAAAGGCTGCTATCTTATCAAACTTGACTGCAGGAGGGGAGCAGGAAGGGCAGAGACCACAGAACAGGCACATGGGAAGCAGCAACAAGATGCCAACCAGGTAAGAGAGCACAGGAAGAAAGGAGGAGGGGAGAGGGGGCAGGGGAATAGTGTGAAACAGCACCCAGAGCAGCAAAGGTGGGCCAAGAGGAGCAGCCAGGCAGAGCACAGCTCTGGGAATCATGTTGCTAAACTTGACGGAGTCAATGAAGACTCATTAAAACATGTAGCCAGCAAAACAGGCACACTCAAGATCTCAGGTAGGGTGATGAGTGGTGATAAAAGGGCCCAGGTGAAGTCTTTGACTGCTCTTGACAATGGACGAAAGCTTCATCGGTCCAACTTCCTCCGATAAGCCCACAATGGCACTCATTAAACACAGAGATGATAGGATCTGGGCTCAGCAGTCCCACTCTGCTCTGCCATGTCCTAGGAATACATGTGACTTTTGACCTCATTTCCCTTATCAAGTGTGATTAAGAATAACCCTCACTGAGTGGAAACTGGTGCAGCCACTATGTAAAAGAGTATGGAGGTTCCTTAAAAAACTGAAAAATAAAGCTGCCATATCATCCAGCAATCTCACTCCTGGGCATATATCTGAAAAAGATGAAAACTCTAATTCTAAAAGATACATATACCCCAATGTTCATAGCAGCACCATCTAAAATGGCCAAGACATGAAACAACCCACGTGCCCATCAACAGATCATTGGCTTAAGGAGATGTGGTGTGTGTGTGTATATAATATACACATTATATAATATGCATATTATATATTATGAATATATTATAAATATATATTTATAATATATAGTGGATATATAATTATATAATACATAGGTATAAATTTTGTAAAAATATATATTTATATATGCATATATAAATAAATGCCTATGTCATATATATATAATGCATTATTATTCAGCCATAAATAAAAATGAAATATTTCATTTTGCAGCAACATGGATGGACCAAGAGGTTATACTAAGTGAAATCAGACAAAGACAAACTATTTTATGATATCACTTATAGGTGATATCTAAAAAAATCAATACGAATGACTACTTGTAGATGACATGATACTATACATAGAAAACCCAAAAGAAACTATCAGAAAATTACCAGAGCTAATCAGTGAATTCAGCAAAGTCTCAGAGTACAAGGCTAATACACAGAAATCACTTGCATTCCTATATACTAACAATGAAAAAACAGAAAGAGAAATTAAGGAATCAGTCCCATTCAACATTGCAATAAAAAGAATAAAATATCTAGGGAAAAAACCTACCTAAGGAGACAAAAACCTATATATGGAAAATTATAAGACACTGATGCAAGAAATCAAAGATGACATAAAAAGATGGAGAAATATTCCATGTTCCTGGGGAGGAAGAACCAATATTGGTATCAATTTTGGTAGTACAGAATGCAATCTACAGATTCAATGTGATCCCTTATCAAATTACCAATGGCTTTTTTTTCACAGAACTAGAACAAAAAAATTCACAATTCATATGGAAACATAAAAGACCTCAAATAGCCAAAGCAGACTTGAGAAAGAGAAATGGAGCTGGAGGAACCAACCTTCCTGGCTTCAGACTACTACAAAGCTACAGTCATCAAGACAGTATGGTACTGGCACAAAAACAGTAATATAGACCAATAGAACAAATTAGAGAGCCCATAGATAAACCCACACACCTATGGGTATGTTGTTTTTGACAAAGGAGGCAAAAATATACAATGGGGCAAAGACAGCCTCTTCAATAAGTTGTGCTGGGAAAACTGAACAGCTATATGCAAACTAATGAAATTAGAACACTTTCTAATGCCATATACAAAGATAAGCTCAAAACGGATTAAAGACCTAAATGTAACACCGGAAGCTATAAACCTGCTAGAGGAAAACATAGGCAAAACACTCGACATAAATCAGAGCAAGATCTTCTGTGACCCACCTCCTAGAGTAACAGAAATAAAAGCAAAAAATAAAAAAGCTTTTAATTAAACTTAAAAGCTTTTGCAAAGCAAAGGAAACTACAAACAAAGTGAAAAGACAACCCTCAGAATTGGAGAAAATAATAGCATAAGAAACAACTGACAAGGAATTAATTTCCAAAATATACAAGCAGCTCATACAACTCAATACCAGGAAAACAAACAACTCAATCAAAAAGTGGGGAAAAGACCAAACAGACATTTCTTCAAAGAAGACATATAGATGGCTAACAAACACATGAAAAGATGCTCAACATTGCTCATTATTAGAGAAGTGCAAATCAAAACTATGAGATACTACCTCATACCAGTCAAAATGACCATCATCAAAAAGTCTACAAACAATAAATGCTGGAGAGGGTGTGATGAAAAGGGAACTCTCTTTCATTGCTGGTGGGAATGTAAACTGATACAGCCACTATGGAAGACAGTACAGAGATTCCTTAAAAAACTAGGAATAAAACCACCATATGACCCAGCAATTCCACTCCTAGGCATATACCCTGGGGAAACCAAAATTGAAAAGGACACATGTACCCCAATGTTCACTGCAGCATTGTTTACAGCAGCTAGAACATGCAAGCAACCTAGATGTTGATCGACAGATGAATGGATAAAGAAGCTGTGGTACACATATATGGTGGAATATTACTCAGCCATAAAAAGGAATATATTTGAGTCAGTTCTAATGAGATGGATGAAACTAAAGCCTATTATATAGAGTGAAGTGAGTTAGAAATATAAATATAAATACTGATGCACATATATGGAGTTTAGAAAGATGGTGCTGATGAATTTATTTGCAGGACAGCAATGGAGAAACATAGAGAACAGAACTATGGACTGGAGGAGGAGGAAGGGGAGGAGGGAGAGAGTAAGATGTATCACAAGAGGTAACAAGGAGACTTACAATACTAAATGTCAAATAGATAGCCAATGGGAATTTGCTGTATCACTCAAGGAATTCAAACAGGGGTTCTGTAATAATCTAGAAGGGTGAGATGGGGAGGGAGATAGGAGGGAAATTCAGGAAGAAGAACCTATGGATGATTCTTGTTGATATTTCACAGGAAACAACAAAATTCTGTAAAGCAATTACCTTCAATTTAAAAATAAAGCAGCAAAAATAATACAAATTAATTTACAAAACAGAAACAGAATCACAATAAAAACAAGTGTATGGTTACCAAAGGAGAAGTGGGGGAAGAGGGGTAAATTAGGATTATGGGATTAACAATACATACTACTATGTATAAAATAGATAAGCAACAGGTATTTGCTGTATAGCACAGGAACCTATATTCAATAACCTATAACTGAATAATCTGGAAAATACATATACATATATAACTGAATCACTTTGCTGTACACTTGAAAGGAAAGGAGTATGTCAAGGCTGTATATTGTCACCCTGTTTATTTAACTTATATTCAGAGTACGTCATGCAAAGTGCCGGGCTGGATGAAGTACAAGGTGGAATCAAGATTGCCGGGAGAAATATCAACAACCTCAGATATGCAGATGACACCACCCTTATGGCAGAAAGTGAAGAAGAACTAAAGAACCTCTTGATGAAAGTGAAAGAGGAGAGTGAAAAAGTTGGCTTAAAACTCAACATTCAAAAAACTAGGATCATGGCATCTGGTCCCATCACTTCATGGCAAATAGTGGGGGAAATAATGGAAACAGTGACAGACTTTATTTTTGAGGGCTCCAAAATCACCGCAGATGGTGACTGCAGCCATGAAATTAAAAGACACTTGTTCCTTGGAAGAAAAGCTATGACAAACCTAGACATCATATTAAAAAGCAGAGACACTACTTTGCCGACAAAGGTCTGTCTAGTCAAAGCTATGGTTTTTACAGTAGTCATGTATGGATGTGAGAGTTGGACCATAAAGAAAGCTGAGTGCCAAAGAATTAATGCTTTTGAACTGTGATGTTGGAGAAGACTCTTGAGAGTCCCTTGGACTGCAAGGAGATCAAACCAGTCAACCCTAAAGGAAATCAGTCTTGAATATTCATTGGAGGGACTGATGTTGAAGCTCCAATACTTTGGCCACCTGATGCGAAGAACTGACTCATTGGAAAAGACCCTGATGCTAGGAAGGATTGAAGGCAGGAGGAGAAGGGGACAATAGAGGATGAGATGGTTGGATGGCATCACTGACTCAATGGACATGAGTTTGAGCAAGCTCCGGGAGTTGGTGATGGACAGAGAAGCCTAGCACGCTGCAGTCCATGGGTTCACAAAGAGTCAGACATGACTGACCAACGGAACTGAACTGAATGGAAACTAACACAATATTATAAACCAACTATACATCAATTAAAAAGAAAAGAATAACCCTCATAGAGTTATAGTGAGAAACAGGTGATCTACCATTTTTTCAGCCACTCACTCAGAGCCCTGCACACTGATGAATTATACATAGCAATAATGAATTTCATTACTACCAGTCTCCATTGATTGTGGCCAATTTTACCCCCAGAGAACCTATACCTTTCAGACCATTGCATGCTTCAAGGGCATTTGCCTTATATAGTGAGTTCAACTATACTGTTGTTTTTCTTGCTCTGACTAAAGAACCTGTAAAGAGGACAAGAAACACAGCACATAGGTTAAAAAGCAATACCTAGGGCTGTATTTGTATTTACTGCAGAATAAATAGCATAAATGCCCTATTTTGGGTTTATAAATAAACTTGGAGAAGATCTGCAAATTTTTACACATTTCTAAAATATGCATTTTATTATAGTTATTGAGGACTGAGAAATCTGTTAGGAATATTAAAATCAAAAGCAGTGTTAAGTCTTAACTACAGTAAAGTTATTAATATGGAATTGGGAACTATAACCTTTTCCAAACCACAGTCAGAACGACTTTATATCTTATGTCAAACAAAAGTGAACTGGTGATTGAATTGCCTCTAAAAATGCTATAAAATAAAAATTCTATGATGTGCCCAACAGATTGTTAAGCAAAGGGGGAAATAGATTTCTCATTCTAGCATAGGAAAAGTGCTTTAAGTACGGAAAAGGTATTGCAAATTTCTCTGAAATGCCCAGTGCAGTTTATTAGTTTGCTTTATCATTCAGTGCCATAGAAAACTATAATGTAAAATGTGAGAAACTGGAAACCAATTCGATTAAAAAGAGTCAGAACAAAGACCTCCTGGACAGAGTTTTTTTAACCTCTACTATTATCTACTCATTTTTTATTACCCAGAAAATTTTATGTGTGGTATTATGGATGTTTTATAGCATATAGAGAAATTGGACAGTAATCTCAAATTTACCATCTACCTGGTGAGAAGAAATAGGTAAGCATGCTATAATTGTAACAGTTACCCATCAGTTGTGGTGATGATATCACTGTTTTTCTTGATGTGGCAATATGTTGGATATAATTTCTCAAAGGTTGAAAATTTGAAAGACAGTATTACTAAGTTTGAGAGTCAGATCAGTGTTCAAGTCCTAAATATTTAGGCAAGTCATAAAGTCTCTTAATGGGCTTCCCTGGTGGCTCAGTGGTAAAGAATCCACCTGCCAATGCAGAAGACGTAGGCTTGATTCCTGGGTTGGGAAGGTCCCCTGGAGAAGGAAATGGCAACTGACTCTAGTATTCTTGCCTGGGAAATTCAATGGACAGAGGAGCCTGGCGGGCCATAGTCCATGGGGTCGCAAAAGAGTCAGACATGACTTAGCAACTAAACAATAACAACAAACTCTCTTACACTCAGTTTTCTTTTCTTATAATGGGAATAATTATCATAGTATCAAACTCAGAATTATTGTGAAGATTAAATGAGAAAAATGCTTATAAAGAATTTAAGAACAGTTGGTGGAATATAGCAGGGGCTCAAGAAACGGTAGCTATTTTTAAATACATTGATAAATCTGAACTCTACCTGAACATTGCCTCCTCCTGGGGAAGGCAGTAGTTATAGCAGTGCTTACTTGTTAAGAGCAATTGTGAAATATTTCAGGGATAATGTCATTCTCAATCTTTCTTAGTATACAACATCTGGAGATCTAGGATTGTTCTAGGGCAGCTATCTTTCTATAAGCTCTAATTAGGGAATAGGAAGAAAGGAAGGGAGAAAGAAAGTCAATTATGAACAACTTCAGAAGAAGAGGTGATTCAGAGCTAATGGCTATATAAAACTGTTCCTCTCACTCATCAGCTGGGAAAATCAACAATTTACCATGCATAGATGTATGTATAATATAGGCACTGACAATTTAAAAAGTTAAAACCAGTTTCACAGCCTTTAAAATGAAGAAATGAAAAACTCTGAGGATTGATTTATGGTATAAGCTCTAAGACAGTGATGAATAAGAAAGACTTACTGGATATCAAGGGGAAGAAATATTCCCTCAGGCTTTTAATTTGGCCAGAATAGGTGCTTATGGTGTCGAGTGGGTGTAGCAATGGGCTCTTCGAAAGGGCTTAAACAGAGAGGGAGGCATTCTCTTTTTCTTTTGGAAAATCTAAAATGTTCATCTTCCCTTCTGGAACTGCCTAGCAACAAGGCAGTTGTCATGTTGGGATTTGGTTGGCATTCATTCAGGAGATAAAGCAATAAGATCAGGAGATCAGGAACCTTCTAAGGAATCTGGGAGTGTCAAAGCATGGCTGGAACTCAAAGTGGCTAGTCTGAGAAACTACTCAGAAAGGTCAGAAATTAGGTAAACTGGCAGGGGTCAGGGAGCACAGACGCAGAGCCGTCCCAGGCAAATCCCTGAGAACATAGTCGATAGACATTTTTGAAGCACCTTGTAGCAAGTTCTGGGAAAGCTCACTGAATCAAGGATATATACATGTAGTCATGGAGTGCATGTGGTATTAACAATGACAATAACAATGATAATATAACAATAACAACTACGATCAATTGAATGTAAAGGTCATAGGGAATAGTTTTCATGAACAGTGTCATTTAATGCTTGCGATGACTTTGACTCACCCCCAACTTTGACTCACCCCACCTTACCAGGTTAGGACCCATATCTGAAAAGTTCTGTGACGTGGAAAACAAACTTACTTATGGTTACCAAATTGGAAAGGGGGTCAGGGAAGGATAGATAAGGAGTTTGAGATTAGCAGATACAAACTACTATATATAAAGTAGGTAAATAGCAAGGTCCTACTATATTGCACAAATTATTTAATGTGGATTTCTTTTCTAGAGTTTTCTGGTGTCTTCTGTCTTAATGGCAACCCACTTCAAGTTAGCACATTAAAGAATAGAGCTCGTTGCTTTACTTGACAAACTTTGACTAACATATTTAATATCCTGAAATAAACCATAATGTAAAAGTATATATATATAAAAGCATTTATATATATATATATATCTGAATCACTTTGCTATATAACAGAAACTAACATAACATTGTAAATCAACTATATTTCAATAAAAATGTATGAATAAATGGCTTTGTCAGAACTCCATTCAGTGCTTCCTTCATAGCACTTTGCTCACTTGGAACCATTTCATCATCTGTATTAATTTTATGTCTTTGTTACTATACTGTATACGCAGAAGGTCTGATGTTTGCTCACCATAGACACCTAGTACTAAGCACAATATTTTGAACCTCAATAAATACTTATTGACAATCTTATGGATTTTTGGTAGAGTAAAACCTGAAAAAAGAAAGACATCCAAAACCCCCTGAAGCTCAAGCTTGCCTAAAGGCACACATAAGTTGCAGAAGCAGGATTTGAATCCAGGTCTGATGTGACTGCCAAGCCTGTGCAATTGTCTGCTATGAATACTCAGAAAAGCATACCAGAGTCCTAAGAATCAAGAAGACTGGAATAGGAACATGTGCCACCATCAGAAAGGAAACAATCCAGAGAACACTGGCAGTTTTGGCACCTGCAGGTAGGCAGAGAGAGCTATGTAGCTGGAGGCGTGCGCGGGTGTCTAGTTAACGAATGTCGGGTAATGAAACTCAGAGAGGGCAGAAGAGGTTTTTATGGAAACATTTGTAGGAAAGAATGAACACTGAGAGGTCAAACTCTGTCAACAGCAAGGTCTCTTAATACTTCTGTCTTTCTGATCTGGCCTGGAGAGAAAGCCTCAATGATGAAAGTCAGCCTAATAAACAACTGATTCAGTATCAAAATGACTATCAAAGAATTGAAGTGCTTCAAAGCCATTTAAAAACAAGTACATAAACCACCCACACAGACTTGTTGGTATACTTAGATCTTTAATATCTTCCATTTTTCACCTGTCAACATGCTTCTGAAAAAAAGAATCGAATGCCAGAGCCATTTGTGTTAGAAAAAGAGTTGCATGAATATAGCCAAATTAATTCTCATTTTGAGCCCTCAGATCTCAGCACAGATAGCACCAAGCTCTTGGGGGAAGGGCACCCCAATTCCTTCCAATCTTTCTTAGCTTTCCCAAAATGAACATAAAATTTAAATTATATCCGAGTATTTATTACTCATACATAGATGCAAGACAATCTCCTCTCCAAAAAAAAAAAAAGGAAAGAAAGAAGAAAAAAAAACCTAAACCAAAAAACAGCCCTTCTCCCCCCACCAAACCAGAGTGCCATCTGTAGCCACTCAAATTCATCCAACCTCCACAGTAATTGTTTAAAGACATAAATGGAAGCATGACTTCTCCTAAAACTCCTCCAGTGGATTTCCACTGCCTCAGAATAAATTTTAAATCCACCTCTGTTGCTCGTAAACACATCCCTGACCTGAATCTTGTCTTCCTTCTGTCTTGCCTCCTTCCTGCTCCTTCCCTGATCTCCAGCCAACCTGGCTTTCCTTTTGTTCCTCAAGCTTACCAAGTCCTAGGTCTGTCCTAGGACCCTTGCAAGCCTCACTCTTGAAGCATCTTCACGTTTCACAGTGTGAAGTGGTCTCAGCTCAAATGCCTTCTGGGGCCCCCTAAAGAAGCATTTACCACCATTCCCCATTCTCTTTCATAGGATTATTTTTTTAAATTGATTTTACCACCATCTGAAATTCTCTTGTTTATTCATTTGCTTTGTTAGTCTTCTCATAGCAGGATGCAAGCTCCATGAGAGCAAGGACTCTCTGCACCTTGTTCACCTGTACCCCATACCTGGAACTATACCTGGATGCGAGCTCACAGCATCGCAATGCCACCACTCTGTATCTTAGTCAAAATTTGTCAAGAAAGCAACGGGCTCTATTCGTCAATGTGCTAACTTGAAGTGAGTTGCCATGAAGACAGAAGATACCAGAAAACTCTAGAAAAGAAATCCACATTAAATAATTTGATCTGGCACTTAGATTGAGCACATTAGCACATTGCTGAAATTATATATTAGGCTTTGAACTAAGGCAACATAAGATTTTAGTTGGACACACTTTTAAATATATTTTAAATTGTCTCAACTACAAATTCACCATTTAGAAATATTTTTACTGTTTCATAGAATGATATACTATAGCATTCCCTGTTCAAATAAGTAACTCACCAAATTAAGAAAGATGTTTCTCTTCTGGTATCCAGAAATGAAGAAAATTATTAGTATGCTTGAAAGGTGGAAGGTACAGGGGGAGGGTTTAACTCTAGCAGGGACACATTCTGAAACCCTAGTACTAGATCACAGACTTAAAACTAGTTAGCACCTTCAAAATTACCTAATCTAACCTTTCACTTGAAAACAGAGCTTCCTAGATATTAAATGTAATAACAGTTCTAATACTATGAAATTTTGTAGCTTTCAAAATGCTTTCATATATATTTTATGCTTGATATTTATAATCTAGTGAGAAAGGCAGGAAAGTTCTTATCATTTACCATCCTACATTTGGGACAATAAAGAGATAGGGACTTGCTCAAGTACATAGCCAGAACCTTGAAACAAGCTACAAAAAATCAATGCCTACCCACCTGGCAAATTCTTGGCCTCATTCCCACAGCTAATAAAGAATGGTGCCAAAAGATGTTAGGATTTTTTAAATTAAAGTCAGTTTTTCTTTCTACTCTTTGCTTTCTCTTCCCAATGTTATATGGCTATCCAAGGTCCCTTGGACAGCAAGGAGATCAATCCAGTCAATTCTAAAGGAAATCAACCCTGAATATTCACTAGAAGAACTGATGCTAAAGCTGAAGCTCCAATACTTTGGCCACCTGATGCGAAGAGCTGCCCCACTGCAAAAAACCCTGATGACAGAGGATGAGATGGTTGGATGGCATCATTGACACAAAGGACATGAGTTTGAACAAGCTCCAGGAGATGATGAAGGGGAGGGAAGCCTGGAGTGCTGCAGTCCATAGGTTCCCAAAAGTCATCCATGACTCAGTGACTAAACAAAAACAAAGTCACCTCTACTGGTTGGAAAAGTGCCAGGACTAGAACCTCATACAAAACTTGTACTGCCTCACCAAGCTAACTTATTAAGTGAAAACCAAGAATTCATACCATTTCATGAGATTGATATGAGCCATTCTAGGTCAAAACACTCATCAATCTCCAGTTAACAGTCTAAAAGTCTAACACCAAAGAAATAGTAAAATAATGTATGATGTTATGGATATTATAAAATCAGCAAAATAATGTCTTTGGAGATAATATCATAAGGGTCATAACGACAGCTAACATTTGTTGATCAAATGTTTATTCTGTACCAAATACTATTCTTTAACTACATCATATATCACATGTATTATAAAAATAATAATAACTATAGATAACATATCAAGTTCATTTAATCCTTATAACAACCTTTTCACTAGGAAGTATCTCATATAGAAGAAGAAACTGGGGAACAGAGGGGTAAAATATTTTCCTAAGCTAGCGTAGTTGGCAAGGGTAGAGTGATCAGGATTTGAATCTGGGAACTTCGACTCTAGTTCCCATGCTCTTAACAAATATCCACACCTAGGATAGTGATTACAACCTAATGGAAACTAAAAGTTATGTGTATAAACATAACACATTGGTTTCTTTGATATAAATCTGTATTTTTATTGTAAAACTACTAAGAGCTAGCATTTATTGAGTGCTTACTTAATACCCCAGGTAAGTTTCAAGTGCGATCTGTATATAAATCTTATTTAATTCTCCACCATCTTGCAGTAGGTATTATGTCCTTCACTTTACTGATGAGATTGCTGAGGCTTAAAGAGCTTCAGACTGTCTCTTCCCAAAGTCTGTATTCTACATGCAACAAATGGCAGCAGCAGTTATTGTTATTTTCTAATAATGAGATTACTGTTGATTTAAATTTCTTCTCTGTATCTTTCAAAGTTTTCTACAATGAAACCTTGTCTTCATCTTCCTTAAAATGAGAGGAACACAAATAAAAGAGACAGAATGTGTGAGATACTAGATTTAAGTGCATGCTCCTGGAACCAGAGTGTGGCTCTCTGCCAGAGGGAGCCTACGCAGCAGATGGATGCTTTGGGGAGAGCAGAGTGAGCAGAGTTCTGGGTACTTCCTGGCATCCAGGAACCAGGCTGAAGTCTTCTATGTGCCCAGCAGAGTAATGCTGAGTAAGTCTTTACTCTTCTAAATGTCTTACATGTATTAACTCATTTAATTTTCATTGTAACCACATGCTGGGTTGCTTAAATATCCTCCGTAGGGTCTGTGATCCCTTGACAGGACTCATTCATTCATTCACTGAATATTTATTGAGCACTTACACATGCCATGCATTGGTGATACAGAAATGATTAAGACATGGTCCCAGCTCTGACAGAGTCCTTGGTCCTTGGGGAAGGCACAAACAAAGTAGGTACATGAACAGAAAATAGCAGCTAAGATTTACTGAGAGATTAACACTTTGCCTCAATGCAACATCAATCCTATCCAAGTTTCTAGCCCACTGGTCTGTTCTGTGGACTTTGGCCTTACTATGCTGGTCTCCATGATCAAGTGAAAATTTTCCTTAAAAATCTCTCTCCCTCTCTCTCAGCTTATTGGTTCTATATCTCTGGAGAACTCTGATTGCAAGACATGAACTTCCTGTTTAATCCTTAAGACTTTTATGTGATTGAATTACCATGAGAAAGATACAGTTATTATCACTCTTGGGCTTCCCAGGTGGCTCTAGTGGTAAAGAACCCACCTGTCAATGCAGGAGACAAAAGAGATGCGAGTTTGATCCTTGGGTTGGGAAGATCCCCTGGAGGAGGGCATGGCAACCCACTCCAGTGCTCTTGCCTGGACAATCTCATGGACAAACGAGCCTGGCAGACTACAGTCCATGGGGTTGTAAAGAGTTGGACATCACTGAGCGACTAAGCACATCATTCTCACTTTCCAGATGAGAAAACATGTTCACTGACTTCCTAAGGTCACATACATGAGATTTAACCTAGGTCTGACTGACTCCAAAGTCAGGGCTCTTAAACCTTCTGCTACTTGGCCTTGAAGAGTGGGAATTGAGAACTAAGTCAGCACAGGGCAAGGAGCACCTTGCCCTCAACCTAGGAAAATGTGGGAAGGCTTCCTTCCTTGAAGGCGTTGCTTTTGTTTGACCTTGAATGATCAGAACAGACTGTCACCACACAGAGAAGGAAATGGACAGCGTATGCAAGGGAAAGAGAAGGCAAGGAGCTCCTGTCTGGCCCAGGCGATGAGACACGAGGGCATACAGTAGCCCACGTATGAAAATGTTGCCCAGCACACAAAGACATTTGGACCTTGCCTTTAAAGCATGAGGAACAATCAAAGGCAGGTGAGGAAACTGACCTCTCTGATGGCTGTGAAGAGGATGTATTGGAAGGTAGAAACAACAAGGTCTGGTCAGGTGTGGTAGCAAGGGATGAAAAAGACAGAACGGAGTCAGGAAGGATAATCAACAGCTCTTGACATAAGGCAGTCAGAAAGGAAGAATTGGAAATGAATACAACACTGACTCTGCCTTGGCTACTTTGTAGACACAGTTCTTTGAATTAGGGGCACAACAAGACGAAAAGAAACTTAATGATTAAGGTCAATAGCACAGGAGTAGGGTTCTACCTGCTGCAGGGCTTACAGAATACTTTCTATCATTGCTACCATATACCAGCGCTGTGGGCAATTTTTCATATGGCATTTTTCAGTGACTCACTAAGGGCATTTATAAAGGCTGGGTGTACTGGGTGCACAGCTACGCCACCATTATTCTAGTTTTAGGCCCTGTATTTCAACTTAGGGAAACTACTCATAGTAGGAAAAGCAAAGTGACATCATCTCAATTGGCAGCGGTGCCCTGGAATGTGATGTTGAGATAAGTGCTGAGGCCAGAGAGAAAGATGACCACGATTGATTAGTGATGTCTGCTACAGTCACTGAAGGGATAGTATAGGACATAGACACTGGGAACAGAGGATTATAGAATATGCTAGTAATTAACAGTACGGTGCACAGATGAGGGAACTCTGTAAGGCTTCTCTGCAAAGAGATGCAGCAATAATCCACCTGAAAAGCAAAATAGCAAACAGTAATGGCTAGCCACCGAAAGCTATCAGACCCACATGTAACAACCAATCTGAGAGAGAGCCATCTGAAAAAGAAGCTGGCATTTGCATCACACCCTTTCGATGTTTTCATATTTATGATCTCATTTGATTTTCATGACAACTCTGAGGGCAGGAGCCAGCATCACTGCTACCTGACAAATGGGGAGGGTGAGGCCAAAGAAGGTCCAGAACTCACTCAAGGTTGCTTAACTATTCAGGAGATAGAGTCTTTTCAGGTCCTCATCCTTTCCTTTGCACACCCCTGAGTCACTGACAGCATCTGCTGTGGCAGCCCAGGACAAAGCTATAAATGGGCCCATTGTATGTGTACTCAGCAGAGAGATGGCCCTGGGGACACATTCATTTGTGTGCCTTTGGGCAGTTACCCAACCAGCCCCAGCACCTTCAAACGTGAAAGGCACCACAGGCTCCAAGTCTTTGTCTATTCACGTTTTTGGAATCATTACTAAAGTAAACTTTGACTTGTCCTCTTATACAGAGAATAAAAATCCTCAGGAAGGTTGTTTCACTTGGCTTTGGTTTCCTCAACTGCAAAATGAGGCTGGACTTGATTGGTTCATCTTCCAGGGTAGCACACATCATCACACTTTCATGATAATGGCCAAGGCTTTCACGGAATCTGGATGAACACCCAGCTGTCCTTCTCAGGGAGAAAAGGCTATTGTTTCTAGTAGGAGCCAGGTTTTTTGATAAAGTGTTTTGTAGAATGCAAGCTGTGAAAGTTTAGAGTCCACAGGACTAGTGATATCATATATCCCTTCCCATGATAAAATTTGAGGAATCGGTCAGTGTCATTGAAAGGAGCTCACTGGACTAAAACACTCCTGCCTAGCTGGACTTCTTCAGGCTGGTGACTGATCTGGAGGCTCAAGATCTGATAATAAAATTAACTTGTTTATTTCTGAGGAAGGCTCTTGAAATATCAGTCAAATTTAGGTGATCTGTTATTGGCTTGTCAGCCAGAGACCTGGGCTAAATTTCAAACACCAGCCAGATTTTCCAATTACACCATTATACAAATAAAGAGCACTTGACTAGGAATCAAGATTGGCTCATAAATGCTGGTTCTGCCTTTTGGTAAGATTGTCACTTTGAACAAGTCACTGAACATCATTGAGCCTTGGATGCCTTCTGTTTGAAATGAGGATACTCATACCTATTTGTACCACATAGAGACAGTGTAGAATAAAATAAGTACATGAAGATGTGGTCCTTTTATATACTAGATCTAAGCTTCTGAAGATGGAGTCCACAGCTGCCTTTTTTTCCAGTAGTTACTGGGCCTAGCATTATACCTGAGACTAAAGAAAAAGCTCCAGATATACCTGGTAAATGAATGAACATTTTGGAAACTTTGAGGTCTGTACATCACATAATCTTACACCTATGTCCTAAGTGAGCATAATTTGCTTCTACTGTTTGTTAAAGATATGTGACATGGATCACTCTGGGTCTTTTTTTTAAAAAAAAAAGCCTAAAATACTAGTTCATAATAGAAGTCTATATGAACTCAGGAGAAACAAAAGTCTCTGATACATAGTCAAAATATTTGTGAATTAGTGTGTAGTTATGATTCTGACATCATTTGTCATGGAGCTCTATCTTTTGCATGGAAATGTTCAAGCCTAGAATTGTAGTTGAACTTTCAGCTCTAACTTTGAGCTTGGTACCATTAGCCAAGGTAAGAGCACAGTAGGCCTCCACTCACTGAAATGTGGGGGAAGAATGAGTCTGACAGGCGCCATCGTAAGATAGTCATAGAACCAATGTCAGAATAACAGGCTTCTGAATACCCACCTGTTTCCTGACACACGGATAACACAGGCTCATGCAGACTGACTTCTGCAAAAGGAAACTGACTTTCCTACCATTGAAGAGGATCCAGCAATTCCACTTCTGGTTGTTTGTCTGAAGAAGAGAAAAACACTAGTGCTAAAAGATACATGCATCCCAGTGTTCATCACAGCCTTCTTTACAATAGCCAAGATATGGAAGGAATCTAAGTGTCCCTCAACAGATGAATGAATAAAGAAGATATGATAAATACTTGAAAAAAGTGTTAGTTGCTTAGACGTGTTCAACTCTTTGCAACCCCATGGACTGTGGCCTGGCAGGCTCCTCTGTCCATGGGATTCTCCAGGCAAGAATCCCAGAGTGGGTAGCCATTTCCTTCTCCAGGGGATCTTCCTTACCAGGGATCAAACCCTGGTCCCCTACACTGCAGGCAGATTCCTAATCATCTGAGCCACCAGGGAAAGGATCTAAAAACTGCTTGCAGTGCAGGAGACCCAGGTTTGATCACTGTGTCAGGAAGATGCCCCAGAGAAGGAAATGGCTACCCACTCTAGTATTCTTGCCTGGAGAATTCCTTAGGTGGTATTATTTACTTACTCAGCCATAAAAGAGAATGAAATCTTGCCATGTGCAACAACATGGGTAGACCTGGAGGGTATTGTGTTAAGTGAAATAAATCAGAGAAAGACAAATACTGTTTGTTTTCACTTATATGTGGAATATAATAAACAAAACTGATAAACAGATATAATAGAACAGAAATAATTTCACAGATACAGAGAAAAAATTAGTGGTTGCCAGAGGGGAGAGGGGTGGGGGAACAGGTGAAATAGGCGAAGGTACAAACTACCAACTATAAAATAAATAATAGGGATGAAAGGTACAGCACAGGGAAAATCGTCAATAATATTATAATAACTTTGTATGGTGAGTAATCTATAAAATATTGAATCACTATATTATATACCAGACACTAATATAATATTGTAGGTCAACTATACTTCAACCAAAAAAAAAAAAAGAGAAAAGGGACTCAAGCGTATGTGTCTATTTGTTCTTCTCTGAGTCTCTCTCTTAAACATTCCCCTGACCTTTGCTCCAGACACACTGGCCTCCTTGCTGTTCTACCCACATTCTGAGACTTTCACTAGCTCTCCCCACTGCTACTTTGGATTGTTCCTCCAGATAATTACTTGACTGCTCACTCCCTTCCCTCCCCCAAGCCTTTGCTTAAATGTCTTCTCAGAGAAGCTCTGTGCAGGCAGGAATCTGTTTTATTCACTACTGAGCCTCTAGCACCTAGAACCATGTCTAACACCTAGTACGCACTCAATATACAATTTTTAATGCATAAATAGTTCTATGTTCAGAGCTACATAGGAAAGTTGCATAAACGCATTTCTGTTTTTCAGCACAGCAAAAGCAAAGATACAAAGCAAACTTGCAGCATATGTGCAATAGGACAGTAGAGGAAGAATAAAGCAGTGATAGTGGATAGTAACATATCTGAATCATTTTTTGTGTGTCAGGAAAAGTACGCTTTGAGGTGGGAGGAAGAGGAGTCAATTATGAGAACTCAAACCTTAGAGGGAGTGAATATGTGGAATCCAAATCATTCAGCAGATGTCAGAGACTCTTAGAGCCGGAATTTCTAGAGGGATGACAGATCAATGCTCATACTTTGTTTGCAAGGAAACAGAACTCCAGGAAGGTAAAGTAATCCTCTCCACACACATAACCGAGAAGTCATAACACTTAAGACCCAAACCTAAGTCTGATGCCTGGGTCCATGGTCTTTCAAACAAAAAATCCAATCTGCACAAATTCAGTGAACATATTGATTCTAAGATTCACAAATTCTCCAGGCAAGACTGATTTGGCATCTGGAAAACCTCACATCCATCACGTGCCACTGCATGCGCAAATGTGTCATACAACGTTAATTTGTTTACACACATTAATTTACTTACAACACTTTCCCAATTCCAAATGCCTGGCTCTATAGGCATTATTTTCAGATCTGGTCATAAGCCAGAAAAAAGGAAATAGAACTCAGAATGAAAAGGAGGAATTGAAGAATGAGAAAAGTGGAGAAAGGAAGGCAAAAATACAAGGAAAGCAGAAGGGAGAGAAAAAAGAAAAAAATGTACAGGATATTGACAACAATGCCTCTGGGAATATCTTTAAATAGCTCTGCTATAACTTGTCTCTTTCCATTATGAAATCATTTCCTTGGAGCTAATCCCCAAAATAATTCAGGATCAAGTACATATTTTCAAATGGACTATTTCTTTCCTTTGGCTTCTCAAAAGGTATTATCTGTATCTTACAATTAGCACTCCACAATACGTATATTTCCCTAGTAATCTCATGTTTATAGATCTTGTTTCTCCAGGAAAAATATAGATTTGAGGATTTATTTTTGTTATATTCATCATAATACCCCAAATAATACTTTACAATGTACACTATGAAGTGATCAGTCACTTAAATCTGGTTTTATTCACTTAGTCAATAAACATCTAAGGATCCACTCTGCATAGCAAGATAAGAATAGAGAGGGAAATGATGGACCTAATTCCTGCCCTCATGGAGCTTACCTCTGAGTCAGAGATTCAGCTTAAACAACCACAGATCATAAAAATAGCATTTAGGAAAGACAGGAGACCAAGATGGAATCAGTGCGCAGGGTGTATGTCTGGGAGCTTGGGATGACAAGGATGGGAGGGAAGGTCTCCAGACAAGGTGGCAGTATTGCTGGGACCACAAGAGAATCAGTTACTCCATGAGCTAGAAAAACAGTGTTCTTGGCAGGGCAAAAGCCCTGAGGCAGGAAAGTATTTGTTCTAGACAATCTGAGACAGGGAACAAAGCCGTTGGTGTACGTGACATACTAGATGAGCTTGATGAAGCACAGGAGGCCAGAGCTCTGGCTCCTGTAACTCTTTTACAATCATCTTTCTCCCTTTCTTAATTCCATTTATGAGTTTCCATAATGCAAGTGGGGCTTCCCTGGTGGCTCAGTGGTAAAGATTCTGCCTGCCAATGCAGGATACACGGCTTCAACTTCTGGGTGGGGGAGATCCATCCCCTGGAGGAGGAAATGGCAGCCCACTCCAGTATTCTTGCCTAAAAAATCCCATGAAAAGAGGAGCCTGACAGGCTACAGTCCATGGGACTGCAAAGAGTTGGACGTAAGCACATCACAACACAGCACAAACCACAATTATGAAAGTAAAATTGAACATAATTTAAAAATCCAGCATTTAGAGTCTCTAAAAGTTCTAAAAATACCCCCCAAAATTCCTTTGAAGTTTCTCTCCATCTCCTCATTGTCCTCTAGTAAACCTTCTTGCCCTCAAATAGCGATATTAGAAACTGAAAACACATTTAATGTCATTGTTTTCTTTTGGCTAACTACTATATAAAATGTCATGTTCTTTAAACATTTCATGGCAAATATTTAGTTTCAGGTAAATAATCTTTGATGGACTTAGTTAGAGAATCCAACCACTGTTCATATCATTATTGCTACAGAAAAATTTGTTTCAAGTGACTGCTTCACAGACAAACTCAGGAACATAAAAACTGTGAGTTGCTGACTTCCTGCAACTTGTTTATTTGAAACATGGATAGCATATGTGCCAAATCCAACAGAGAAAATTATTCACAGTCTTCTAGCATGGTTTATCTAAGTTAATTTTTTTTAAAGACTACATGTTCTTTTAGAGATTTAAAGTTGACCTTGGGAATTAGATGGGAGTTTGTACATAAAAGGAGGCTTTTTCCAAACCTGAGCCCTTTAAGAAGGAGAGAAATTGCATAAGGAATGGAATATATATTAAAATCTCATATGCCTCTTTAAGATTTTCCAAAATAACATCACTATTTCTGGGAAGGGAATTGATAGAAAAGTGAGAAGCAGTCCCTTTAAAACTTCTTAGCTAACTACAAAATGAATGGTTGCAGCTTCAAAATGCTTTGTTCCTTTTTGGTTATAGCAAAGAATTTTCCAAACAAATAAACTTCATTCCTAGATAGGTGAAAGAAACGCTTTTACTATTACAAGGTTTATTGCAGCAACAGAAGATCAGTTAACCTAGAACTGCTTAAATTTTTCTAAACATTGATTTTGGAGACAACAGGTATTAACAAGGAATTGAGAAGTGTGATTCTGTGAATACTCATATTTAAAAGAGAGACAGATGCAACCAATAAAATTAAGTCCTAGTTTTCAATCAGGTTAACATGTCCACTTTGATACAAAGCAAAAAGAAAAAGCTCATATTTAAAATGTTATGGGGGATCAAAACTAGGAGATTTGTGATGAACATGGGTCCAAAATCTATTCTCCTATTTTTTTAATTCAATGTATTAGTTTTTTATTCTTGCAATTTAGAAAAAGTATTGCAGAAGCACTCAGTGCAGAATATACTTACTGATAGGCTATTATGACTAATAAAAACAATAAAATTTATTAAATCAATCTGCAATTAAACCCAGTGAATCTTTAAAATATGCTTGTTAACTTTAAAAATTATTTTAGGATGAAACCATTGGCACCCCCAAACTTTTCTTTTCAGTAAAACATCTAAGAGCCTGAATAGGGAACTGAAAATATCAGCACTTTTAGTCCAGTTCTGCCAGGCAAGGGAAAACTTCCCATACTGCCTTACAAATTAACAAATGTCCCTGGAAACCCTGACTCAGTTTCACTTACCTTAAAAAAAAAGTAGCTAAAAGGTCATTTTCAAACTTTAGTAATAACATATGTAAAACAACAAAATGCTTGAATAGTTGCTCTAATCACACAGACTGCACTGTAAGCTTGGCCAGTACACACACCCTTTATGAGTATTAATAATTCCCTTTGCTCATCCTCTTTCCCTTCACAGTCATACTACTTAAGGCTCCACATCACATGATATGCTTTAGGAAAGACCCAATACTAACCATTGCCAAAAAACTTTTTTTAATGTAGAAATCAACAAATCAAGTTCCTTAAAATACACTTTTGAAAGAAAAATATTTGAAAAGAGTCATAGAGCCACAAAGTTAATACCAGTAACATGCTTGAGGTCCCTGCAGAATTATTTCACTGCCTTCTGTGATACTGGACACAGTGGAGAGGTAGCAACAATGCTCCTGTATGGCCAGAATTTCCAACAGACATTTAATGAATGGAGCATATATCCTATTCCATCAAAATGAGAACACAAAAGTAAACCATGAGCCATTCTGATGAATATCTGTTTACTCTTGCTTTACACAAAGTAGAGAAGCAGCTTTGAAAAGTCGCCATGGCCATGTTTTTCTTGAGCAGCAGACATTAATAAATACCAAAACACATACACACAAATGCAAATGTGAGTCCTCTCCCTTTCTAGAATAATCTATATGGGCAGATGACATGTGTGTGTATAACTGTGCATGAGTGTTTATGTGTGTGTGTGTGTGTGTGTGATTGTGTGTGTCACATGTACTAATTGAGAAGAGACAGCATTTTAACTATCTGGATGTTTGGTGACACTTTCTCTGAGCCCACTGATATTTGGTAGATGGCTGCCATGACTGGATTTTCAGTTCCTTTTAGGGGGTTTCTTATCTTTCCAAGGCTATCTTGATAGATAGAAGCCTAGCTTCCTCTAGGGAGGAGTTAAGTGGGAATGATAACTGCTATGACACACTTTCAGAGTAAGAGCATTAAAGAGGTGAAATTGTGAGATGCAGTATCAAGAACTTGCATATATTGGCAGAAAAGCTGGCATCTAAGTTGGAAGGCCATTGATAGGCAAACTGGACTTCTGGTTAAGGTTCCCACCAGCCTTTCTAAGGTCATTGAATCAAGAAGATAACAAGTCTTGAATGGCACTGAGGCAGGAACTATAGGTAGATTAAAAAATATTAGTTTCATTTACATTTTTAAGCTACTGGAAACACCTGTCCAATTTCTTTTGCAAGGATCTGATGGATGGGACCTGCACCCCTAGTGTCACCTTTAATTCCTAACAGTGCTAAGATAACATCCTTCATTAGATAAATTTGGCAAATGCAGAGCAATAGTGTTAATTCAGCTCCAATACAAGTCTTTGTTACAGTTCTGCGTTCAGTGTAGTCAGCTCAGATAAGCTTATCGCAGGGCTTTGAACTGACATTCTGGGATAGCACAATAGACAATATTACCAGAAGAATCATTAACAAGCATCAAAAGATATTACTTCCTTCAGAGATAATTTCAGTCCATAGTTTATAAGGCAAGAAGTAAATCTTCCAAGTCCCTGGGTAAGATTAAAATCTAATCAGAATGTGTGTGGATTTATTAAGAAATGCTACGTGAAATTTAGCTGGAGACATCTAGTACCTCTGTAGACACATTTTTTTTTTTTTTTCTGAAGAGGGCAATGCACATGAGCTTCTAATTGAAAACTCTATCAGTAATGCTCTTTCTGTTTGTCTTGCCTTGTTATTTAAAGGTTAAATTCAGTTTGAATTAATGAAAATGATTTAATCTTGATCATTAGTAAACTTAGTTTATTTAGGCCGGTGTTGAAAGAACTAGCTTAAGAACCCTCTGCAAACAAGACCAGGCTCCATAACAAAATGATACCCAATCTCTCTTTTAAGGCTATTTTCTAAAATCTGTGGGCCATGACTGTAGAATTTTTCACTCCCCCAAATCACATTAACAATGTCTGACATGATGACAGACAGAGCAAAAAGAATTCATTTCTGCCAAATAAGTATAGGCAACACTGCTGTTTTTCTTTCTTTCCACAACCATTCTCTTCTTATTCCATTTGGTAAATTTCTAAGGAATGTTTCAAATCTGTAAGATAGACCTTAACTTAAGAGGTGGCCTCTCTGCCATTTTCATGGCAGATTTGAGACCCATTATGCACTTGATTCTGCATTGTGAAATACAGGCTGGGGACAAATTTCTGCCTGTCATCTTAGGAAAGGCCAGGAGTTTTGCACCATCCTGTAGTGTGAAAGCAGAAAATCAAAGCTGCTGCTGCCTGCTTCTTTCCTAATCAGCTTGCTGCTTTTCTGAGGCAATCTTGGTTGTCACCATGTCAAGCTTAGAAGGGTAGTTTAGTAGAATAAAATGTAGTTTAAATAACATCTCTCCCAGGAAAGTTCCTCTTTACACTTAATATTGAATGCAAAAAGCTAATCAGTTAATTTGATGCTTGGCTAAGAACCATGACACAGGGAACGCATTTAAGAAGCACAAAATTCTTCTTAAAAAAAACCTGATAAGAGCCCAAATAAGAAAACAAGAGTCCCAGATATTTTCCTCACATCATTCATTCTGTTGCAATGACAGCCCCCTAAAACTAGAGCCTGTGGACAAAATGAAACCCCTCACCCCAAGGGTATGATGTAAATTGCAGAGATAAAACATCTTAGAAGAATTTAAAAAAATTTTAAACAGTTCACTGAAAATGACAGCATGGATAACTGTGTCAATGACCTCTCCTGTCTACTGTCAATTTCAGAAGACAAGTTTCCACTGTAAATGTTTAATCAGTGTAGTCCCAGGAACCCAGAGCAGAAAACCTTCTCTCCCAACTTCTCTGCTTTGCAAGCTCTTTCCTAGCTCTATCTCAGTTCCTTGCAAGCACTTTAGGTTTTTCTCTCCCATAAGAGCTGGGAGCTCTGTAGGTTCTGAGCTAAACAGAAGCCCTGTGGTTTGATTCCATTAGTCTGAGCCCTGGTCCGCTGCAAGCAAACTGCAGCATTTCTGTTTGCACATCCTGGCAACCGGGTTCTAGACCAGCCACAAACACAGGCTGCACACATATTTCAACGCTGTTTTCCCCAAACCTTGCCTGTAGCCAGTCAACCACAACAGAAAGCATCCTACCTTCCATCATGGTGGCAGAATTGCATTCCTTAATTTCCAAAGAGTCGGAAAAAACAGGAGGATACGATTCCAGGTCTCAGCTTAAGTCCTCGCAACGCTGCTGCCGCCGAGAGATCTACTGTGTCCGTTGCTGAAGCCAAAGGAGACAAGTGTTAACCCCAAAGATAGGCCATGGATGCTGCTGGTGCTGCTTCACCTACAGGCTCCCAGGAAGATGCTGCGAGAGAAAGGGAGAGGAACAGCCAGCCGGCCGAGCTGCACCGCCTGCGTTGCCTCGGCCAATCCCTTCAGCTCTGGACCGCGTCACATGGTAGGCAGCCCGCATCTCCTGACACAATACCCCGGGAGAGCACACAGAACCTATTTCCCGTCCCCATTCCCCTCCACCCTCATACCCTCCGGCTTGTCACCAAATGCACAGCCCCTTCCCCACCTGGTGACGCACTTCCCCCGCCCCTCCTCTTCTTAAGCCTATTGCAGCGGCTGGGTACCCGAGATTAATTATCAGACGCCGCCACCTTCACCGCGGACTCGGACAGGAAAAGAGCACCTAAGTGACTCGCTGCGGAGGGGAATTATTATTATTATTTTAAAGAAAACTTCTTAATAATTCCGTGCAGCCTGGAGTCTTGGCTGCACACGCTCAAGCTCCCATTCCCATTTCCCTTTGCCCTGAAGGAATTCCAAATGTCAGTATCTGTGGCCTCCGCACACATCTGTGACTCTCTCTCTCTCATTCAGGAGAGAAAAATCAATCCGGCTGACGTCACATCATAAACAATTATCTCCAAAAGGATGGTGCAGAAGAAATTTCACCCCAGCTCCCTTCAAGAGAGCCAGGGGATTAATCGCGCATGACATGCCGAAGGGCTGGGAACTGTCATTAAAACAAAGAAACAAAAGAACCCACCCGAGTAGGGCTCTGGAATCGCACTGGCAACGCACGAGATAATTTCTGGGGCGGGAGGCGGGAGAGAGGGGAGCAGGCAGAGAGGGAGGCCTCAGATGGACTACAGCTAGCCGTGCGTGCCGCTTCCTCCCCACTGGACCCGGGCAGCAGGCCGCCACGGGGACCGCGGGGCGCAGCTCTGCTCCGCAGCGTTCGAGTCCAGCCGCCAGCGCATCCTTCCTGCCCAGCGCGCACGCGAGCCGCCGCGCAGCCCCAGGTGGAGAGCGGCTGTTACTACCCACTGCAGTCCCTGTAGGAAACCCAACTTTCTTCTAAATGACACTCCCCACCCCCACCCCCAAGCTCCTCTAAGATCTATCTGCAGGCCTGCAAGCTCATTCGTTCACTCCAGTGGGGATCCAGAGGGGAACCCATGTGTGGAGCCCTGGCCCGAGGGACGGGTGGAGTCCCGGTTATATAGCTTCCAGGGATGGGCTCTGGGCGCCGTGCTGCTGCTTAAGTGGGAAAGGTTATGACACCTCGGCTGCTGGGTTGAGACTGTCACCTGACTGGTCCCCAGGGATCCGGGAGCCTTTCAGAGGGCTCCCAAGTACCAGAGGGTCTGGTGTTCCTCAGTTCCATTTTAGCAGGCTTAGCCCTCAGAGCGCGGTGGAAGCAGAGGGCAGGGGGAGTTTGGGAGGGAGGAGGAGACAGAAGGAAGATGGGAAAGAAAGGAAGGGCCTCTTCAGAACCCTAGGAGACAACAGCACAAGCGGGCATGTCTCCCTCTACAATCTGGCAACGTGACTAGGAGAAAGGCCATTATATCACAGAGCAATTGTGAACATCAAAGGAAACAACGTCAAGAAGTAAGGTGCTTTACACATCAGGGTTGAATCTCCAATACTATTGTTAATTATTTATGTTATACATATACCCATGGACTTTTGATATTGCCCAACCATGGACATAGTCTAGCTCTTTCTATGAGAGCAAATATTCTATGAGAGAGGTATTGGTGGCTGAGAACTACTAGAGAAAATATAACTAGAAGAGCTAACTGAAACCATATTAACAGATGAAAAAATTTCAGTTCCTTAGCAACTTAGGAGTTTTGAAAAACTCATTGTTCTCCCTAAGGACACATATTTCAATGGCCTTGAAATTTCAAAATGAAACTCTCCAGGAGATACAAACACTTATGCCTTTTCCCTTATATCTGTGAAGCAGGTGAATTTTAAAAGAGGGAAGAATTCTGAAGCAAAACATGGTCTTGAGTACAACTTACAGTTCTCTGAAAACTGCAAGGGTATTATTGCAAAAAGCAGTTGATTAGTGTAGGAAGCTTTAGCCAAACATTTTGTAATGGTTAAGCATATGGATAGATATTGGTGTCAAACAGACTGAGATCAAGTTCTGTCTCTGCCACTTCATGAGCTCTGTGACCCTGGACAAGTTATGTAATTCTCTGTGACTCACAGCTTCCTTATTTGTGAAATGGAGATAATAGTACCAAGTTCATAGGACTATAAATAGTACTAATAACAAATCTTTATTAATGACTTACTGTGTGCTAAGCAGTGTCCTAAATGCTTTGCCAGTAAATTACTTAGTATTGTGTCTGGAGCATAATAAACCCTCCATGTTGTCTTTTTAAGATTATTTCTACCAAAGGGCTACCAGAGGCATCAAAGAAGCTTGTAGCCAACTGAGAGTTATACCACATACACAGAGAACAACTTAGTAAAAGATTGGGTGATGCATCCAGAGGTGTAATGTTATTAGAGAGTTCTCAGAGACTGCTGTGTAGAAGAGTGATTACTGAATAATATAGGGAACTCTAAATTAGAAAATTGTCTTAATATGGAGTCTGGAGGTAAGCGCAGGCCCTGAGGTGCAGGGCTAGGCAACATTGTCAAAGATATAAAGGAAAAGGAGAGCCAGGAAAACCCAGACTGCCTGCCTTTTCTCACTTAATGTGAGTTTTACAGTGTGTTAGAGCAAACCTCTCCAATTCAGTGTGGGCACACATCAGTTTTGTTTGCGACTAGCCAGAGACAGGAAGTGGAGAAGGAAATGGCACTCCAGTATTCTTGCCTGGAGAATCCCAGAGACAGCAAGCCTGGTTGGTGGGCTGCCATCTATGGGGTTGCACAGAGTCGGACACGACTGAAGTGACTTAGCAGCAGCAGCAGAGACAGGAAGACGACTCAGAGATTCTTTTGGTTAGTCGAGGGTTCATAGAAAAAAAGAAGTGTCTAGTTACGATTGCTAGAGAAGGAACAAGAAAGGGATGTATGGTAAAGGTTGTTAGGTCAGTATCAAGACTGGTTAAACTTTATGTAAGCTTATCAAAAAAAAATTACTATCAGTTATAAAAGCATCTGATGAGCAAAGTTCTGCTTCAAATAGAAAAACTGTTCAAGTATATTATCAGGAAAAGATTACACATTCTAATTTTTTCATAGTTTTTTTTTGGGGGGGGAAGTTATTTTCTCAAGAAGAAAGTACTTTAAATTGTAGCCCCAATTTCATCCCTTCCTAGGATAGCTTTTTCTTACCAAAGAGTACAAAGGAGAATTTCTAGCTGGTAGTGAAATACATTTTTTTTTTCTAGTTTTAAATGGAAGACAAAAGATCTGTGGAAAAGATCAGGTAAATTACTGACTTGCCCAAAAGTACAAGGGCTATGCAGGAGTCTAACCCAGGATGGCAAATATGTGCCCAGATCACACCAGGCTCTCAGAGAGTGCCTGAGACTAGTCCAAGACCCAAAAACTTAATTGCTGAAATCACTAGACATTTAAAATTTTTTTCTGAAATAATATTTGTATGCTAGTGATGCTTTGCCAGCTAATGCAAAGAACCAACCTGTTGGAAAAGACCCTAATGCTGGGAAAAATTGAGAGCAGGAGGAGAAAGGGACAACAGAGGATGAGATGGTTGGATGGCATCACTGACTCATTGGTGCTGAGTTTGAGCAAGCTCTGGGAGATAGTGAAGGACAGGGAAGCCTGGTGTGCTGCAGTCCATGAGGTGGCAAAGAGTCAGAGATGACTTAACAACTAAACTGAACTGAACCAAAGCCCTATTACACATTAAAAAAAAAATCCTATTATATAATTTACCATACACATTGAATTTCTTCACTATTTCTCAGTTGTAATGTGTATGTGGTGGGGGTCAGGAATTGGCTTATATTTCAAAAAGAGAAAGAGAATAATCAGAACTGAGTCACAAAGGAAGAAACAAAATCAACATAAAAGGAGAGCTTTTAAAAATGGACCCAGATATATAGCTCCAAGATAGTGACCTCAGGACAACACTGACTCTATCCCTCTTGCTCTCCCTGCTGAAGCAGTTCAGTGAATGTCAGAAGGAAAATATTTTCTAAGCTCTGGAAATCAGCAAGGGTCCCACTTGAAGAATTAGATTTCCACTGGATGAAACAGATAAGGAGCAGAAAATATATATACCCATGCTCAGTATATTTATATTCTTTGTTAACAGGAAAAACCCCAACTGGAACTGACATGGGCAGAGAAGGAATTTTATGGGTATCTCACAGTAGGGGAAGCACTGTACAGCTGAGGGAGAGCAGGAATTCAGTCCTCCAGGAAGCAATGTGACCAGAACCAAGTACTTACAACTCTCTCCCAGCCCATCGACTTCTTTTTGCTTCCTTGTTTTACTGCCTGTGATCAGAGAGCTGGCCATTTAAGTCCTTCAGGTTCATATCTTCATAGCTTGACTATCCAAGATCTACTTCAGAAAAACTTCTAGGAGGGACTCTGGCTGACTCTGGTTTGGAGCACCATTCGAACTTTGGACCCATTCACTTGGCCAGGTTGATGACGTCTCATGATGGACTTATTCAAATCTAAAGTTACTTTGGGCTTAGTCATATGTCCATTACTAAGACTAAACACAGGAGGAAAGCAGGCACGTTTCTATGACAAGCAATAATATGAACCCCTTACAACTGGAGGGATAGAAGAGACATTGTCATAGGATCAAATGTTGGGAGAGCAACTATAAAACAAAAACTGTCCATCATGTAGAAGTTAGTCAGTGAACCTAAGATAAAATTTGCGGAAGGATTCATGGTGGCAGAGGGACTCAGATGCCACACTCACAGCATTCAGCATATGTGAAAGGTTATTCGTATATTCTCACTCATTACATTTAGAGAGAATTGCAGACCCTATAGTCATCCTCTTCCTCTCTGTGGGAAAGGAGGGCAGAAAAGGGGAGAACTCTCCCTATTTGTGGAGAAGACAATGGCACCCCACTGCAGTACTCTTGCCTGGAAAATCCCATGGACGGAGGAGCCTGGTAGGCTTCAGTCCATAGGGTCACGAAGAGTCGGACACGACTGAGCGACTTCACTTTCACTTTTCACTTTCATGCATTGGAAAAGGAAATGGCAACCCACTCCAGTGTTCTTGCCTGGAAAATCCCAGGGACGGGGGAGCCTGGTGGGCTGCCATCTCTGGGGTCGCACAAGAGTCGGACACTACTGAAGTGACTTAGCAAGCAGCAGCAGCTCCCTATTTGTTGATCCACAGACATGAAAGACATACCCCGAAATGTTTGCCACCCTTGGGTTCTTCACTTCCCAGAGAACCACGTATCTAGATCTATACCAGTACTGCAGGAACTTCTGTCAGCTGGGAGTACTGTTATATCTAGACTTACATTGACAAAGATAAGCAGTAAAGACTGAACACACCAGCAGAATCAGCAATTTCACAAGAGGGAGAGGGTAAACAATCATAGCTCCACTGAAGTAGAGGAAATGTAGAAAACCAGAGAGGCAATCTTTAAAAAAATCAATTTTTTGCTTTTGATAGAATTTCAAGGATATAGCAGCAGTAAACAAGAGCAGACCGCTATGATAAGAGTATATATAGTGAGGGCCAGGAAGACAGCATGAAAGTAGTAAAAGCATCCTTATTCAAACTGTTAAATGTTATAGCTGTAGTAAAGATATGATACTGATAAGAGGGAATATTAATGGGCCCAGTGGCAATATGCTTGAAATATAGACTGTCCCAAACACAGTGGGATTTTTTTCTCTTTGAAGAATCAGTTAACTCAGATAAAGCTTTAACAGTTTGAGAAAGTAAAAAGATAAAGCTCTGAAATTCATTCGTGAATTATAAAATCTAACAAAATATAATTAAAAAGTAGTTCAATCTTGCTTCTGAATATTGATGCAAAACTTTTACATAAAATAACAGTAAATGAAATCTAGCTTTTCAAAAGCATTATATGTATTTATATATATATTTAATATATATATATTACAAATATACTAATAAGTTAGACTTTATCTTAGGGGTAAGAAAAAGTAATTCAACATTAAGAAATCTAAAGTATTATTTACAATGTTAAGCTATTGAAAACAAAATTATGTTATTATCTCCATAATTGTTAAGGAGATATCTGATAAATTTCAACTTTTATCATTCATTAAATAAATAAAAATCTATTATAGAAAGATATTTTTAAAAGTTCCTTGGTATGATGAGATAAGCAAATCTCTTCCCTAAATCTGTCATCTTGTTAAATGGAGACGTGTTGAAAACAATCTTTATTAAAATCAGAAATAAGACTTTTATTTAATTTAATACTGTTCTATGGATGCTGGCCAAAAAATTAGGGATAAAAATTATAAAATTGTGTCAAAGATAGTGACATGTATTAATCACAGCGTTTTCTCTATCGGAATACACAGGAAGACTGCATTTGTTGGTTTTCCTTGCATCTGGATGGAGTTATATGACTGAAATAAGGCCGTGGAATTTCCCAGGCCTGGCCTTTACAGACACTCTACATGCTCTCCATACCTCTTTTTTCCCTTCCAAATGGCAAAGAGCTGCTTGATATTCATTAGACTTCAAATGTGCAAAAACTAAACTTGTATCGTGTTTATTTCTATACCATTTATAAACATTATATATATGAATATGTACAGTTTGCATATTATAAGTGTGTATAATCTTTTGTGAATGATAGATCCCAAAGTATATATCTTTAAAAGAGCTAGAGGAAGAGTAATCCAAACAGGGGACACTTCAGGTGTATAGGCCATCAAAAGGGAAAGGATGCTGAGCAACATGATGGTTGGCAAGAACAAGTGCCTTACAGAAGGTAGCAAAAAGGAAGCCAAGCAGGGTGTAGTTGACTCATTTTCTAAGACTGGTATGATGTGAAAACACCAGCTATGTTCAACATAAGAAATACTGGGAAAACACTAGTCACGAGAATTCAAGGAGACAAAATCTCATCTGATGACCTCAAGGATCATCAAATTCAAGCTAATTACTGAAGATGTTCAGTAATTAAATCAGTAATTCAGTAATTCCAAAAACTGCCTAATTTCCATGGCTGGTTTCTTACCTGTGACAAACCGTACTTCTTGGTCAAAAAATGGCAGATCATGATTGAAGCTCATATTGATGTCAAACCTACCCATATTGTTGCTTCATCTATTCTGTGTGAGTTTTACTAAAAATGCAACAATTAGATTTGGAAGACCGCCTATGCCCAGCACCAACAGGTCTCCCAAGTCTAGAAGAAGATGATGGAAATCGTGACCCAAGAGGAGCAGACAAATGACTTGAAAGAGGTAGTCAATAAATTGATTTCAGATAGCATCAGAAAAGACATAGAAAAAGCTTGACAGTCTATTTATCTGCTCCATGATGTCTTTGTTAGAAAAGTAAAAATGCTGAAGAAGCTCAGATTTGAATTGGGAAAACTCCAGAGCATCATGGTGAAGATAATTTTTGGAGAAGCTACTGGAGATGAGACAGGTGCTAAAGTCGAATGAGCTAATGGATTTGAGCCACCAGTCCAAGAATCTGTTTAAAATTCAGACAATTAATGATGATAAATAAAAGATCTTATTTGTGATGTTTAAAAAACAAAGGAAAGAACTAGGTATGTTCTGGAATCTAAAACTGCACTGTCTGATACAGTAGTCACCACTACATGTGGTTATTTAGCAATTGAAATGTGCCTGGTCTGATAGAAAAAAAACATATGGTTATCAAAGGGGAAAGGCATGGAAGAGGGATAAATTAGGACCTTGGGATTAACATATATATACTACTGTGCATAAAATACACAACCAGCAAGGACCCACTATATTTTATATACTATATCATACAGGGAATTATATTCAATATCTTATAATAACCTATAATGGAAAAGAATCTAAAAAAGAATATATATATTGTATGCAACTGAATCAGTTTGCTGTACATCTGAAACTAATGCAACATTGTATATCAACTATATTTCAATATTTTTTAAAAAAAGATATGTGACTAGTCTGAATTGAGATGTGATATAAGGGTAAAAGGCACACTTGATTTTGAAGAGAGGACAAAACAAAGAGAGCCTAAAATATCACATTTATAAATTTGATGTTGATTACTTGTTGAAATGATAATGTTTTATATATTTGATTAAATAAAATATATTAGTAAATTAATCTTGTTTCTTTTTAATGTGTGTACTTGAAAATTTTAAATTATATATGTGGTTCACTTTTGTGGTCCATGTTATATTTCTGTTTTTCTTCTGGAGACTGACAGAAAACCAGTAACAAACATTGTGGGTAAGTACAGGATGAGTTAATTTAAGAGGTTATGTGTTAAGGGTGTATATCATGACCACATTTACATTTATTCATTTCTTCACCTAACAAAGAACTGTTAAGAATTATCTATGCCCAGGCACTGTGTCAGGTTTGCGGGACACAAAAATGGAAAAGATATAAACTTTTCAAGAAGCCTATAGCGCAGGGGAGGAGGCAGATAAGCAAACCAAAAATTACAATACTGGTTTATAAATGTTCAGATTTAAGGCAACACAAAAGATGGGCACCTGGGGTAAGGGGGAGGCAAATAAGGCTTTCAAGAAGAACTGCTTGTCCTGTCTTTTAAGGGCAAATAGAATACTCTTACAGACCCATCCTTATCCAGCCCTACCTCATTCTTATTTCTCTCCAACTTGGATTTTTCTGATAGCCTTTTCATTGTTCTTGCTAGATCTCCTGTTCAGTGGTCGACAAAAATGCCCATCGTCAAACTTTAGCATCAACTTACTTAAACTCAATCCTGGTTTTCCTTTAATGATATATTTTCTCTTTCCTCTGTATCCACTCTACTGGAGAACATCTCTCTCTGCCGTATCCTACTGTTCATGCCCAACACACTAGGTGAGGAGGGGGTGACATTGTCTTACTTCCCCATTTCAGCTTCTGTGTCAATCATTTGTTGCCATTGCCAAAAACATCTTCTAGGTCCATCCTGCCTACTTGCCCCCACTTTAGTTGTTTTTCTTTTTATTATGTCAACCCCAGACCAACTCCAGGTCAAGTTTTCCTCTATGACTTCAGCAACTTGTATCACAGTCCTCTTTATCTCACCACCTGGCCTCATTTTTCATGACTTCAGCATCTCTTCTATCATCTAGCATACCTACCTCACAGTTCCTTGAGTTTCTCAAGTCTGATAACCTTAATTCTCTTACTATTTTTATCTTAGTCACTAAAAGTATAGCCATATTTTGGACCTCATCTTTGTTTATTTTTATTTCTTTGACTGAACCTCTAAAGAAACAGAGATTTTTACCTAACCTCTAAACTATTTATCCACCCTTCCCCACCCTCCACATACCACATGTATGCCTTAACGCCTCCTGAATCTGCTTTTGCTTCTTATTGTGATCTCTAGGGCTGCAGCTCTTCCTTATTCACTTCTCATAGCCTTGGGAGTAAAATCTGTGGTGAGCTAAGAAAGCAGTCCCTCCCTCAAAACTCAATAATATCTGTTCTAGTCATTTTCTCGGAGAAGGCAGTGGCACCCCACTCCAGCACTCTTGCCTGGAAAATCCCATGGATGGAGGGAGGAGCTCGGTGGGCTGCAGTCCATGGGGTCGCTAAGAGTTGGACACAACTGAGTGACTTCACTTTCACTTTTCACTTTCATGCATTGGAGAAGGAAATAGCAACCCACTCCAGTGTTCTTGCCTGGAGAAGCCTAGGGACGGGGGAGCCTGGTGGGCTGCCATCTATGGAGTCGCACAGAGTCGGACACGACTGAAGCGACTTAGCAGTAGCAGCAGCAGTCATTTTCTCCTGGCACTCATATGGAATGGTTGCTTTTATCTTGATGAATGTCATTCTTCAAGGTCAAACTCAAATTCTCACCAGGAAACCAAACACAGGGATCTTTCCTTCTTTAACTCCTACTACAGGAACCAAATCAACCTTTGATTATATAACTTAGCTTAAGTCATCTCCAGATTATTTCTTATCTACTAGTCATTGCCCAATAGACATCTATAAGAAAAGAAACATACTTTCTATTTCTTTGATGTTTTCTAAACAAATAACACAATAATAGATATATATTTGGTGATTAGAAAATTATTTGATAAACACATATTTAATTTTTATTTTGGTATGTAAATCCAATAATAAAACATTATTCTGCTTATTCTCATAATTATTCTCATAATTACTTCAAAAAAATTGAGAAAATAAAAATTTCTTATTTGATCTCCTCAGAGAGGTCTGTGAAAATCCCAGTGGGAATATAAGCTTGGCAATTATTTATCTGATTGGATCCAGAAGCTGGACCTGGTTGTGAGAAGTTGTTATTAGAGCAATCAGAAAAAGAAACTACAGAGCACCATGATAACAGCTAGAGTTTAGAAGCATCTCATAGCATCCTATATTTTATTAAGCACTCTACAGGAAGTCTGTTAACTGCTTGGTCATTAGTATTTCAATTCCTCCAAACCTCTGAGTTAGGTATTCTATTCCCATTTTACAGATAAGGAAATAGACTCATAACTAGTAAATGACTTGTCCAAGAGAATAGCAAATATCAGAGCTGGGGTTTGAACTCACATTTGACTCTAAAGCCCATGACTTACCCTTAACATTTGATGAGTTTAAATTTGTTCTGTGACTAGTAATTGATTTGGGGGCATCTAATATTCCTCAATTCCTTTGGTAATACAACTCGCTTCTTTAGGGGGAAATTCCCTTCTTCTTCCTGCCACACTCCATCATGAAGAAGAAATGGTTGCTATCATCTCTCAATATGACAATGCTTCCTTATCCATAATATTTGGTTGAAGGATAGATAGCTACCCAAGCTAAGCCAACACCAGCTGATTTCCAGATCATGACCCACACTGGCCCAGTGAGGATTCTTCTTCAAGAGTCAAGAGAGTCTTTTCCTGTTAGGTATTCCAATTAGAAGAATGTAAACCTGAAGCCATGGCATGTCCCTCACTTCCTGAAAGAAGACTGTGTGTAAGAGAGAATAAAATTGACATGGTGAGAGAGAGAAGGAGAGACAGCCCTATTGCTTGCAATCCCCCTTTTTTCTTTTACTGCTTCTGACCTTCCCATGGTTACAGGAACCAATAACTTCCTATTTTGCCCAAGCAAGTGCTTTCTGTCATTTGCAAAGGAGTCATAAATGATTCAGCCCAACCCAGGAAATGCTGAAGGTCAGAAGTCAGTAAAATTAAGACCTGTTAGCACAATGAAGGAGCAAATGAAGTGTTGGAAGCAAAAGACAAAGCCAAGAGGTTGCAAATCAAACCATGCCAAGAGTGGATCCGGAGATGAGAGACAGTGAAATTAAAGCTACTGAGACCATTTATTCTGCAAGAGCTCTATGAGACCTGAAACTTTTTTTAAAAAAAAAGGTTATTAGCCAAATAACAGCCAATAAGTCAGCTTATTCAAAAGCATAGATGGAGTAAGAGCAATAATCAGAATTTTATAAGATAAAATCACTCCTTGAAAGAATTAAGCCCCAATAAAGCCAGCCCTATCTTTAAAAGGTAGCTTTTTTTTTTTTTTTACTGGTATTCACTACTTTCTTTTTAATGACCATTACAAACTAAATAAATCATATACTAGATGCAAAGGGGAATCTAAAATAAATCAAAGATATTCAAATGTATAATACCTCATACTGGCCAGGAATTAGAGTTATATAAAATTTACTCAGAGATGAAAAAAGAGCCTTGGCTCTGAGAAGACTTAATTTCACCAGGGTGATGTGTTGAGGTTTAGATTAAATGAGAATTAGTCTTTGACAATGGACTGCAGAGGCACACTAATATAGTTGTAAAAAAGAAGCTTCCTCAGTCTGCAAAAATATAATTGCAGGAGTTTAATTTCCTAACTGGGTTTACCTAGAGATCCATGTCAAGGAGCAGGCTCTAAAATGTAAATAATTCATTGGTTCATCTAGTGATTTTCAAAGCTACCAAGGACTTTAGTGCCCCGACCTCTAGGAGAAAGGGGTGAAGTCTTGGATTGAAGCTTTATTTAGCAAATCCTTTCCATTCAAAACCCATAAGCTTCTTGTCCCGGTCAGCAAGTGTCCAGAAGGTGCCTTGTCAACAGATCCCATTTGAGGGGAGCACTGCTGGGAGCTGCCAGAAGTGGGAGGAGCCTTGGGAGCTTCCCTTGCAATCTGGCCCCTCCAGTGAATTGAAAACAACTTTGGTTTTTCAGCTGGAAGTAAATTACATTCCTTGAACTCACTTTCTGTTTTGTGATGTGCCTGTATGCATATGTGGTATGCGTGGTTTGTACATGTGCGTGCATGTACACAAGTGTGCTTATCAATTGTAATTGGGTGCTGTTTTCACATATTGCATAGTCCAATAAAAATTGTGGAATTTCCAATTATTTCTTGCACTTTCTGTGATCATTGTCCAGAAGAAGAGCAATATCAATTCAACTCATTGAAGAACCTGCCACTAATACAGTCAAGTAGTATGGTTAAAATTGTGAAGGGTTGCTAATTTAAATGGATCAATATGTGCCCATGGTTTAATGATAATCATTCAACTTTTTTTGTTGTTGGAGGCTTTAAAATTAGGGTGTGGCCTAAGATTTACACACAAAGAAGACATGCTTATAGGATTGCTTTCCCTCATCTCTCTTTAAGAAACTCATTGTTGCCTCTATTGAGTCACTTCACTAGAAATAGGCCATAGTGAAATGTTTCTACCATAAAAAGGACAAATTACTAAGCTCTCTAAATCTTATCACTCTTACAGTTGACAATTAAACCAAATTATTACACCCATAAAATAGTATAAGGAAGGTCCTTGCTAAATAAATTGTTTCAGTTTCAATGTTGCTTGATAAATAGTGATAGAAATATAAATTCTATTAAGTTTGTTACTTAATAGTTTGTTACTTTGTTAAACAAACTCTACACTCTAAATTGGATATACATAGCTGACTTGAGAAATGGATTTCAGAAGAGAAATATATTTGCTTTATGGACCAAAGTGATATAGTGGTTGCTAATTTCTTTAAGGCATTAGCTGATTATAATTCAGTGTATTAATTTAATATTATGGGTGATAAGCTTTGGCCCCTAATTCTGATCTATCACAACCCTGGGTGTATTTGTATCCTGATTTTCAGAATGTGCCTTTTTCTGTGCCTTTGAACTAGCATCACTGATACTTTTTATCTATAACTTCAAATATTCTTCTGACCAAAGCTAAAAAGAATGTTAGCAATTGCATTCATTCCTCCAGGAAGGTGAACCCTGGAATCACTTCTGCTTGCAGTGTGATGTCAGTATGCCGAGGCCCAACTTTGGCTGCTTGAGTGCCCTCTGTCATTTTCTCCTGGTCCGTATATCCCTGACCTCCCCTAAGTTTTCCTCCCAGCTTCTTCACAGGACCAGCTTATCAGGGGTTCTGGCACCTTTTCCGGTGTTACCAAACGATTTCTCTGGTATCCATCTTCCACTTAAGTTTTGCATCACTGCATATAACTGCCACAGAGACCATGAGTACCAGATATAAAACAATAGAGGATCACTCATGGTATTACGATGGGTGTAATGGATGTTTAATAATGAAGACGGTGTTTACACAAACATGGCAAGAGCTGAAGGAGTGTCAGTCTAAATAGCTGAATCTAGAGAATCAAGAAAAAGTCACAAATGTCAGACTGAAGCAAAGGAGTAAAGGAATAAGTGTATCATTTATGGGGGAGTTTTCAAACCATTATGACTGCAAGGTGAGAGCTCATGAAGAAGTCTGGAAGCCTAACACATGAGATTATAATGACTTTTCAAAAAGTCATTTGCTTTACTTTGTCTTCCAAATCTCAAGAAAGTTGTTTTCATTGGAAAACTAACCCAAGACAGAGTATGTAAGGAGATTTTAGGAAACATACTTTCCAGGCCCAAAATGAGATTTTGAAAATATTGTTAAATTGACAACAAACAGTTCAACAGAGTCAACCTCTTTGGAAATTTGACAACTATGCCCCATTCCTTTTAACCACATTTAACTCAATTAGTAATATAAGGATATCATGCTTTTAATTAGCACAATGCGACCATCCTTTGACAACCAAAGACCAGCAAACACTCTGCCAAAAGAGTAGACTCAAGTCTCATATACCATTTTAACTATAGATGGGGAACAGTGGAAACAGTAACAGACTTTATTTTCTTGGGCTCCAAAATCACTGCAGATGCTGACTGCAGCCATGAAATTAAAAGACGTTTGTTCCTTGGAAGAATAGCTATGCCCAACCTAGACAGCATATTAAAAAGTAGAGACATTACTTTGCCAACAAAGGTCTATTTAGTCAAAACTATTGTTCTTCCAGTAGTCATGTATGGATGTAAGAGTTGAACCATAAAGAAAGCTGAGCACCGAAGAACTGATGCTTCTGAACTGTGATGTTGGAGAAGACTCTTCAGAGTCCCTTGGACTACAAGGAGATCAAATCAGTCATTCCTAAAGGAAATCAATCCTGAATATTCATTGGAAGGACTGATGCTGAAGCTGAAACTCCAGTACTTTGGCCATCTCATGTGAAGAACTGACTCACTGGAAAAGACCCTGTTGCTGGGAAAGATTGAAGGCAGGAGGAGAAGGGGATGATAGAGGATGAGATGGTTGGATGGCATCAGCGACTTGATGGACATGTGCTTGAGCAAACTCTGGGAGTTGGTGATGGACAGGGAAGCCTGGCATGCTGCAATCCATGGGGTCACAGTCAGATATGACTGAGCGACTGAACTGAACTGAACTGAAATGATGCCTAATCCTCTTTAGCTAAATTTAGCTAAGGGGCAAGTATATGCCCCTTTGAAATCCTGCAGTATAAATATAGAAATAGGTGATCATTAAAACAGGTGATATAAAATATGTTGGATAATGTTGGATAATATAATGATGAAGAGACAGAACAGAAAAGAATAATTCGTTAATATATGCAAATATAACCAAATGAAAACAATAAGGAAAATGAGTGTAATCACTATTATTTCTACAAGTGACAATTTGGCCATCATTGGAGTTTCTTTCTTATTCCATTAAACTTTCCTTAGCCTTTTTGTCTACAGTAAGTGGTTCAGTTACTTGTGGTTCTTCGACCAATGGAGTTACCCAAATTCTCCTGAAGGATGTTTGTCATCATGTGTTGTCAGTCTTGGGTTTCTATTAATACACTTTCCCATTATCTTTTGCCAAAGGACAAAAGAGTACTAAGAAACACACCCACAGGATATTCTGTGTTATAGTCTTAACCTCTTAACCTCTTTAATAGTAACTTTCCCTTTTTAATCAGAATGAATTACTCTACCCATTATAGTAATACCCTACTTTGCTATGAGCTAGTAATTATAGTAATACTCTACTTTGCTATTGGCTCAAGATGGCAGTAGAACTATTATAAACTTGTGTACCTTAAGAAAACCCATCATGCCAGGGGATAAGACTAAAAATTCAAGGCTTGCAAACTTGGTGAAATTTCTGGAATTCTAGGAATTTCTGGGGTACAATGAGATCGGCTCTAAAAAGTAAAGAACAAGTGGTTCCATCCAGTAAGAAAAGGTATAAGACCTAGGGTGCCTCTTGGGATTTTGAGGCCAATCTATACTTCATTTAGGTATACTAGTACATAATAACTATTGTGTACCCTCTGATTCTAGGAATTAAGATCTTAAAGCAGAAAGCTCAAGTTGTAATAATGGGAATATAAAGCTTTCTGGTAGATTGTGAGGAATAACAGTAAGAGAATCCAGCTACATCTCCACCCTGTAGTTCCTAAATCCATCCATCTGGTTATAGGTGAGATAACATCACATACTGATTGCTAGTTCAAATCATATACAATATTCTTAGGACATTTCCCCAGACTTACAAAGTTTGTCAAGCACCTAAAGCCCTCCATTTATAACTTGCAGAGAATTATACTGTCCCTCTGGTCATAGAAACTGTCCTCTGTTGTGGTAACCCTTTCACTAACATTTACATGAGACACAAAAATCTTCAGATTCTGTGCCAATTTGGAGAATTACATCCACTTATCTCTTCCAGGCCTCCTTGTCTATAGTTTTACGATTTTGTTTTCTAACTCCATGACCATCAAGCTAAACTATTTGTTGCTGTCCACAAAACAGTATAGATTCATACCTCTACCTACGTTTTCTTCCAAGAAAAATGAAGAACAAGGTGCATGCTCAAAGTTCTCTGTGCTGGGAGGCTTTCTCTTCACTAGTTTTCTTTCTCTTCACTACCTGAGTGGTGCTGCAATGTTGCAGATGTCCACTTTCAATTGCTACTGAGATACAATACAGAATCATTTGTAAACACACTCTGTGCTCGTCAGTGAGATGATCATAGGGGATGATGAAGCTAGAGGTGCTGACTGAAGAAAAGAAGTCTGGTGATGGGAGTAGCAACCACAGGAGTCTGACTAGGTAGTCTGGGCAAATGGCTTGTGCCTCCAAGAGGTCCTTGGGCACTATCTTGTATATACGGCTTCCACTTGATGATGAAGTGCTGTTGTATATATCTAAATTTATAACTTTGTGAGCCAGACAGCACACATGTTATGAGACTAGCTTGTTTTAAGGTGAGAAGATTAGGTTATATGGTAAATTTATTATCCATTATCACACATTCATTCTCTTTTAGGATCCAGAGTAAGTCCAAATTTATTTCTCAAATAGACAATAGTTATTCACAGAAAACAATATAAATTTACTCCAAAATTGAAAAGATCTGCACTTTTCTTTATCTATCAGTTTCAGTTCAGTTGCCCAGTCGTATCCAGCTGTTTGCAACCCCATGGACGGCAGCATGCCAGGCTTCCCTGTCCATTACCAACTCCCAGAGCTTGCTTAAACTCATTTCCATTGAGTCTCTGAAGCCATCAAACCATCTCATCCTCTGTCATCCCCTTCTCCTCCTGCCTTCAATCCTTCCCAGCATCAGGGTCTTTTCTAAGGAATCAGGTCTTCACATCAGCTGCTCAAAGTATGGGAGCTTCAGTTTCAGCATCAGTCATTCGAATGAATATTCAGGATTGATTTCTTTAACACTGACTGCTTTGATCTCCTTGCAGTCCAAGGGACTCTCAAGAGTCTTCTCCAACACTGCAGTTTAAAAGCATCATTTCTTCGGTGCTCAGCTTTCTTTATGGTTCAACTCTCACATCCCTACATGACTACTGGAAAAACAATGGTTTTGACTAGATGGACCTTTGTCAGCAAAGTAATGTCTCTGCTTCTTAATATGCTGTCTAGCTTCCCTTGTGGCTCAGACAGTAAAGTGTCTGCCTACAATGCGGGAGACCCAGGTTCAATCCCTGGGTCGGGAAGTTCCCCTGGAGAAGGAAATGGCAACCCACTCCAGTATTCTTGCCTGGAAAATCCCATGGACAGAGGAGCCCTGTAGGCTACAGTCCATGGGGTCACAAAGAGTCAGACATGATTGAGCGAATTCACTTCACTTCACTTCACTTCAGGGTGATCATAGCTATTCTTCCAAAGAGCAAGCATCTTTAATTTCACGGCTGCAGTCACCATCTGCAGTGATTTTGGAGCCCCCCAAAATAAAGTCTGTTACTGTTTCCGTTGTTTCCCCATCTATTCGCCATGAAGTGATGGGACCAGATGTTGTGATCTTAGTTTTTCGAATGCTAAGTTTTAAGCCAGCTTTTTCATTTTCCTCTTTCACTTTCATCAAGAGACTCTTTAGTTCCTCTTCACTTTCTTCCATAGGAATGGTATCATCTGTGTATCTGAGGTCATTGATAATTATCCCAGCAATCTAAATTTCAGCTTGGGCTTCATCCAGTCCGGCATCTCGCTTGATATACTCTGCATATAAATTAAATAAGCAAGATGACAACATACAGATTTGACATACTCTTTCCCCAGTTTGGAACCAGTCCATTTTTCCATGTCTGATTCTAACTGTTGCTTCTTGACCTGCACCAGGTTTCTCAGGAGGCAGGAGAGGTGATCTGATATTCCCATCTCTAAGAATTTGCTGTGATCCACACAACAAAGTCTTTGGCATAATCGATGAAGCAGAATTAGATGCTTTTCTGGAATTTTCTTGCTTTTTCAATGACCCAAAGGATATTGGCAATTTGATCTCTGGTTCCTCTACATTTTCTGAATCCAGCTTGAACATCTGGAAGTTCCCAGTTTGCATACTGTTGAAGCCTCACTTGGAGAATGTTGGGTATTGGTTTGCTAGCTTGTGAGATGAGTACATTTGTGTGGTAGCTTGAACATTCTTTGGCATTGCCTTTCTTTGGGTTTGGAGTGAAAACTGACCTTTTCCAGTCCTGTGGCCACTGCTGAGCTTTCCAAATTTGTTGGCATATTGAGTGCAGCACTTTAACAGCATCATCTTTTAGGATTTGAAATAGTTCAGCTGGAATTCTATCACCTTCACTAGCTTTGTTTGTAGTGATGCTTCCTAAGGCCGACTTGACTTCACATTCCAGGATGTCTGGCTCTAGGTGAGTGATCACACCATCATGGTTATCTGGGTCATTAAGATGTTTTTTGTACAGTTCTTTGTGTTTTGTATAGTCCTTTATCTATAGGACTTGCCAAGACTCCATATAGCATTCATATCTGTCATAGACACTTCACCACCATTGGTTGTGCAGGTTTATATAGCTCAAGTGGCAAAATAGCTTGACTAGCAAGCAAACTGGACCTGTTGTACAGCTTTTTCTTGCCCTTTTTTTCTGTTCAAAACTGGCAGTCTTATCAGATTATTCAGTAAATGGATCAAATCAGTGTTCCTAAATGAAGTATGAGTGAGTGAGTGTTAGTCACTCAGTCGTGGCTGACACTTTGCAATCCCACAGACTGTAGCCTGCCAGGCTCCTGTGTCCATGGGATTCTTCAGGCAAGAATACTGGAGTGGGTTGCCATTCCCTTCTCCAAAATGAAGTATAGATCTATTTCATAATCCAAAGAGGCAACTAGGTCTACACCTTGTTATTACTGGTTGGAGTCACTTGACCTTCACTTTGTAGAGATCGTCTCAATATATCCCAGAAACTCCTTGAATTCCTAGAAATTTCACTGAGTTTGTGAACCCTGAAATTTGTGGCCTTACCCCCTGGTATGCTTGGGTTTGTTAAGGTATACAAGGATATTAGCAACTTCCTGCTCACTAGTTTCAGTCAGCCTGATAGCATCAATGCAAAAATATTTTCCCATAGAATCACTAGATAAACAAAGTCCTTGAGCACTGAAGTATTACAGAGGTTTGAGGTAAGGCAACCTACTGAAGGTGTATTGTTACTCCCTCTATATGAAAGAACACTTGTTCTGGTTGTGTTTACTAACAAGTGAAGGGAAAAACAAGCACTCATTAGATCAATAGCTACATATCAGATATCAGGAGGTGTGTTGATTTGCTACAGTAAAAATTTACTTCTGGTCAACAGTTTCAATTGAAGTCATCATCCGATTAGGTCTATGAGAATTCACTGTCATTTCCAAGATTTATATTTTCTCTGTCCTGGCCTAGTAGATAGACTGAATGGGTAAAGTGGTAGAGACCAGTATCTCCCCATATTTCAAATCTTTGATGCAATATTACTTTTGGTTTACTATTTCAGTAGCAAGAGGACTTTCCCATCATAATGCTTGCCATTCCACAGATCAAGGGGCTAATATGAGAAGTCTGCATATGCCTGTTCTAACTATGCATTCAGAACCAGGAAAATAGCCAGAACCTGGACTTACAGACAGGCATTGGTCAAAACTCCATCAACCACCTGTTCTCCATAAGTCTCTAATTTTGACTAGTGGACCCCAGTCGCATTTGTTTTTAGGAATGAGTGGCCATTCAGAGTCAGTTTCTGTTAATCCCTGGAAGATGTGTCTAGTTTCCTTTCCTCAGTGTGCAGTCACCCCAGTGAATGGACATAAATCCCTTTGGGAAGGTTGGGAGGTAGACTTGTAGAACAATTTTTATAAGTATAGCAAATCTTTTACTTAAAGTGACCTTGAATAGTGTATTAATTTCCTGCTGTGATAAATTACCATAAATGTGGTGTCTTAACACAATGCAAATGCAAGTTTATTACCTTACAATTTTGGAGGTCAGAAGTCCAAAATGGGTCTCACTGGCCTAAAATGAAGGTGTTTGTAGGGTTATGTTCCTTTCTACAGGCTTTAGGGTACAATTTTTTTTTCTTGTCTTTTCCAGATTCTAGAGACTGCTTGCACTGGCTCATCACCCCCTTATATCTTTAAAACCAGCAGGGACCAGGCGTTTAAAGATGGCTCCTTTCCCCTCTCTTTGCTTCCCCAGGAGCCTAAGGGGATTCATCTGTTCTATTTACTGAGAGTTCCTATAGGTAAGGGCTTCCCTGGTGGCTCAGAGGTTAAAGTGTCTGCCTGGAATGTGGGAGACCCTGGTTTGATCCCTGGGTAAATCTCACAAAATTGTGGGGTCCCTGATGCTTGGATGCCCTTGGAGTTTTTAAATTTTCAGGGTTGTCCAGACTGAGTCTCCAACAAGTGATTAATCACAGCTCACATTTTTCTACTCGGTACAGGTGGTTTCCACTGTTGATGACTCTTCAAGGACAAATACTGAACCCTGTGGGGGCAAGAACAAAATAACAGATTTCAGATAGACTAAAAAACAATTTAATACTCATAAAGAAAAGAAGTGAGAACTCCAGTTAAAACAGCTTATATAGACAATGTCACCATTACACTTTTGGACACTAAGAACCATGGGAGCTTGGAGAAACCGGAAACTATCTCCACCAATACATGGAAAAAGGAAAGATTTTACCTGAAACAAGAATAAATAGAGCCAGGAGAACCAGAAAAAATATCTCTGATGACTTTTTGAGCAGCAGGACTTAGTTGTGTCTGAAACCGTTTACCTGAGTTGAAATTTTTTCTTTTGTTTTTCAAAGGAAGCTTAGGGTTTATAATTTACAACTGTATGACCGAAGAAATACTGTTATCAAACATTGATTACGGTGATTTGGTTAAAGGTATTATAAGTCATTCAAGAGTCTTTTGAAGTAGCTTTAAGAAATATGAATTTATTGTAAACAATGTTTGATTTATTGTTTGTAAACTAACAGTCCTCAAAATAGTTATAGCAAAAATATTCATATAACAAATGTTTTATTTTTTGTTCATTTTTGTAATACTTTGTACTTTAATTTTTCATTAATTTAGCCTCATTTTATATTATTGTACTTATTTTAAGAGTATCTTTAATAATATGCCTAAGTTATTTTTTTAGATATAGATGATATACAATCAGTATTTCCCTCCAAACCCTGCCCAGTTCTGCCCTATCAATAAGTAGCAGGCTATTAAGTAGATTTTCATATATAGATTTTTGTAATATGTCTTATGCATAATTCCAAAGATTTTTAATCCATATACAAGTAAATATAATTACATTATCCCCTCCCCTTTTTTACACAACAGGCAGCATAATATACACAGCAATCTTTCCTTTACTCATTACATTTAATATCTAGACTGATAACTCCCAAGTTTAAAGGCCAGACTCTCCCCTTAATTCTAAACCCACATGCCTAACCACCTAATTGGCATCTGCATTTGGGTATACAATAGGCATCTCAAAATGAACTTGTCTATAATGGAACTCAAGAACTCTTTCCACACCAGTTCTATTTCTAGTTTTCTTTTTAAAATTTATTTATTTTTAATTGAAAGGTAATTGCTTTGCAAGAATGTGTTGGTTTCTGCCATACATCAACATAAATCAACCCTAGGTCTACATATGTCCGCTCCTTCTGGAACCTCCCTCCCACCTCCCACACCATCCCACCCCTCTAGGTTGTCACAGAGCATTGGATTTGGTTTCCCTGAGTCATACAGCAAATTCCTACTGGCTATCTATTTTACATATGGTAATGTGTATTTCTACTTTTCTTCATCTCAGTCACTGAAATCTGCATTCTGCCTGTTTAGGCGAGTGACGTCATCCATCCTTTTCTCCTTATTTCTCTCAAAAAGATTTCAATACTAAATCCTATTGGCCCTACTCCAAAATACATCCACAAGTTACCTGTGGCTTAGCATCTCTGTTTACCACCATCATCTCTCCCCTGAATTACTGTATTAACATTTGAGCTGATCCTCCTCTCTAATTTCCAGAAGCCCACTCTCAATGCAACAGTCAAAATCTGCTCTGTCATTTGCAAGACCCTCCATGATGGGCACTTCTATTTTCTGAACTCATCTTTTCTGATCTCCTTATTCTCATTGCTCCAGTCTCATGAATTTTCTTGCTATTTTTCTACCATGCAAGGCAACTTACTGCTTCAACACCTCAAATTATCTGCTTTAGTTTTTCTGTTGTCATGTTCATTAAATTCTCTTTTAATAATTGAAAAAAAATTGTGTTCTTTATTCAAAAATTTTAAAATATCTGAGTCAGTATTAGTTTGTCATTTTCTGTTTGCATATTGCTCTAGGTATTGAAAACAATTTATTTTCCTCCAAGTGCTGCTTTAGAGCAATATCATAAATTCTTTAATATACTGTTTTAAGATTATATTTATTTTCTAGATATGCTATGATGTTGTTTGGCTTCCCTGGTGGCCCAACTAGTAAAGAATCTGCCTGCAGTGCGGGAGACCTGGGTTATATCCCTGTGCTGGGAAGATCCCCTGGAGAAGGGAAAGGCTACCCACTCCAGTATCCTGTCCTAGAGAATTCCATGGACTGTATAATTCATGGGGTTGCAAAGAATAGGACACGACTGAGCAACTTTAACTTTCATGATGTTGTTTGTACATTCACTCCATGAACTGGGACTTATTTTAAAATATAGTATTAAAATGTATAGCTAGAATTAAAAAAAAAAAAAAAAAACAGCAGGGACCAGTAGAATCTTGCTTGCATTGACATCTCTGTGGTTCTAATTCTTTGGTCTCCCTCTTTCATTTTTTTAAGAACTGTTTGATTACATTGGTCTCACTCAGATAACCCAGGATCATCTCCTTATTTTAAGATCAATTAATTAGAAACTTTTGTTCTGGAGCCTGGTTTCCCTTTGCCATGAAACATAACACATTCACCAGTTTTGAGAGTTAAGATGCGGGCATCTTTGGGAAGCCATTATTCTCCTTCCACATCTATTCTCTCCCTTTTAAAAAGGGTTCTGGGTCTGTGATTTGGCTCAAGTCTGGAAATTTGTTAAGAAAACATGACCATCTATTATATCAATTCATGTCAGACCTCTGTTATAAGATTGAGTTTTGTTTTCTGTATGTCTTGCTTATACAAATGAAGTAGGTGGTTCACCATGCTCCTAGGGATCCCATCATAATTTAGACACCAGTAAGATCTCTACAAACAAAATCATTCTGTTTACTTCTTGCATCTTGTCACTCAGTTTTCAACACTCGTAGAATTCAGAGTTCCTATTTCCATGGCAGCATCTCTTGCTTTTCTTGCAGACAATTGCCACTACAGAACCTTTCCAGGATGCTGACACTGCCTTCACCAATTAATATCTCAAAGCCTTGATGAAGGATACGTACTCTGGACCTGCTTAGGTGATATAACAGTAAGTGAAAGTGAAAGTTGCTAAGTCATGTCCGACTCTTTGCGACCCCTTGGACTGTAGTCTGCCAGGCTTCTCTGTCCATGGAATTCTCTAGGCCAGAATATTGGAGTAGGTAGCTGTTCCTTTCTCCAGGGGATCTTCCCAACTCAGGAATCAAACTTAGATCTCCTGCATTGCAGGCAGATTCTTTACCAGATGAGCCATCAGGGAAGCCGCAATATAAAAGTAGTCCACTCATAATAAATCTACTTCAGCTTTCAAATTTCCGAAAGCCTTGAGATACCTTCTTCTGTAGCACTGATTCTCAACTGAAACCAAGTTTACTTCCCTTTAGGGACAGAGGAGCCTGTTGGGCTGCCATCTATGGGGTCACACAGAGTTGGACATGACTGACACGACTTAGCAGCAGCAGCAGCAGGGACATTTGACAATGTCTAGAGATATTTTTTGGTTGTCACAAATTGGAGGAGGTTCTCCTGGTACCTACTAGGTTGTGGCTAGGGATAATTTTAAACATTCTACAATGCACAATCTCCTGGTCTCTAACAAAAAATTATCTGGCTCCAAAATATCACTAGTGCTAAAACTGGAAAACTTTGCCCTATACTATTCCACAGGCTTCCCAGGTGGCTCAGTAGTAAAGAATCTGCCTGCCAGTGAAGGAGATTCAGGAGATGCTGGTTCAGTCTCTGGGTTGGGAAGATGCCCTGGAAGAAGGCATGGTAACCCACTCCAGCATTGTTGCCTGGAGAATCCCATGGACAAAGGAACCTGGCAGGCTACAGTCCATGGGCTCACAAAGAGTCAGAAATGACTGAGCAGCTAAGCACAGCACAGCACAACATAAGTGATATCATGTGGTATTTTTCTTTCTCTTTCTGACTTAATTCACTGAGCATGATAATTTCTAGTTGTATCCATGTTTCTGCAAATGGCATTATTTTGTTCATTTTTATGGTTGGGTAGTATTCCTTTGTATATGTGCTGTGCTAAGTCATTTCAGTCGTGTCTGACTCTTTACAACCCTATGAACTGTCATCCTCCAGGCCCCTCTGTCCATGGGATTCTCCAGGCAAGAACACTGGTGTGGGTAGTCATGCCCTCCTCCAGCGGATCTTCCCAACCCAGGGATCGAACCTGCATATCTTACATTTCCTGCATTGGCAGGCAGGTTCTTTACCACTAGCACCACCTGGGAAGCCCATTCACATTGTATATATATGTACTGTGTTTTCTTTATCCCCTCATCTGTCAGTGGACATTTAGGTTGTTTCCATGTTTGAGGTATTGTGAATAGTACTTCTGTGAACATGCAAGTGCATGCTATCTTTCTGAACCAGTTTTTCCCCAGTATATGCCCAGGAGAAGCATTGTTAGATCATATGGTAATTCTATTTTTAATTCTCTGAGGGACCTCCATACTCTTTGTTGGGGCTGGTCTTAAGGATCAGCATTCACCAACTAGGAAGCTCTCTCTGAAGCGGTGATTATGGGTTCTGTAGGCAAGAGGAGCCTAACTCTCTTACTGAGAGAAGGAAAGGCTGCTTCCACCAGCAAGGGAAGCTCAGTGGAATTTAGAAATTCCAGGTCCTCAGTTTGATTAAAATACAGCCAGATATGCTCATTAATTAATGCCCTAAATTTAACATGAGAGAGTAAAACTTTGGATTTGGTTGTTAGAAATTTCAACTCTGAGGCTATAGGAAATGGGGCTTCCTGTTGGATAGTCATAGAAGTTTTCTGATTATTTATCTAACTTTGAGCTGGAATTTTAGAACCCTAAGTGCAGCTCCCCACCCTACCTACATTCTCTGTTATATTTAGAAGCAACCAATCCATCTGAGAGTTCTTACACATGTTGTTTCATTACAGTGTTCTATTGCAGCAGCTTATAGCTTTGACTCCTACAAGAACTTGCCTCCCGGTGACTACAGTGCTTATTGAAGTGACTGTCTTGCTACCACCTGCCATAAACTATACTAATGACTCATTACCACTGAAAATGTAGGTTATGAATCCCTTTAAATCTAATCAAGTCAAAGAATCAATACAAGACTACCAGATACAAGTTTCTGTGCCCTTAAGACTATTTTGAACATAGAGAGTTGCATTAGTTTGGGTTTGGTTGGGATAACAGAGTTATAAGAAGAACTATGAAAATAAGTGCTTTAATATATGAATTAGAGCTTACAGAACAGAATGATCTGGGGATCTGGGATATCTCATATACTAAAGTTGAAGACCTGGAGAAACTGTCACCGTGACATAAATGAAAGCCCTGGAACAGAGAAAGAAAGCTGCCACTTGAGAAGTCTGCAAACCACTGCGACTTAAAAGTAAAACCTTCAAAAGACATTTGAAAGCCTGACATGTATGAATGCTAGGCTGCTCTAAACAAAAGAGCTTCTGCTTCACTCCTGTTTTCCAGATCTCATGCAAATTCTTTCGTTGGCAAATTCTAACTCAGAAACTTACAGATAAGGGAATTCTGGGTAACGCAGTTCTTAACTTTAAAATGGACTGGTGGTGACATTGTTAAGCTGACAAAAACAAATGCAGCACATTCACCCATTTTACAAATACACATAAATCTTTGTTATTAAACTTTGCCACCTTTAACAGCCCTGTTGTTTCAATTCTTGCTTGTTTGACCACAGTCTGCTCCTGAATATCCTTCCTGGCCTTCATGGATCATATTCCAAACATAACTGCCCAGTTACATTTGATTGCAAGTTAAATTTGATTCCAATATTTCTCTTAACTTTGTTTTTCAGAACATTACACTCTGGTTTGGAAGATCATATTTCTGGACTGAGCCAGGTGGTTTATGTGTTTAAACTTGATTTTGCTTTGCTAATCTTCTGGGCTTTTGAAAACTAAGTCTTCATGGTAGCTGCAGGTAGAAGCCTTTTTGTATTTCCTTTGCTCTGTGACCCCACCATTCTGATTTTAGCTGAAGCATCACATCCTTGGAGAATTTTCACCTGACTTCCCGTAGATCTGATCTACCCCATCAGATCAGATTGACTACATTCTTATAGCAGCACTTTGTACTCCCTTGTAACAATCATCATAGTGTGTACTTTATACTTGTGCCATTATTTATAAATAACTCTAACTCCCACTGAACTAGAAGTCCTAGGAGGACAGAGACTATAACTGTTTTGCTTACCATTACATCACAGTGCCTGATACATAATAGGTACTCAGTAAATATTTGATGAGGTGTCATCTGATAGGCCTATGCCACCATCCCTTGCAAAAGTGACAGCATGATATAAAGAAAGGAGTGCCAATAGACCATCAGAAGAGCTTGGTTCTACTTCTACCTCACTTGCTATCTTGTTAGACAGCCTTGGGCAGGTGACTAAAGCTTCCTGTGTTTCAGTTTACACATTTGGGAAATGAGGCAGTTGAACTGAAGAGAGGTTTTCAGCTCTGAGTGTATAACTTCTTTATATACCTAAATCTTGTACATAGACTTTTCTTAAAATAGTACATATTATCACATACTTGTGATATGGGGATCTGGGAGATGAGGTATATTGGGATGACCCCCAATTTTTAGCTTGGATGACTGTTTTTTAAAGATGTAAACAAAAGCAATCTGAGTTTGTTTTCAGAGGTCCCAGGTTTCTCTTCTTTAAAATGAGACTAAGAATGACCGACTCGATGGACGTAAGTCTGAGTGAACTCCGGGAGTTGGTGATGGACAGGGAGGCCTGGTGTGCTGCAATTCATGGGGTCACAAAGAGTCAGACACGACTGAGCGACTGAATTGAACTGAATTGAAGAATGACTACCCTATAGAATTCTTAAGAAGATGAATTAAGATCATCTTTGTGAATCTCCAAGCCCAGTTCCTGGAATATAGAAGGCATTGAAAATTTTAATTGAGTTTACAAATAAGGAAATTGAGGCAACAGAGAAATTTCATGAGCGAGTATGTTGCCTAAGCTCATGTGACAGGAACACCTGTTCCTCAAATCTGCCTGGATCACAGGTTTGTCTGGCAATCCTGTGAAAAAGGAAGATAATAAAGGATGAAACAGGATAGTTCAGAAATGAAGACATGTGAGTAAAGGAGTAGGCACTTTTTTATACATGGTATAAACAGTTCTCAGTATCTAAAAGGACATCGGGCACCTTGTTTCTTCTTCCTTTAATCTCCTTTAATGTTTATGGTCTGAGTACAATGAACAGCATTTGTACACTATCAAACTTTCAGAAAGTTAATTCAAAATGCAATACAATTTTGAATTAACCAAAATGCTCAGAGAAGAGCAGGATTTTGTTTAACAGAGAAAGAAGTCCAACACCCATTCTGTTTCTACCCTTGAACTTGAAAACATTTCGAGATTAACATTTTAAAACTTTCTACCTATAACATAGGTACATTCTTGGAATTTTTGTTGTTGCTATCTAAGGATTTATTGGTAGGTGTGTTATTAGTGATTATCAATGATTCATTTAATGTATGTATATTTTCTGAATGTCCAGCAGATTGCTAGATGCTAGGAATACAAAGACAGTAAGTATAATTTCTTACTCAAGATTCTTACAGTCTAGTGCTATGAATAATAAACATAATATATTACTAAACAGGAGTTCCCTAGTGTTTCAGTGGTTAAGACTCCAAGCTCCCAATGCAGGGGGCACAGTTTCATTCCTTGGCTGGGGAACTAAGATCCTGCATGCCACATGGTGCTCCTCTCCCCCGAAAAGAAAGAAACCACTAAAATAACTAGAAAGTGATTGTTTTAGTTATTATTGCTGTTATTTAATTATAGAAGCTTTTCTTTTAAAAATATAAATTAGATTGGGTTCCAAAGGCTACTTCTGAATCTACTTGTTTATATCTATGAAGTGTTGGGAGGGGTTTTTACATGTATTTCCCTGAGGCAGTTCTAATCAAACTGAGGTATGATTTGTCCTTGCACAGTTTTAAAGCCATGTTCAAACTGGATGTTGTCTCAGGGAACTTTTTCCAAAAGAGAGCAGTTTTATCTGCATTAAAAATTAGCAAAGGCTGTTGACTACTAGTTCCCCCCTCAACACACACACACACACACACACACACACACACACACCCCACAATGATGGTCTCAAGGCAAACACAGAATGTCCTAGTGTCTGTTTGCCTCCTCATCACTCCTTTGATCTTTAGAATCCAGCAAGTATTGAACCATTGCAGTCAAGAGCTGCACTAGAGCTCCTTTCTATCAAGAGCCTTTTCACCTTGTTGAGTCTTTAGTCTCATAGCAAACTTTGAACCTTCTCCTGATTGAATGTAGACTAAGGGGCTTACAGCATGGGTGCTGATTCTCTAGTCATGCATGAAAAAGTTTATTCCTTTTGCTTATAACCTTCTTCCTATCTTGCTGAAGCACTGTATTTATTATCAGTGGCATGATCTAAACTCTGTTCTTCAGAATCTTTCTGTCTCATTTTACTGCAAATCTATCCCTTTGCAATACTCATAAACTTTTCACTACTAATTTTAAACATTCATTTCCTTTTTTTAATACACTGTACACATACACTCTTACTACTAGCATTTCCCACACATTTCTCATAGTAACTGGGGAAATAGGACAACTGACTGGAACTAAAAAGGACCCATTTGAGGTTCTTGGTCAACAATTTGAGGTGATTTCTATCAGCTCAACTGACTGTTTTCCGCTCAGCACCTCCAGCTGACATGCGGACATAGAATAGAGGAAAGCTGGATGGGCAAGGGACTGGATCTGTGCAAGTGAATACAAATATTGACCTTGGAGTTTTAAGCTGGATAGGAGGCAAGAGAAGGTAGTGAACCATGAGAAATAGTGAAAAGGTAGAAGGATCAATTGATTAAAGATGACTTGAAGAGTCAAAGATCATTGGAACTAACAGTTAGGGGACAGAAAATAAGTTGAAAAGATGAAAAATGGTGATCAAAGTGGAATAAGATGATGACTGGGTGGCAGGTAACAATCTTGACAAGGTCTACTGTTTGACTGGCAGCCTGAAGAGGCTGAGATAGGGTGGATAGCAAGATCATCAGGAGAGAGACATTAAGGTTGTGAGCAGCCATACTGTGAAAGCACTGCATAGGCACATACTGAAATGACCAAGAGTTAAGATATAAGTAGTACGGAGAGTATGAGCGTGAGCCAGGGGCTGAAATTGCCAAAAAATGTGGAAATGGTGTGATGACCTGGGTGTTAGTAGATAACAGCTGTAATTCCATTAGACACAATAATAGTATTACTGAGAACCTCAGAACTGAGCATAAAGACCAAGAAAAACATTTTAGCCCAGAGGTTTAGGCCAGTAAAGCACTAGAACCATTAATAAATCAAGTCTATTGATCAATTTTTATCTGATGGGCAATACACTTTTAAAAAGTTTGCATTCATTGTCAACAAATAAAAATGGAAGAAATTTCATAAAAGTCTAAGCTTCCACCTTCTTTTAAAAAATGAAAAGTTTTGGGACTTCCCTGTCAGTGAAGACTCCATGCTTCCAATGCAAGGCACATGGGTAAGTAAGTCCCACATGCTGCATGGCCAAAATTAAGAAATAAATAAAATAATTGTTGGGTAATCAAGAAATGGAAGGATAAGTCAAAAATAATTTTCAAAAAAGGAAAGTTATGTCAACATTGGGCTCAAACTGACAGGCAGGAAAAATCCAGTGAAGTTGAGTGCTGACTGCCCCATCAAACAGAATACACTAATTTGTTGCAATCCCCATCACTCCCTTATGTCACACCTGTCCTCTTTAACCAAATTACTTATCAGTTCATCCATAGGCATTTGAGTTTTTAATACCATGTCAAATAAATAGATGATATTTTAGCCAAATGACTGTACAAGATTGCTAAAGCTATTCTTAAAAGTGAATCTCAGAAAAGGACAAATATTTACATATTGGAGGGTTCTTTTGAGTTGGCATTTAAATTTATTGCAGTTTTACCACATTTTCCCACACCATTTCACAAGCAATCATCCTCATTGAATCAACATCCCTAAATTACAATTCATTTCAAATTATATTCTAAATATATACTTTGTTTCATAGAAATAATGATTAAGAGTCTAAAAGGTATCTTATGTTCAACCTTCTTAATTTAGAAGAAGAGAATAGAAGGAAGCATAGGGAGCTAAGGTAATATGTTCCAGGTTAGGAACCACGCTGCATGGCATAATTGGAATTTAAACTCTTGTCTTAACTCTTCCAAATTAAATTTTAAAATGATAATTTCTTTGGTTTAGGATCTTTGGAAATACGTTTGTTGTAAAATATTGCAAAAATTATTATAAAAGCTTTCAGATTTTAATAGGTTAACAAATGTGTACTTACCACCCAGCTCATTAAACTTGAAAATGTCTTTGGGTTTGGGAAAGAAAGTTTAGATAAAGTCGAAGCCCTTCCCACAAGTTCTCCCCAAAGTCTCTTTACTTCCCTCCTTCCTCAGAGGTAGCTATTATGCCAAATTTGGTATTTTTCATTTAGGAAGGCCTTTAAAAGGAAATAAATTCTAAAAGTAATTATATTTATGGAGAGATTTTATTCTTATTAACATGTGTGAACCTAACAATGCTAAAAGGAGAATGCATGTAGAGTTTATTTACAGACACTAATATCCCATTGTAGATAACCATGATGGTGTGATCACTCACCTAGAGCCAGACATCCTGGAATGTGAAGTCAAGTGGGCCTTAGGAAGCATCACTATGAACAAAGCTAGTGAAGGTGATGGAATTCCAGTGGAGCTATTTCAAATCCTGAAAGATGATGCTGTGAAAGTTCTGCACTCAATATGCCAGCAAATTTGGAAAACTCAGCAGTGGCCACAGGACTGGAAAAGGTCAGTTTTCATTCCAATCCCAAAGATATGCAATGCCAAAGAATGCTCAAACTGCTGCACAATTGCACTCATCTCACACACTAGTAAAGTAATGCTCAAAATTCTCCAAGTCAGGCTTCAGCAGTATGTGAACCGTGAACTTCCAGATGTCCTAGCTGGCTTTAGAAAATGCAGAGGAACCAGAGATCAAATTGCCAACATCTGCTGGATCATCGAAAAAGCAAGAGAGTTCCAGAAAAACATCTATTTCTGCTTTATTGACTATGCCAAAGCCTTTGGATGTGTGTATCACAATAAACTGTGGAAAATTCTGAAAGAGATGGGAATACCAGACCACCTGACCAGCCTCTTGAGAAACCTGTATGCAGGTCAGGAAGCAACAGTTAGAACTGGACATGGAACCATAGACTGGTTCCAAATTGGAAAAGGAGCACATCAAGGCTGTTTATTGTCACCCTGCTTATTTAACTTCTATGCAGAGTACATCATGAGAAATGCTGGGCTGGAAGAAGCACAAGCTGGAATCAAGATTGCTGGGAGAAATCTCAATAACCTCAGATATGCAGATGACACCACCCTTATGCAGAAAGTGAAGAGGAGCTAAAGAGCCTCTTGATGAAAGTGAAAAAGGAGAGTGAAAAAGTTGGCTTAAAGCTCAACATTCCGAAAACTAAAACCGTGGTATCTGGTCCCATCACTTCATGGGAAATAGATGGGGAAACAGTGGGAGCAGTGTCAGACTTAATTTTTTTGGGCTCCAAAATCACTGCGGATGGTGATTGCAGCCATGAAATTAAAAGACGTTTACTCCTTGGAAGGAAAATTATGACCAACCTAGATAGCATATTAAAAAGTAGAGATATTACTTTGCCAACAAAGATCCATATAGTCAAGGCTATGGTTTCTCCAGTGGCCATGTATGGATGTGAGAGTTGGACTGTGAAGAAGGTTGAGCGCCAAAGAATTGATGCTTTTGAACTGTGGTGTTGGAGAAGACTCTTGAGAGTCCCTTGGACTGAAAGGAGATCCAGCCAGTCCATCCTAAAGGAGATTAGTCCTGGGTGTTCATTGGAAGGACTGATGTTAAAGCTGAAACTCCAGTACTTTGGCCACCTCATGCGAAGAACTGACTCATTGGAAAAGACTCTGATGCTGGGAGGGATTGGGGGCAGGAGGAAAAGGGGACGACAGAGGATGAGATGGCTGCATGGCATCACCAACTTGATGGACATGAGTTTCAGTAAACTCCGGGAATTGGTGTTGGACAGGGAGGCCTGGCATGCTGCGATTCATGGGTCACAAAGAGTTGGACACGACTGAGCGACTGAACTGAACTGAATATCCCCAAAAAAGAAACAGCCGTTCCAAATATGCCTCCCAGAAAAGTCCCAAATTGAAACTTAGTGTTACTGACTCAGGATGATACATGAGACTCATTGATTTCAATGAGAACTAAATCCGGTTTCTCCAAGAATTAAAACGAAGAGAGGCACTTCTAGACAAGGCCAGGTTCATGGACTTGTAACCTGTGCGAACACACAAATCTCAAAGGGTCCCATACTTGGCTTAATGCTCTGTTACTGCTTTCTTGAAATTCAGGATAATTGTTTAAACAAGGGGCCCCACATTCTGTACTAGATCCTGTCAGTTTTGTAGATGGTTCTGGTCTCAGCATATGTGAGAGCCAAACTGAATATTCCATCCTCAACTCTCTCTTCCTGGGGTGCAGCCCATCTTCTAGTGACTCCTGAGCTGGAAGCAGCTGCCACACTTGCTTTGTCCTCAGGAGGGTGCTGTTCCACCTCTCATACTCAGTTCTAATCTTAGACACAGACTTCTTGCCTAGTTTCCCATGAGGACTTCCCTGGTGGCTCAGACGGTAAAGCATCTATGTACGATGCAGGAGACCCGGGTTCAATCCCTGGGTTGGGAAGATCCCTTGGAGAAGGAAATGGCAATCCACTCTACCTGTATATAAACCAAGGAAAGTTTAAGCAGGGTCTTTAAGGCCATGTTACTTCAAAAGGGAAATGGACATGGAAATACAGACAGATAAGAATTATAGTCATTTGTTGGGCTCTTGCTGTGTGCCAGATGTTTTGCTAAGGACCACAAATGTAGTATTTCTTTAATCTGCGTAATGCCTCATGAGATAGATGTTATTATCTCCATTTTATAGTAAGGAAACTGAGTACCAAGAGTTTAAGTACCTTCCCAATGGCAGATAGCTAGTACAAGGAAGAATTCGAATTTGAGCCTTGTCCTGCCTGCCTCCAGAGACTATGAATGGAAGGCTTTCATTTGTTTGTTTTAATCTTCCTAATAGACAGACCTAACTTAATCTAATTATATATCCTTTGAATAAATCATTTCATTTTTATATTTCAAAAAGATCTCTAGAGCAAAACAACATCAGAGTTAGAGGGATCTGTTAATCTCACGGGATCAATGGCTTTCTTTTTTTTTTTTTCTCTTTTTATTTTTTTTTAAAATTTATTTATTTATTTTTAATTTTTACTTTACAATTCTGTATTGGTTTTGGCATAGATTGACATGAATCAATGGCTTTCTAAGCTTAGTAAATCATTCCTAGGTTATCATTCAAACGAACGGTCCAGGAAAATTTCTTGCTAGTCCATGTTAGAGGCCTTTAAGGCTGATCACAAATAATTTAATTTGTGAATAAACTGTGAGTGCTAAGGTTCTATTTTGGACAACAGCTTTATTATTTACGCATTATAGATGTTATTTTAAGTATTTGGTACATACTGTCTCTTTTAATTCCCTGTATCAGCCCCGTGAAGGCTTCCCAGATGGCTCAGGGGTAAAGAATCTGCCTACAGTGCAGGAGATGCCGGAGAACCTGGGTTCAGTTCTGAGGTCCAGAAGATCCCCTGGAGGAGAGCATGGCAACCCGCTCCAGTATTCTTGCTGGATAGTCCCACAGACACAGGAGCCTAGCGGGCTACAGTCCATAGGGTCGTAAAGAACCTTGACATGACGGAAGCGACTGAGCACACAGGCACACATCAGCCTCTCGAAAATGGTATGATTGCTGTGATCTCCATGTTGCAGATGAAGAAACTCAATCCCACACATATACATATATATATGTATGTATTTATATATATATATACATATAAATAAATGTGTGTGTGTAAAAAGAGTGAAGCTTGCATTAAGTTAACTTATACCCAAATGTCTGATAATGTTTCCTCCAGTCACACGTTAACCTGCTGTATGATATGTGTGGTTTTTTATCAGAGGGTACTGAAATTCGTATGATTGTGTTGAGCTGTGAATAGGGTGTTCCATAAAACCTGATAGTGCTATATAGCCCTGATGGTTCACTGCGTAAAGAATCTGCCTGCAACGCAGGAGACACAGGAGACGTGGGTTCAAGTCCTGGGTTGGCAGGATCCCCTGGAGGAGGAAATGGCCACCACTCCAGTATTCTTGCCTGGAAAATCCCATGGATAGAGGAGCCTGGTGGCAACACTCTCCAAATGGTCACAAAGAGACACGACTGCGCAACTGAAATGAACTGAACTGAACTGAATTGAACAGCAATGGATAATATATATTCCCTGTTCCATCATATCAGCAGTCTCTTGGGAAAGGCTGGGATGACAAAACACAGTGGAATTAAAAGTCTCTACTCTAAGCAATCCTGTCTTCAAAGCTCTTTCTAATTCTCAAAAACTTTCCAACATTTGATGTACTCACATAACCCAGATCATGGACACTCATCTAAGCTTTTATGTGGAGTTTTTACAGAAACCCCAAGAATCAGATCAAGGGAATGAAAAGCTTACTCCACCTTCCAGTAGATCATTCAAATTACCAAATCCTTTTCATAACAGAGAGATGGAAACTTAACAAGAACAGGCGATTAAAAACACTTTAGCTAAAATCTTAGGTATAGTTGAGATCCCAGGCCTGCATTAAAGAATTAGACTATAGTAGCTTCACTGTCCCTGGGGCCAAGGACAGTAGTTCCCAATGTAGATAGACTTTAGTAATGGTTTTTAAGCTGAGTGTGGACCTGTATCTAGAGAAAGGTTGTATAAGGCTGAGGGAACTTGGCTTTGGGAACCAATGATTTGTATGTGGCAACTTGAACCTTGACTTCTTGGAAACTAGTTGAGCGTAGTCTTAGACCAAGATCTATGCTGCTGGAGAGGCATAGAAAAGAACAAAGAAAGACTACTATTAGAAGATACTGCTAGAAGTGGAAAAGATACTATTAGACCTTTTTGGAAAAGTTGGATATGAATCTTGATTCTGTGACTTTTTGATTCTGTTAGGTACTTAATTTGTCTGATTTCAGCCCCCTGTTGGTATAACATTGTGAAGAGCAAGATGATACCTACTTTTAGATGGCTGTGTTTTCAAAACTAGATTAACACTTTTTTTTTTAAACTAGGACCCCTTCTTAACTAATAGCACCAATTTCAGATTCTTTGGGGCTTCCCTGGTGGCTCAGTGGTTAAGAATCCTCCTGCAAATGCGGATATGTGGGTTCAATCTCTAGGTTGGGAAGATCCCCTGAAGAAGGAAATGGCAACCCACTCCAGCATTCTTGCCTAGAGAATCCCATGGAGAGAAGCCTGGTGGGCTACAGTCCACAGGGTCACAAAGAGTCAGACATGACTTAGCAACTAAACAACTAAGCTCTCTGGACATAAATATCCTTTCCTTCCCTGCCCCCTCCCCAAAAAGAGAGAAAGTGAGAATAATGATACCTTGCCTATAGCAAAGAACCATCATGAGCATCAAGTTTATTTCATCAATCTTTTAAGCAAATATTTACCACATACTTTCTATGTGTCAAGCACTTTGCCACGTATGGACACAGATGTGCTTCTTGATCTGATGAAGCTTTAGTCTAACACAAGGTTTCTCAGCCTCAGCACAATTGATATTTTGTATTGAGTAATATTTTGTTGTGGGACACTATCCTGTAATAGCATCCTTACCCATTAGAAGCTAGCAATGCCTCTGCTTCCTGTAGTAACAACTAAGAATGTCTCCAGACATTGCCAAATTTCCTTTGGGAGGAATAATTATTCCCAGTTGAGAACCACTAGTCTAATGGGAAACAGGTGGCTTCTGAGAAAGGCAAAGCAAGGTTTTTTCTCCTTCTGGATGTTAATTAGGAAGCATCTCCTGATGGCAGCTATCTTATGATCAAAAGGGGAATTGACTAATGCTGTAGGTGGCAAAATGAAAAGGTGGAAACTTGGGGTTCTGGTAACAAAATAAAGACTTAATTCCTGGAGGTTGCCCTACTTCTAGACCTCTGGATTTGATGCTAAGTGAGATGTTGCATTTCCATATTGTTTACGCAAAAGAGTTCCTGTTGCTTGCCACTGTAAGAATTCTAATTCAAATGGTCTTTATTTACCTCCTCTCTCTTCATCTATAAAATTGGGATAATAATACACCCTTTGGTTTGCAGTCAGAATAAAATGTTTATAAAACATTTTGCCCACTGTTGGACATATTGAGTATATTTAATCAAGTTACCAGTCTTATTATAATGACTATATTATTTCTGATCTTTCAAGACACTCATCATTATTTTCATATTTCTCTGTTTAATGATAACTCTTAATATGCACATCAAAATTTTCATCACGGATTTCCTTGGAGAATGTTCCTTCAAACATACTTTGAAACTTATCAGTCATTAATATTTGTTAACCCAATAATGCATGTCTATATTACTTAAACCTGCAACATTCTTGGTAACCTGACTATTCTCATCTCTCTATATGAGGGTTCACTCTTCAGGTTGTATATCTTCTCTACAGTGTGTATTTTTGCATTTCTCTCTCTTTGGTGAGAAGAGTCACTTCTTAAGAGGGACATGAGCTAAAAATTGGATCTCCAGCTGGGAAGGATCATGGACATTATGCCCCTTCCAGTGATGTAGCATTGAATGTCCTTCTTATCTACACTGCAGTAGTCATTCAGGAGGCTTGTGCTGGAGATAACTAGTGCCCATTGTATCCAGCTTTCCTTTCTTTCCTTTCCTAAGCACAAAGAAACATGCTCCAGGTACTTACAGTTAAGTGGACCCATATGACTAATTCTGGACAGTAGTCTGTGACACAGCAACATTTGAGAGTGGGTGTCAACTCTGTAAGTTCTCTCTTTTGCATCTTTGAAAGCTATTTTTTTCCAGATAGTGTAGCCACAAATTGGAAGAAAGGTGGATCCCAGCTTGGAAGGGAATAGCCTTGAAAATCTGCCTGATTTAAAGGAAACCTTATGAGTGATAAATAAACTTTTATGTGTAAGACCACTAAGGTTTCTGGGGTTACTTGTTACCCAACCATTAGCCAATCCTGTGTTAACACAGAGATGTTTCTACTTTTCCATTTTGAATCACACATCCTTGGGCTACACAAAATCCCTTTTATCTAGAATCATCTGGGAAGCAGGTGCTCCATGTTCGTGATTTTCCAAATGCCTGAATGGAACCAGCATGGAAGGGAAGTGAGATAAGACTGGACAGTTTTTATTTGGCTATGTAGCTTTGTGTCCTATGGCCCTTTAGTTAGTGTTAGTTGCTTCAGTCGTGTCTGACTCTTTGCAACCCCATGGACTGTAGCCTGCTGAGGTCCTCTGTCCATGGGATTTCCCAGGCAAGAATACTAGGGTGAGTTGCCATTTCCGTCTCCAGGGGATTTTCCTGACCCAGGGATCAAATCCTGGTCTCCTGTATTGCAGGCAGATTCTTTACTGTGTGAGCCCCCAGGGAAGACTTATGGCCCTGAAACATGGTTAAATTGGTCCTGACTGATAATTAAGGTTGACTTTCTCTTGGAGTGCTTTTGTGGGCTCTATGGAGGGTTCTATGAAGAGGCTTCCCTGATGGCTCAGCAGATAAAGAATCTGCCTGCAGTGCAGGAGATGCAGAAAACATGGGTTCGATTCCTGGGTCAGGAAGATCCCTCTGAGGAGTGCATGGCAACCCATTCCAGTATTCTTGACTAGAGAATCCCATGGACTAAGGAGACAGTCCAAAGTTTCTCAAAGAGTCAGACATGTCTGAGCAACTAAGCACATACATGAAGGTGCTGTGCTGATGGTATTCTCTTCCATTTCTTTTGACCTAAGAAGATGCATCCTTCCTCAGCTCCCAGGTATCTTCTTACCCCTCCAGCTCACTCTATTGAATTGGACCCAAGAAGATGACTTACTGATACTGTCCTATGTGGCTCCCACCATCCTCAGAACGCATTTCTGCATCATTCGCTCTGACAAACTCTGGCATAAAAACTGATCCAATGTAACAATGCTCTTCTAATTCTGGGTCCCTAAACTAATGAGTTAACCTCTTTCCCACCGTTTACTGAGCCCTCCATCCTCTTGCTTTCTTAGACACTAGTTTTCTCCTTGACACCTTCTGACTGCAGAAGACACATAAAATGTCTCCAAGTGGTGCCCTGGAAGATCTCCTCACTAGGATTGAGGTAAGAAAATTGTTACTGAATTTCTATTCCATAGGGGTCAGGTAGAGATTCACAGCAAGGCAAATTCACTTCTCAAAAGATACTTCCTTTTTCATTTTTCTGTCTGATCTCATGTTTGTCTTTGATTTGAATGAGGATTTAAAGAGACCTGGAGTAGTTTCTAAATTTTCACATGGAATCATATGGAGAGAAAATTCTATCTCAGGCTCATTTTGCCATTCTGATATGTATAGTACAAGTGCCTTAACTGATACTAAGATAGAGCCAACAAGCCCAAGGGCAAACCTTGTTATATGAAGCTTACCTTTTTAAAACTGTGAATTCTTTCTATTTTAATAATTTTTCAGTGACAAATATTTTAAGTCTGTGCTTAAATTATTTATAGATAACTTAAAAGTTTTCTTGTGCATATTAGTTATTATGCCTAAAAATTTCATGCCTTTGTGGGGTACTAACGTATGTACTATGTACCCCCAAATGACTATGTTAACAGTAATGTCACAAGAAGAAATTGAAGAAATTTGGGGTATATGGATTGAAGAAAAAGAAGATATATGAGAGATATAAAATCATTATTTAAACATTTGAAGGGTTTTCTTGTTGAAGAGAGATTACAATTGTTTAATGTTGTCTTGGGGACAGAATCAGAACCAATCCATGCATATGGGGATTTTGGCTCAACATAATAATGAACTTTCTGATAAATGACACTACGACATCAACTGACTAGCCATTTACCAAATCTGTTTCTTCTCATCCTGGACACATAGACAACATTTCCTAGTCTCCTTTGCAGTTAGGTGAGTTCATGTGATCAAGTTCTGACCAACGCAATGTGATAGCTGCTGTTTCAGGCCTGGTCCGTAAATACCTTCCTTGTACGATCTTCCATGATCTTTTCCCCTCCACTGGCTTGATATGGATAATTCTAAAGGCATTGGAAGCTAGATGTCAATGGTGAAAGTAGCCTGTGCTCTGAATCAGTGCTCAAAGGGGGGTTCTGCTACCAGTCAGATAATCTACTTTGAGCTTTACTTGACTAACTTTATTTGACTACATTACTTGTGTCAGACACTAGTACTGCCCTAACTAACATAATGCCTGTGAAAATGGAATCAGCTCCATTGGGAAGTAGTTTTTGTGACTAAGGTATCCTTCAGCAAGGGTGACTCAGAAGGAATTAAACATTTGTACAAGGGTTGAATTACATATTCTCTGAGTTCCCTTCTAATCCTGAAACTTTTATTATTTTATTCACTCAAATATTTTTTGAACTTTCTGTACTCTCAGAACTTCATTTAACAGTTGAGAACATAGTTCTTTTTAATGGTCCTCAAATCTCTCTTCCAATTTACTGTTTCTAAACTGCTCTGGATATTATGGACAACCAAATTTGTTAACTCTGGCCTTGAAATAACAATCTGTATGGAAAAGGGAGGATATGAACTTTTATATAGAGAGAATGATGCTCATTTTGCAATTTATTTATGTGCAAAGAAAAAAAGATTAGAATGAAATATTCAAGACAGCAAAAGTGGTAATTTCTGTGTCCTGGGATTATTATTAATGTTTAATGTTTTCTTTAAACTTTCCTGTATTATATTTTATTTAAACTACAAAAGAAAAACAGATCTCTTTCATAATTTTAAAAACTCAAATAACTATTAAGAACTAATAATAAATAGAGTTTAAGCTAAACCTCTGAGGTTCATGCATGAAATAAAAATGCAGCTTCTATTGTGGACTTTGTCATAAACATTACCTCTAGTCAGTGACACTCATTGTTAACAGTTCAGGTGACCTACCACTTGGCCTCTAGTTACAAGATGTTGCTTTGCTGTACACACACCTCAATTTTATTTTTATCCATTACCTGGCCTTCATTTCTCACAGCTCTATAAGAAGAAAAATCAACGGAAAGTTCATTTATAGTTGATGTTAGAACTGCTTATCTCATTCTTTATGGCTCATTTCATTAATTGATTGCTTACATGCCACTTATTGTGACTTCATGCAAATCTTTGACTGGAACAATTATTCATAATTGCAGGCGTTAAATGAATGCCTTTTGTGATAGAGAACTTGATGGGGTATTATTTTTTATTCCCCATAGAATTCTAATTGGATAACTCTCATTATAATTCACCTTTGCTTTATTACCCCCCAAGTCCCAACTTACCTTTTAATTACCTTTTGGTTTATTTGTTTTTCCCCTAAAATCTGCAGTTATCATTTTACATAGATATAAGAGAAGCATATTTCTCTGCTCTGTTTTCTTTCCCTAAAACGACTCAGAAACTAGCCGTGGCAGAAAAATCAATTTTTACAATGTAATTAGACAACTGAAAATCTGATTAATGATCTCCTCCTGCCTCTAAATTACAGGTAACATATAAATTACAGGTAACATCTGTATATTAACATGCTTCGTTTGGAGATGTCAAGCCAGTTACCAGGAGAGCCAGACTGGAGTTTGACCAGACTGTATACTCAGTGCCATATCTCTGCCATGGGTAATGAGCCACTGTCCTTTCCCAGCTTCTATGTTTCCATAGACTGGGTTTTAATGTTTTTGGCCAAGTATGCTAAAGGACCCTGGTGTATCTATGATGAACAGGGAGTTTTTAGCAATGAAATAATTCAAGCAGTTCTGAATTATTCTGAAGACAGAGAAGCCTTGAAGCCAGTGTGTCTGTGCTGTTCCTGCAAATGGTTAAGTACAGACAGCTCAAAGGAGCCTTCCTGAATCTTGATGGGAAAAAAAAAAAAAAAACAGCTATATTATGCCAACACTTAGAAATATTTTCCAAATCAAAAATCAGCAACTGAGTCTCACGGCATAAGGAAGATAAAAGTATTCAACATAAATGATGCTGGTAACTAATACTTCAGGGGCATTGTTCTTTACATGCATCACTTATTTAATTCTCACAGCAATCCTAGATGGTAAATATGTAAACAGTTAATTAAATGAGTCATGAGAAATAAAACAAGTATTTTTTGCATCTAGAATAAACACAACTTCTCACTTGCATTATTTTTTAATAAAGAAAGGAGAATTGGAGGCAAGGGAGAAATGCCAGTATTCCTACATCACAGATGAGAAAGCTGAAGCAAGAGAAATCAAGTTGCTAGTCCAAAGTTATACTGACTATTTAAAATTGGAGTTTAAATTAGGGGACATATTTGATATTGGAGACATGATGTGGATATAAAAATAATAGTTTTCATTTGAATACATTACCTCTAATCTTCATAATAACTCAGCCACATAGGTATACTATCCCGATTTAACAGGGAGGAAACTGAGACTCAGTTTTAATGACCTATTTGTGGTTACGTAGCAAGAAATTGGGCTTCCCAGGTGGTGCTCGGGTTAAAGAACTCGCCTGCCAAGGCAGGAGATGAAAGAGACTCGGCTTCAATGCCTGGGTTGGGAAGATCCCCGGGAGGAGAGCATGACAAGTCACTGCAATATTCTTGCCTAGAGAATCCCCAAGGACAGAGGAGCCTGGCAGGCTGCAGTCCATAGGGTCACAAAGAGTCGGACACAACTGAAGTGACTTAGCACGCAGCAAGAAATGGGCGGAGTCAGAGGAGATGCTCAGCTTTCTTTGACGAAAAAACCCCTACATTGTTTTACTAGATCACACAGCTAAGTACATACTTCCTGAAGTTGGTCCTAGATTTTCTTTCTATTCCCTCCCTCCTTTGCACAACCTACCCTAATGATAGAAAGCAAAGAGGAACTAAAGAGTCTCTTGATAAAGGTGAAAGAAGAGTGAAAAAGCTGGCTTAAAACTCAGCATTCCAAAACTAGGAACATGGCTTCCGGTCCCATCACTTCATGGCAAATAGATGGAGTAAAAAGGGGAATAGTGACAGACTAGTTTCTTGGGCTCCAAAATCACTGCAGACTGTCAATGCAGCCATGAAATTAAAAGATGCTTGCTCCTTGGAAGAAAAGCTATGACAAACCTAGACAGTGTATTAAGAAGAGGCATAACTTTGACGACAAAGCTATGGTTTTTCCAGTAGTCATGTGTGGATGTGAGAGTTGGACCATAAGGAAAGCTGAGTGCTGAAGAATTGATGCTTTTGAACTGTAGTGTTGGAGAAGACTCTTGAGAGTCCCTTGGACTGAAAGGAGATCAAGCCAATCAATCCTAAAGGAAATCAGTCCTGAATATTCATTGGAAGGACTGATGCTGAAGCTGACGCTCCAATACTTTGGGCACCTGATGCAAAGAACTGACTCAATGGAAAAGACCCAATGCTGGAAAGATTGAAGGCAGGAAGAGAAGGGGGTGACAGAGGATGAAGTGGTTGGATGGCATCATTGACTCAATGGACATGAGTTTAGGCAGATTCTGGGAGATAGTGAAGGACAAGGAAGCCTGGCCGCTGCAGCCCATGGGATCACAAAGAGTGGGATGCAACTGAGTGACAACAACAAGAATCCAAATGTTATTCAAAGATATAATTCAAAAAAATGAGAAAATTCAATTTCAAGTAGATAAGAAAACAGGAAGATTGTCTAGCTTTTTTCTTTTCTGGATTTGAATATGGGGTTTGGAGTAGAGTCCTCTAGCTGTTTAAGACTGAATAAATACTGCTAGTCAAATGGCATCACCAGGTAGATAAGAAAAAAATGAAGAGAGTAATATGATTGAAGATATGCTTGCAATAGGAGGAAATGAGGTACTGATAGAATTGAAGTCTAGGAAGATTTAACAGAACAATTAATTAAAAATTAGACTCAAAGAGCATTGTATAATATACATATATGATCAGTTACATGATACATGCGGTTTACTCCAAGTTTCAGAGCCATTCCTTTATAAACACACACACACAAACACATGCATACATGTTCTTGTCTAATGAGCTAGAGCTCTCAAAGAGTCTTTTTCTGCATGTGTAATCTCTTTAGGAGAGACGAATGATAATAGCATAAATTGATAGTGATCATTAGTTCAAAGCACTACCCATCATGTTCATTTCAGACTTCCAGTATTTCAGAATCACTATTACAAATGCAGGATAGTATTTTAGTACAATTTAGGAGCATTTTCAAAAAATAATAAAAAAAAAAATCAAAAAGTCTTTTGGTTTGTTTTCCATCTTTCACGTAGAAATTTTTACATGTACGAAATACTTACGTGAAACAAAAACAGTTTTTTTCAGTAATCCTTTCCAGGGAAATGTATTGCTAAATCTCTGGTATAAATATATGTATTTATTTAGCAGGTAGAAGAAATGCTATTAAAAATTAAAAACTGACTGCAGTTACTCCTGGCTTCTGGATTAATGGCAAAATTTTTTATCTAGTTGGTAGGTGGTTATTCTGGTTTATTTGCAGAAAAGGAGGAGGAAAAGCAGTTGATGGGTCTTTTTGGTGACAACAGGTAATATTATCATATGGTGCCAACACAATTACACAGTAAAAATTTGAGATGAGTGAGCATAGGGCAGAGAATGAGTTACATATTCTTTCTGAAAAAGTAGAAGGAAATTCAGTCGCTTAGATATCAGGGAGGTCTAGCAGCATGGTAGGAGGCTGTGGGTACACTGAGCAGCAGAGCCAGTGGGAAACTGAGATGAAATACAAGATTGATGGTTGCCAGATTTCTAGATCTGACATCTGCTTTTGAACTGGAAATTACTTCCTGTCCTACACTGTATCTATTGATTCTTCACCAACCCACTTTTTACTACAATTTCAGTAAAATTCCATTATACATAAAAGCTTTGTATCTGTGATACTTTGCATACATTGTATATACAATGCATTTAAAAATCAAAATCATATTGTACATATAGAAAATTTTCTGATTGAAGTGCTAACTTTTAAATAATGAATCCATTAGTTTTGGTATTTATTTTGATATGAGCATGAATATTTTTAGGCAAATATCTTTGTATGTGTGCATGCTAAGTTGCTTCTGCTGCTGCTGCTGCTGCTGCGAAGTTGCTTCAGTCATGTCCAATTCTTTGCAACCCTATGGACTGTAGCTTGACAGGCTCCTCTGTCCATGGGATTCTCCAGGTTAGAATATTGGAGTGGGTTTCTATGCCCTCATCCAGGGGATTTTCCTGACACAGGGATTGAGCCTGTGTCTTATGTGGCTCCTGTATTGCAGGCAGATTACTGCCGAGCCACCAGGGAAGCCCGTATCTTTGTATACAATTCTATTCTCTTAATGACAAAGGCCCAAAGTCAAGGCACAGCTTGACTGCAATGGATCCATTTTGTTGGAAACATTAAGATTGCTATATCTTTATTCATACATTTTTAGGCCTATTCTCTTCCAGTTAATCAATTTGTACTTGCCAGTTATCAATCCTAGCAGTTTCACTCAAGTTGATTCATCCATAAGACAGCTGAAGTTGCCCCCAAAGTACCCCTAACCTTTTTAAGTTCTGAGTCCTTCTCAGACTTGGACCACTTAGAAATTTGAACATGCTTGTTTTTGAGCTTGAGCTCTTCTGAGCCTCTGTATGTATATGTGTGTGTGTGTATATTAGTCGCTCAATTGTGTATGACTCTATTTGACCCCATGGACAGTAGCCTGCCAGGCTCCTCTGTCCATGGAATTCTCTAGGCAAGAATACTGGAGTGGGTTGCCATTTGCTTCTCCAAGGGATCTTCCCAACCCAGGGATCAAACCTGGGTCTCCTGCATTGCAGGCAGACTCTTTACCATCTGAGCCACCAGGAAGCCCTTCTGAGCCTGATAACCTCTAAATCTGGTGATGGAACAGATGAGAGAGGCTGAGCAGAGAGGTCAGCAAAGGTCAGCTGAACCAAAGTAGTTAAATGTGGGGGATCTTGCCCTCAGCTCCTTTCATGCTGGTCAGAGGATCCTTGGAAGTGATTTTTTAAAATTGTAAACATTGCCTTATTTTGTCCTTGTATTATCTGTGAGATATAATTGTTATTATTCTCACTATAAAGATGAAAAAAGCAGACTCGGATGAGGTTCCTTGTCATGAGCTAATATGTGGCAACCTAAGGCTCTATTAGCTTATTTTGTTGCTGTACCTGTTCCCAAATTCTTGAAAATCTTGAAGAACAAACATGATATAGTTTGAACTACATCTCACTGGTTTTATCTTTCTCTTCCTCTTCTCACTCTGGCATACTTGTTGGTGGGATTTAGGCCAAAAGAAAGTGGGAGAAAAGAAAGGAGTCACAATGGGACTTTGTACCTGAGTCAACTACACAGTCCTGGGAGCAGAAGAGAGGTACGTCTGAAATCTTAGACTGTGAGTCTGATTCTTGTGGGAATGCTTAGTCTCCTAAAATATTAGTTAGTTACCCATCAATGAAATATAACAAAATAAAAGTACTCCGTGTGACTTCTAAGTTTAAGATAGACTCATCACTGGTTCCCCAGAGTCAAGTATTTCATAAACATTATCTTAGTCATCCAGCACAGTTTTATTCATTCTACCTTTGAAGAGGAAAAAAATCTGAAATTCAAAAAGGCTGCAAATTTGGCTCAAGATCATACTAAAGCAAGACTATAATGAAAGCAAGCATAATTTTGTTATAGTTTCAATTCATCTGGGCAAATGCCTAAGACATAGAATGATGTGTAGCAATAGCTTCTATGTGCTATACTTCCTCCTCCTTATATCTCTACTTTCCCTTCCTCCTCCTTACTGTCATCCTTCTTACATCTCTCCAGCATAGAATTCTTTGCCCCTAAGTCTCTATATCTGAAGAGTAAATAACATAGAGTTTAGCCTGGTATTTCATGTTTGTCTCTAATCTAGATTTTCAACTTTTACTAAACACTTTCTGAGCTCTATACACCTTGTGAATTTTTTGGTCTCCTAAGCTTTTCATTCAATGTTCCTTCTTCCTTAAGCCTCTTTCATCCTCTTCCAGTTTCCACAGGCCCTTTGCTTCAAGACTCACCTCTATGATCAGCCACTTAAGAAGCTTTCTCCAATTCTGCTGCTCCCACTCCATAGCATTTTTTTCCTCTTTTACAGCCCTTCCTACAACTGTAGGGAATATCTTTTGTTTCGTCTGTTCAGGATCCCTATCCTGACACCTGATTGTACCAACTTGGATCCTTTAACATCTGCTATGATTTTTCAATGCAGTTCCTTTTTTCTTATGCTTTCTTCTGGTCACACTTGACTGGTCTAGGTAGGGCTCCTACCTCTAATTGGAAGTTTTTTAATCAGAGTTTTAGATTTTTTTTTTAAACTAGAATTAAGAGAAAAAATATGTTTTTTTCTGGAGGCCAAAATTGTTGGGAGTCAGATTTGGGAGATGTAGGTAGGCTGCCATGTGTTTCCACAGAGAACAGTACTGCCTAAGCTGATGAGCAATGAGAAGGAGATGCTGGAGAAGCATCATAAACTGTGGGCAATATTCAAGTCCTGGTTCCAGCAGTTTCTGGATTGAACCTTCCTTGCATTCCATTAGACAATCTGCCAATTACTTACGTGTTGTCTCTTAGCTCCAACCTACCATTCTGTAGTCTACACCTTGCATTTCTTAGACCCCTATGCTAGAAGACTCATTGATAGCTTACAGGAGACATAGAAGGCAATAAGAAGGCCCCAAAACAGCATGGTCTTCTTTTTCATTCTCTGGCTGTTATTATCACCAGCTTCCCAGCAGTGACAGTTTGCTACAGATTCCACCTTCTTTGGCACTCCAGAAGGGATTACCCCTTCCTCAAAGTCTAAGCATCATCTCCACAGTCACTGCTCTGAGATCCAGGGTTCTAGAAACACACTCCTTCTGTTTTGGTCCCCTGACCTGAAGGAGGTAGTTTCTTCCTGCACTTACCATCTCTGTTCACTTTTCCCCCTTTCAGCCTTCTAAATCTATGAAACTGTTTCCTATATATTATTCCCTCAGATAACATATAGTGATTCCTGTCTTTCTTACACATAAAACACTTGCATTTTGGTTAAGGTGGTTTAAACTGAGGTTCTGTCACTTGCTATCAGATCTCTCCTGAGCTACATAAGTATGCTTTAAGGTTATTGTGTAGACTAGCAGTCATTTTGTCCGGAATGTTTACTATATGCAAAGTAGTATGTAACTACTTTATATGCATGCTTTTTTTTAATTGGGGTATAGTTGCTTTACAGTGTTGTTTTGGTTTTTATCTGCTATATGTATACATATATCTCTTCCCTCTTGGACCTTCCTCTCACTCCCCTCAGTCCCACCCATCTAGGTCACCACAGAGACTGTGCTGAGCTCCTTGTCCTATACTGCAGGTTCCCACTAGCTATCTGTTTTACACATGGTTATGTATTTATGTCAATCTCCTTCTCCCAGTTCATCTGAAGGCCCCTCTCCCACCCTGTGTCCACATGTCTGTGTCTCTCTTCCTGCCCTGCAGAAAGGTTCACCTGTGCATTTTTCTAGATTCCACATATATGCATTAATATATATTTGTTTTTCTCCTTCTGACTTACTTCATTCTGTATGACAGATTCTAGGTCCATCCGCATCTCTTCAAATGACCCAATCTTGTTCCCAATGACCCAATCTTGTTAATGACTGAGTAATATTCCATTATATATATATGTACATATCTTCTTTATCCATTCATCTATGACATATGCAATGGCACCCCACTCCAGTACTCTTGCCTGAAAAATCCCATGGATGGAGGAGCCTGGAGGGGTGCAGTCAATGGCGTCGCTGAGGGTCGGGCACGACTGAGCGACTTCCCTTTCACTTTCCACTTTCATGCATTGGAGAAGGAAATGGCAACCCACTCCAGTGTTCTTGCCTGGAGAATCCCAGGGACGGGGGAGCCTGGTGGGCTGCCGTCTTAAGGGGGAGGCACAGAGTCGGACATGACTGAAATGACTTAGCAGCAGCAGCAGCAGCATGACGTATGCACCCAAATGTCCATTGCAGCACTATTTACAATAGCCAGGATGTGGAAGCAACCTAAATGTCCATTGTCAGATGAATGCATACTTTTATTTAATTCCCTCATCATTATACGATAAGCATACTGATCAAAGAGGCTTCTTTTAGCTTTCATCTGTCATCTTTACCTGGCTCTGTTCATAGTCACGGGTTCACACACTATGTTCCCACAGATACCTTATGGTATGTGAACCCTTCCCCTTTCTTTATCTGCCAGATGGGCAGACTTCTTACCTGTTATCAAGGAATTGGTCTGTTTCTAATACCAAAGTAAAAGCGTTTCTCCCTTCCTGAATGAAGTGCCTCTGCTATGTAAGTGATGTCAAAAATGCAGGATCAACCATGCGAGTCCTCCACGAGTACCTCCACCAGCCTGCTAACAGAGACAGATCTGGGAAGGGGTATTGGTCTTTGAATAGACTGTCTTTGCCTTTCAGAAAGTTATTTTAAAATACCAAGCCTTGCAAAGGAACTTTTGAATTTCTAAGGCCAAGGACAGAGGGACTTGATCTCATCTAACATGTTAAAGGCCCAAGTCTTTTATCTGGATACCTTCCTAGAGATAAGAAGTAACAAGGATCCAGGAATAACTGCAAAACAGGTCCAATATAGAACAATCCAATGGGTCCCAGAATATCCTGTATTGATTCCTGAGTCTAATATAGCATCCTCATCGTGTTATATCCTTATTGTTCAATCTAGTAAAGTTGTTTTGGAGAAAGGGTATGATTTATCCATGTTTGGAGATAATGGCATAACAGGGACAAGTAATAATGTGATGAAGGACCAAGTCCTTGAAAACTACACTGTTAAAAAGTGACAGATCTAAGCTCTGAAACATTATGGCTCAAATATCATCTTTTTAACCATTGTATCTCACTGCTTATCTCTTCAAAATTGTGATCAATATATGATTTAATTTCATCCCTTCTCCATTCTTTAATCTTGTCCTCAATTTATCGGGCAGTGCCTTGCACTGACCAGAAACTCAAAGATTAAATGTTGAACATCTTAAAAATCACACAGACAAACTAACCACCCTCTGTGAACTTAATCTTTCTTTTTGTTCCAAGGAAACCTTGTTTCAAGGGCTTTGAGAGAGGCCCAAGTATTTGCCAGGCAATCACATCTCTGAGACCTCTGCCTTGCATCAGGCAGAGCAGTTCTTTTTTTCTGTGTTGTAGAGTGTATCATCTATTTTACATAAGATAGGTTCAAGAAAGGAGCTTCTGCTACCAAAACAACTTTGAAAATTCTCTAATACAAAAGACACTTCAAACTACCTAAACTTGTTCCTGCATATATGTGTATATAAAAGGAATAAGTAAAAAGGTAAGTGTCCATATATATGGGCTTCCCTGGTGGCTCAGATGATAAAGAGTCTGCCTGCAATGTGGGAGACCTGGATTCGATCTCTGGGTCAGAAAGTACCCATGGAGAAGGGAATAGCAACCCACTCCATTATTCTTCCCTGGGAAATCCCACGGACAGAGAAGCCTGGTGGGCTACAGTCCATAGAGTTTTATCAGTTCAGTCGCTTGGTCGTGTCCGACACTTTGTGACCCCATGAACGGCAGCATGCCAGGCCTCCATGTTCATCAGCAGCTCCTGCAATTTACTAAACTCATGTCCATTGAAGTCGGTGATGCCATCTAACCATCTCATCCTCTGTCATCCCCTTCTCCTCCTGCCTTCAATCTTTCTCAACATTAGGGTCTTTTCAAATGAGTCAGCTCTTGCATCAGTTGGCCAAAATACTGGAGTTTAACCTTCAACATCAGTCTTTCCAGTGAACACTTAGGACTGACTTCTTTTAGGATGGACTGGTTGGATCTCCTTGCAGTCCAAGGGACTCTCAAGTGTCTTCTCCAACACCACACTTCAAAAGTATCAATTGTTTGATGCTCACCCTTTTTTATAGTCCAACTCTCACATCCATACATGGCCACTGAAAAAACCATAGCCTTGACTAGACAGACCTTTGTTGACAAAGTAATGTCTCTGCTTTTTAATATGCTGTCTAGGTTGGTCATAACTTTCCTTCCAAGGAGTAAGCGTCTTTTAATTTCATGGCTGCAATCACCACCTGCAGTGATTTTGGAGCCCCCCAAAATAAAGTCTGACACTGTTTCCACTGTTTCCCCATCTATTTCCCATGAAGTGATGGAACCAGATGCCATGATCTTCGTTTTCTGAATGTTGAGCTTTAAGCCAACTTTTTCACTCTCCTCTTTCACTTTCATCAAGAAGCTCTTTAGGTCTTCTTCACTTTCTGCATAAGGGTGGTGTCATCTGCATATCTGAGGTTATTGAGATTTCTCCCGGCAATCTTGATTCCAGCTTGTGCTTCCTACAGCCCAGCATTTCTCATGATGTACTCTGCATATAAGTTAAATAAGCAGGTGACAATATACAGCCTTGACATACTCCTTTTCCTGTTTGGAACCAGGCTGTTGTTCCATGTCCAGTTCTAACTGTTGCTTCCTGACTTGCATACAGATTTCTCAAGAGGCAGGTCAGGTGGTCTGATATTCCCATCTTTTTGAGAATTTTCCACAGTATATTGTGATCCACACAGTCAAAGGCTTTGGCATAGTCAATAAAGCAGAAATAGATGTTTTTCTGGAACTCTCTTGCTTTTTCAATGATCCAGCGGATGTTGGCAATTTGATCTCTGGTTCCTTTGCCTTTTATAACACCAGCTTGAACATCTGGAAGTTCATGGTTCACGTATTGCTGAAGCCTGGCTTGGAGAATTTTGAGCATTACTTTACTAGTGCAACTGTGCAGTAGTTTGAGCATTCTTTGGCATTGCCTTTCTTTGGGATTGGGATGAAAACCAACCTTTTCCAGTCCTGTGGCCACTGCTGAGTTTTCCAAATTTGCTGGCATATTGAGTGCAGCACTTTCACAGCATCATCTTTCAGGATTTGAAATAGCTCAAGTGAAATTCCATCACCTCCATTAGACGTAGTGATACTTCCTAAGGCCCACTTGACTTCACATTTCAGGATGTCATGGACACATGGACATTACCAGATGGCCAACAGTGAAATCAGATTAATTATATTCTTTGCAGCCATGATGGAGAAACTCTATACAGTCAGCAAAAACAAGACCGGGAGCTGACTATGGCTCAGATCATGAACTCCTTATTGCCAAATTCAGACTTAAATTGAAGAAAGTGGAGAAAACCACTAGACCATTCAGGTATAACCTAAATCAAATCCCTTATGATTATACAGTGGAAGTGAGAAATAGATTTAGGGACTAGATCTGATAGACAGAGTGCCTGATGAACTATGGATGGACGTTCGTGACATTGTACCGGAGACACGGATCAAGACCATCCCCAAGAAAAAGAAATGCAAAAAAGCAAAATGCCTGTCTGAGGAGGCCTTACAAATATCTATGAAAGAAGAGAAATGAAAAGCAAAGGAGAAAAGGTAAGATATACTCATTTGAATGCAGAGTTCCAAAGAATAGCAAGGAGAGATAAGAAAGCCTTCCTCAGCAATCAATGCAAAGAAATAGAGGAAAACAATAGAATAGGAAAGACTAGAGATCTCTTCAAGAAAATTAGAGATACCAAGGGAACATTTCATGCAAAGATGGGCTCGATAAAGGACAGAAATGGTCTGGACCTAACAGAAGCAGAAGATATTAAGAAGAGGTGGCAAGAATACACAGAAGAACTGTACAAAAAAGATCTTTACAACCCAGATAATCATGATGGTGTGATCACTCACCTAGACCAGAAATCCAATGGAGTTGTATCAGTTCAGTTCAGTTGGTCAGTCGTGTCTGACTCTTTGTGACCCCATGAATCACAGCACACCAGGCCTCCCTGTCCATCACCAACTCCCGGAATTCACTCAGACTCACACCCATCGAGTCAGTGATGCCATCCAGCCATCTCATCCTCGGTCATCCCCTTCTCCTCCTGCCCCCAATCCCTCCCAGCATCAGAGTCTTTTCCAATGAGTCAACACTTTGCATGAGGTGGCCAAAGTACTGGAGTTTCAGCTTTAGCATCATTCCTTCCAAAGAAATCCCAGGGCTGATCTCCTTCAGACTGGACTGGTTGGATCTCCTTGCAGTCCAAGGGACTCTCAAGAGTCTTCTTTAACACCACAGTTCAAAAGCATCAATTCTTTGGCGCTCAGCTTTCTTCACAGTCCAACTCTCACATCCATACATGACCACTGGAAAAACCATACCTTGACTAAACAGACCTTAGTCAGCAAAGTAATGTCTCTGCTTTTGAATATGCTATCTGGGTTGGTCATAACTTTTCTTCCAAGGAGTAAGCGTCTTTTAATTTCATGGCTGCAGTCACCATCTGCAGTGATTTTGGAGCCCCCCAAAATAAAGTCTGACACTGTTTCCACTGTTTCCCCATCTATTTTCCATGAAGTGATGGGACCAGATGCCGTGATCTTAGTTTTCTGAATGTCGAGCTTAAGCCAACTTTTTCACTCTCCACTTTCTTCAAGAGGCTTTTTAGTTGTATATGTACATATATTTATTTTCTCAGACTCATGAGAAATGGACACTTCGCTACCTATGGTACTTGAGGAGTTGAGCTGCTGAGTCCTCAGGGACACTGCTGACCAAAATGCTGAAGGCATAGAAAGGTGGAAACTGGGTGGTGACCAGGTGGCAGAGCACATGGCAGGCAGGCGTGTTGGTTGCCTCGTTGCCTCATTGCATCTCTGATCGCATCGTTGGAGAAACCGAGAGTCACGGGCCTGCCCCACCAAGTGGCATTGCTGGCAAGAAAGAAGATTCTGTTATCGGCAGGACAGAGATCAGTGGAACTGCTTAGAGGACCCTGCCTAGCCTGGCTTCTGCTAGATTCACTTTCTCACTTTATTCTGCTTGCTTCACCTGCCACCTCTGTGGAGAGCCTGCCCCTGACATGCTATCTGTAAAAACCATTCTCCCATTAGTCTTCTAACCCTACTCTGCTGCATGTGTCCTAAAGTTTTAAAAAATCTCTACTTGGACTATATTATATATTTGGGTTTTCTGTTTGTTTATTGTCTGTCTCTGTGACATAGAATATAAGCTCCATAAGGGCAGACACTTTGTCTCTTATATTCACTTGCTCCCCCAGTCGCCATAAACACTCAATGTTTTGTTGATGGATGGATAAATGAATTCCATATCTTGGACTTGTCTTTGGCAGAGCTAGAGCTCTGCAGTTCTATGCATTTCAGAAAGGGTTTGGAACAGACCCCTGGTCTATGGTTTTGTTTTTTTTCTTCCTTCTTTGCCAAATTAAACTAAAAATGATTTTCCTGTCACTATTATTGTTAACACTGTGCATCCATGTTCACAACTTTTGGGGAGACAGAAATCCTAAGTAACTGTGAAGTTAACTTTGACTTACATTTGTAAATCTCTTTTAAAAATCTCTCATATTCTCAAGCACATTAATGTCTTATTTATTTAGCTCCCATAAATTTGTAATGGTATAGACATTACAAATTGGTCTGAAGTATATTTTCTCCATTGTTTGAAGTAAGGTTTTGCTATGTCAGCTGATAATCTGCACAAAATTGCAGGGGAACTGATTAATGACTTAACAACTAAATTCTCATCCAAGTTTTTTTTAGAATATTCAGCAACACCAGGGTGCTCACATTCCAATGGTTTAAATGGCTCATGTCTACAGAGTAAAGCAGAACTTGAATAGAACCTTGAAATGAAATGCTAACTTTGAACCTCGTTTGAACCTTAAAATAAAACTTTGCAGAGACTGGGACATGAAGGTTCCATATTCCATGTTTGTCAATAAATTTTAAGAAGGCATTAACAAAACAGATGCACTCAAAGATGACCCCCTTGATGGTTGAGCCACAGATTACATCTCTAAATTCCTCAATTTTTCTGTCTTGATCATCTATAACTTATGATACAACTGTCAGCCAAACTCATCTAGTTAAGTCAGTCCTAACCAGGGCCTATTTGCTCCTGCCTATTAAAAAAATAATTAAAATAATAATATTGACCATTTCCTGAATACTTACTACATGCTACACACTTAACTACGAACTAAAATAGTATTTCCATTAATCATCTTGATAAATTCTATGAATTAGGCATGACCTCATTTTACAAAAAGGGAAACTGAGGCTCAAGGAAATTTATTTTCCTTCCCTAAAGTCCCAGAGCTGGTAAACAGCAAAGCCAGGATTTAGAACAAATGCTTTTAACCCTCAATTTACTACTCTTATCCACTGCACCAAAGCTGGCGCCACAGACTCAGCTTCAGTGTTCTGAGCCAACCCTGAGTGCCTCAGTATCTTCAAAGATTTTTCCTTCCAACACTTTTCTAACTATCCCAGTCCAAGACCTGTATCTATGCCTTAGTTTTTCTGCCTAGCCCACTGCTTATTTCTAATAACAATAAGCTGACTAGACCCAGTATGTAATTCAGAGTTGGCATGTTCCCCTTTATTAAGGCAACTCCCAGGGACATACTCCACCCCACGGACGAGAACCCTTTGATTCTCATGCCAGTCAGAATCACATCTGAGTTTGCTCAGTCCTTTAAAAATGTCAATTAAAGCTTTCTCCAGCCTCTGTCAACAAATTGATTTCCCTTTATCCCATCCTAATGACCATGCCTGCCATCTTCTCTATGAAGATTTTATCGTGTCTCACGGTCCAGTCCACTTTCTGTAGTTTAGACCAAAGACTACTTTGGCAGAGGCTTTCTGCTCACATCATTATTTTCATTTTTCTCTTCCTGTGTAATGATTGAACTTGCTCATTAGCAATTGTTTATCCAAGAATTTAGCAAACTGCTATTGCTGATTGCAGTGCACCCGGAGATGCAGCCTTGTCAGATGGTGCATTCTTATTCTAGGCAGATAAACTAATAGGGACAGTTGGCTACTTAGAAGAATTGAAAATCTTCTAGGCTGACATTTAAGTAAATTAGCTTCCTCACTTTCCTTATCTCCTTTTTTCTGCCTAATCTACTTCTTCTCCCAGGCAAACTTACATAACACTCTTTCTGTGCCATCCTCTTCATCCTGCCTTGAAGACTTCTTCATGAAACCATTGGCCCAGAGCAATTGAGTTCATCCATTTATTATGTGATCATCTGATGTATGATTATCCATAAAACTCCAGCCGACAAATTGGGAGCTGTCATTATCTCCCAACATTACTTTTTTCTAAACAAAGAACTATCCTTTCTCCTCTTATGTTTCTACATTAAAAAGAAAAATTCATTTATTGATTTATTTTTGGCTGTGATTAAGTCTTCATTGTTGCCAGGGCCTTTTCTCTAGTTGTGCTGAGTAGGGTCTACCCTTAGTTGCAATGTGCCAACTTCTCTTGTTGAAAAGCACAGGCTCTACGGTGCACGGGCTTCAGTTGCTGTGATGTCTGGGCTCAATTGTTGTGGCTCCAAGGCTCTAGAGCACAAGCTTATAGTTGTGGCACACAGGCTTAGTTGTTTTAAGGCATGGTGAGTGGGATCTTCCTGAACCAGGGATCAAACCCTTGTCTCCTGCATTGGCTGGTAGATTCTTTACCACTGAGCCACCAGGGAAGATCCTGCCTTTCTGCTTTATAAACACATTATGTATCAGTTAATAGCAACTATCAAGAGTTCTCTAATACATTACATCTCCAGTTGCAAAATAATATAAAGTTAAAATGATAAACTTATTTTAATAGAATGCCACAAGTAACATTAACTTGATTCATAAACTGTTTTAGATTTCTATATTTAAAGCCTATAGGAACCTTAAAAGATAGGCAACTGGTAATAAACATTATACTAACCAAGGCCTAGACTGGTGTCAAGAGGACTGAATTTCAGTTCTATTTGTTCTACCGTACTGTACTTAGTTGCTTAGCCATGTCCAACTCTTTGCAACCCATGGGCTGTAGCCCACCAAGCTCCTCTGTCCATGGGGATTCTCCAGGCAAGAATACGGAAGTGGGTTGCCACTCAGAACCCTCCCCTTCTCCAGGAGATCTTCCCAACCTAGGGATCGACCCCAGGTCTCCTGCATTGCAGGCAGATTCTTTACTGTCTAAAGCACAAGGGAAGCCCATGTCTTCAACTAGTCCTCTGTTATGTTGAACAACTGTTTCCATATTTTTGAATTCTCTGAAAATATAAGAAACTAGACCACATGATGTTCTAGGATTTGGAACATCCCAAGGTTATATTATAAACCTGTTTTAATTTTTTATTAAGAACAGATGTTAACTCACTGAAGTTTTCAAAAATATCTCCTTGTAATCTACCAGATAATTTATTTCTTAACTATCCAAAATTTTGAAAAAAAAAATTCTTTAGACTACTGAGGCTTCTAGTACTCTACTTCCCCTTGTTTATCCCCAAGTTTATAATAAAATTTTGCTTGAGTGTTCTAGTCCTGTGTCACCTGGAATAAGAGAATACGAAGTGAGAGGTCCAGTGTGCTTGCTTGGAGAGGAGTGTGAAAGCATTGTAGTTCAACATGGAAATGTCAGGGACAATCTGTGACTGACCCCAGAGGGAAAGATGGATCTCTGGGACAGACTTAAGCTTATTCTCCAGTCACCCATCACTGCTGAAAGAGTCTTCTTTTGGTTCCAACCTAGAAAGCTATGGGTTTTATATTTACTAAGAAAGGAAGCTTTTCATTTGTGTTTAACTTTCATTCATTTAAACAGAGGAATTACTGTATGTCAGATAACAGGCTAGGGATGCAGAGAGAGAGGAGAGCGAGGAACCCAGTGAGAAGAGAAAAGCATTAGTCCAATAATTGACTAATAAGCACAATTACATCATGGGGTAAGTGCTGTCGCACTATCACAGTTGTGGTGTAACAGGTTCCCCCACCCACCCTGTTCGCTTCCCTGTGATGCTCTTTACTACCTGGTAGCGAGTGTGTGTGTGTGTGTGTGTGTGCGTGTGTGTGTGCGCGCACGCATGTGAGGATCTGCATGTGAGAATACAATCTCAGTCCTTTATGTTAGCTAGTAGCTTTGCCTACATGCAAAAGGATTTCCTTAGCCCAAGATTTGATATCTCACAAATGGAAAGGTATGCATTTCTCATTCTATGAGCAATAAAGACTGTAGATTCTCTGCTTTCACATTACCCTCTGTATCAACAAGATCTGATTGCATCACAAATTCCCTAAGAGCAAGCCCTCTACCTAAGTAAAGATCATTTTCTTCTGAGATGACTTATATTTCATGTGAGTTACGAGGTTAACATCTTTGTCCCGTTGACATAATTTTTGACCTTGCTTCTTACAGAATAATAATCCTGGCAGGATACTGTTCAGAAACATCTGACCTCTGCATAAACTAGGTTATCTGACTTTGTCTAGGGCATTAGTTATAGGCATTGCTGATCACGAAAAAGCAAGAGATTTCCAGAAAAACATCTATTTCTGCTTTATTGACTATGCCAAAGCCTTTGATTGTGTGGCTCACAATATACTGTGGAAAATTCTGAAAGAGATGGGAATACCAGACCACCTGACCTGCCTCTTGAGAAATCTGTATGCAGACCAGGAAGCAACAGTTAGAACTGGACATGGAACAACAGACTGGTTCCAAATAGGAAAAGGAGTACGTCAAGGCTGTATATTGTCACTCTGCTTATTTAACTTATATGCAGAGTAAATCATGAGAAACGCTGGGCTGGAGGAAGCACAAGCTGGAATCAAGATTGCTGGAACAAATATCAATAACCTCAGATGTGCAGATGACACCACTCTTATGGCAGAAACTGAAGAAGAACTAAAGAGCCTCTTGATGAAGGTGAAAGAGGAGAATGAAATATTTAGCTTAAAGCTCAACATTCAGAAAACTAAGATCATGACATCCGGTCTCATCACTTCATGGCAAATAGATGAGGAAACAGTGGAAACAGTGGCTGATTTTATTTTTCTGGGCTCCAAAATCACTGCAGATGGTGACTGCAGCCATGAAATTAAAAGACGCTTACTCCTTGAAAGGAAAGTTATGACCAACCTAGACAGCATATTAAAAAACAGAGACATTACTTTGTCAACAAAAGTCCGTCTTGTCAAGGGTATACTTTTTCCAGTAGTCGTGTATGGATATGAGAGTTGGACTATAAAGAAAGCTGAGCACAGAAGAACTGATGCTTTTGAAGTGTGGTGTTGGAGAAGACTCTTGAGAGTCCCTTGGACTGCAAGGAGATCCAACCAGTCCATCCAATACTTTGGCCACCTGATGTGAAGTGCTGACTCATTTGAAAAGACCCCGATACTGGGAAAGATTGAGGGCACAAGGAGAAGGGGACGACAGAGGATAAGATGGTTGGATGGCGTCACTGACTCAATGGACATGGGTTTGGGTGAACTTCAGGAGTTGGTGATGGACAGGGAGGCCTGGCATGCTACGGTTCATGGGGTCGCGAAAAGTTGGACACGACTGAGCAACTGAACTGAACTGAACTGAATAAACAATGGCTGTGAATCTAAAGACTGTATCATTGAAAGAGGATCTAGAGACTCCTCCTGGAAACACCCAAACTTCATGATTCAACTATTTGTCAGTTTTATTCTATTAGTTCAGTTATTTATTCATGAAAATGTATACAGCATCATCTACCATTCATGTAATATGATGGTAAAGACAGAAATGTTCTGGTATTGTTCACAATCTAGCTGACTCTTTATTGTAAACATATAAACAGTCAGTGTTTACTAGCTGTGACATCCAAGAGATACACTTTTCTTCTTGTCCACATTGCTTCTGTACTAATGGTCTGTTATTTAGCAGCTGATTGGAAGTTTCCCAGCTACTCTTGATGATGGAGAAGAACACAGAGAAACATGATTCTTTACATTGTTACTGACTCTCCCTTGAGTGGGATAAGAGGGTCCACAGGTGCTCTGGGAACCCATTAAAATAAAAGCACATTTCTGAAAAGTGCAGTCAAAAGAAAGAACTAAATTTCTTAGCATATGACCCAGTCTTCAACTTGTGGTTCCATTAATCTCTAACTGATTTCACTAACTGGAGAGTTCATGGAAATGGTATCAGAAATGCTCATCTCAGCACAGATGCTGGCAAAAGTCTCCCCATACAGGACTCGACTCTAATTGAATAAAATTAACCCAGAGCTGAGAAACTTGCGATTTCCTGAAAAGTCTTTAATGTTGGAACTTGAGATGCAATTCCGCTGCATTTGATTGCATGTTAATGTTTTGTTTCAATGGGATGAATCTTAAGTGTTGTTGACTTAGTTTTTGAGAGTTTCTTGTGTTCTTAAGCCTTGGAATGGTGCTCAGAAAAATCTGTCTTTAGTGTGCTGGATGGAATCTTGATAAAAAAGCCAATACACTTAAACTGCTTTTATTGAAACTTAGTATCAAGTTGAAAATAGACTATAGATGGAGTGTTGTGCCCTGTTCTGGGTACTGTTATTTCAACAGTGATGCTGCCAGCTCTAAAATGTAAGGTACAGGAAGTGCCACTCAGGAGGAATCTAGAAAGAAAGTTTCACAAATGATAGTTGAGATAATACTGGATGTTTTCCCTGCAGAAATGAAGATTCCAGGTTGATGAAGATGGCAGGAGCTAAGGAGAAACAGAGTTACAAAGAATTGGTTTTCTCCAAAAGGCTACATAAAGACTCATGGGAGGGAGTTTCTAGTAGGCAAATTTGGGGATCTAAAATTAGAGGGAAAAAACCAGAGGTTTCCACATATAGAAAGGACTTACTCTCAGAATCCATCCCAGGCTCTGATATTCCACTTGAAGCTAGGAACTCCATTCCCTGTAGTCTGTAAAACCAGAGGAAGTAAATCTGATTTAGGTACAGAAGGTTAAGGTACTAGAGTAGGGTACATCTGAGTGTATATCACCCCTACAACTTCTTGGCTATAAGTATGAGTAAGAAATGTACTTTATCTGAACCTGAGTTCTATAATTTTAAAAATAGAGGTAACACTTTCTTCTGCATGTTTGCTTTGTAATGAATGAATAAGGTTTTATATGTCAGTGGTCTGTTGAAATGCTTGACACATAGAAAGCACTCCTGAGTAACTTGGAGGGTCACTTCCAGTTTTAAGAATCCCAAATTCTGAGAATGGTGCATAGGGTACGCCACAATTTGTGCTAGATACCTTTTTTTGTTCTTTTCTATCTTATATGCATTATGGTCCTACCTAAGGGTGTCAGTTATTGGCTTGGAGTACACTGTGTTCAAATCTGTGACCAGAGTTTCTTAAATCAATGTGAGATTACTTAGGAGATGTTTAATGTTCACGATGTTTAGGATTCATGATGTGTTCATGAATGTTTGGATGTTTGGTGTTCATGATGTTTAGATGTTTAAGATTCATGAGTGAGCTCCAACTAAGATGGCTTGTTTGGCTTTGACTTCAGTACGGGGGTGGGGGCGGAATCTCACAACACTTTACTGCTTCTTGGGATGTCAGGGTTTGTGCTTTGGATTTCCTATAAAATAGCTCAATTGGAGAAGTCATTTCACCTCTGACAAACTCAGATTCCTTATTACTGAAACAAGGATGTTGATTAGATAATCATTAAAAATATCCCTACTTATACAAATAATAGGATTTTACTGTATGACCAGCTCTGTCAACTCTTGTCTAGAAAGGAGAGAGTGGAGAATGCCATTTGAATTCCAAAAAACCTTATGATGGCAGAGAATTAGGGAGAAAAAGTGGAAAAGTGTTCACTGGAAACTAATACAAAGAAAAGCAAATGCTACAAATTCAAGTTTAGAAAAATATCAAATTTGGATTACCTGAGAGACTTCAATGGCTTCCCTGGCGGCTCAGACAATAATGAATCTGCCTGCCAATGTAGCAGACCTAGGTCTGATTCCTGGGTTCAGATCTCTCGGAGGAGGGAATGGCTACTCACTCCAGTATTCTTGCCCGGAAAACCCCATGGACAGAGGAGTCTGGCAGGTTACAGTCCATGGAGTTGCAGAGTCGGACATGTGACTGAGTTACTAAGTGCACATGTGTGTGCATGCACACACACATACACGAGAAACTTCAAATATCCTTGATTCAGGAAGTAAATAAAGAAGAATGAAAAGAGATGCTCAGGATGTTCTGGAAGACCCAAATCATGTATAGGTTGGTCAAAAAAACTTTCAAGGTCCCTTCTTGTTAGAGGAAGATGGATTTGCCAGATAGACCAGGAGAGAAGGCATTTGGGACTCAGGTCCAAGCGTGTGAGCAAGGACATGCTGTACTTCACAAGTGGGCCCCGTATGCCAAGAGTTCCAGATGCGTATAAAAAATTAGAAAGGTGTGAAGTGGGAGAAGGAATAGGATCAGAGCCAGAAAATGAGTATTTATTCTTCTCCTCTCAAAAACCATTTAGAAATGTGTAATTATGCAACAGCATTGGTGAGTAGTATACAAAAAAAAAATGTATTTCTTTCTTTCCTACCTTCCTTCCAAAAGTGATGACCATTCTGCTATACTAGGGAGGACTGAACTTGTGTGAGGTACATCAGATGTTGAAATCCTCACTCAAGGCTGCAGGACATCCCTTATCTGCACAATTTCATAGCTTTTTGAGCCCCAGTCTATGTCCAATTTACTCATATTCCCAGTCCCCTGAAAATGTGATCCATCCTACTTGGGCTCCCTGATTCAGCAGGTGACCCAGGCTAATATTATTCTTGGTGCCATCCTCAAGAATCTCAGCCAAACTCAGGACACACTGCTTCACTATGTTCCTTTCTCAGCTTTGCTGTCTTCTAGTTCTCTCTTTCCTTGTTCAGAGTGATAAAGGGTCAGATTAATAAGCCACTGGGTGCTTAGTTGCTCAGTCATGTCCAACTCTTTGAGACCCCATGGACTGTAGCCCTCCAGGCTTCTCTGCCCATGAGATTTCCCCAGTAAGAATACCGGAGTGGGTAGCCATTTCTTTTTCCAGGGGATCTTCCTGACCCAGTGCTGGAACCGGTGTCTCCTGCATTGACAGGCAGATTCTTTACCACTGGCACCACCTGGGAAGCCTATTAAGCTGCTAGCCAAGCCAATATCTGAGGAGGGAATAAGGTCTCCTCTGTTGCACACACTCCCAATCTGCATGAGCTATTCTCCCAGAGTCCCTAAGGAGGAAGTGAAGCAACCAGCCATCCCTCCTCTACAGGTGATGTGAGGAAGGAAACAGTCACTCTGTGAACTCTGTGCTTTTCAAAATGTTCACTGCCTTCCCCTTCTTGAGTCTTCTTGTAACAACTAGTTTGAGTATTTGGGGACCTCCCACAAAGTCCTTCAGGCACACTTCCACATGCCCATTGTTCTTAAAATGTAACAAAGTTTGCAATCTGTTGCCTTTAAACTTTGGACCCTAATTGCCCACTTGACTTCTGAGACTGTTTTAAAAACTTCATGGTGTCTGTACAAAACACATGGTTCATGTATTTTGCCTTTTAGACATGGATTGCTATCCACTCCCTTAATTGTTCAATGGAAGTCCTGAGGTCCAAAGACATGAAGGGGTCCGTTTAGGATCACATATTTGTTATTGGAAACTAGAATCATATCAGTTAGGACGCTCTTGGTTATAGGAAATCCTACTCTAACCTGGGTTAAGCAGTAACAGAACGCATTGCATTGTGTAACTCGAGGTCCAGGGGTGAGATGGTCTACCAAAAAGCACCATGAAGAGCTCTGACTGTATCACTCTGCTTTTCTCTCTGCCTGTCCTTATACCAGGTGTCAGCTTTGGGTCAGACTCACATCCCCCAAACTCTCAACTTGCCTGCTCACTGTAACTGTGGCAAAAATAACTTCCTTGTTCTTGTCTAACCAGTGAAAGAAATCCTTTCCTCCAACCATAGAATGAAAGTTCTTTGAACGTGACTGAACCAAACTAATCGTGTACTCAATCCTGCACCAATACAGCCCCAAGGATGTAGGTGCATTGATTAGCTTAAACCTGGGTCCTTGAATAAATCACTAGCAAGGGGATAGAATTATTCTAATTAGCTTAGATGTTAGGATCCATTTTCTGGAGTGCAGATAAGTTCAGGTTCCTGAGACTGTTAAAGATTGGTGACAGGCAATTATCCAAACAAAATTAGGAAGGAGGGAATGGATACTGTGTAAGCAACAAACAGTATCAACCATAGGAACCCGGGGTCAGTATATTCCAGTCCCATGCTGACTGACTGATATGAAGGAAGAAGGATGAAGAACTCTGGAGTTTGTGCTTCAAAGAGTACCAGGCTTAAAACAAGACAGCATGTGATCTTTCCTATGAGTAATGATGCTGAGACAGTCCAAACAGAAAATAGCTAATGAGAAAGCATCCATTTTATTCTGCTGCCAAGACCATGCCATCTGTTATGACATCACAGGTGGATACAGCTGCACATTTTATCTTGTGAAGTTGCCAAGGCAACAGAGTCTGACCATGACAGTAGCATGAGGGCAGCATAGAAACAGACTTTCCTTTTTTCAATATTTTTTTTCACTGTGAAAACCAGTTTAGAATAAAGTGAAATTCATTGTTGGAGAATCTTTTAGATACCCAGAGACAGGTCAGCCAGAGAAAAAGTAACTAATTTTTAAATTCATATTTTTAGACATTCTTCAGTGGGTTAAAATGATCAATAAATTAATATGAGATGGAACCTTCTATGATGGATCTCAGTTGCTTTGTTTAAACTCTTCATCTAATTTTTTTTTTAACTTTTTGAATTTCTTATCAATGAGACACAGGTCTGTGCAGATCTGGCTTTTTTTCTCCTGATTTTTTTTTCTCCTCTATCAAATTCTGCCTGGCTCTCTTTCAGCTATCTGATGAAACTTATTCAACACATTTTTTGAACTTATACTGCACAGTGCATATCACAGAACTAGATAAATAGAAAGTATTCAATTATACTTTTTCTGTGTATTGCTCTTTCCTTATGTTTCCTTGTTTTATTTTCTATTTCATGGCCAATTTTCTAAGTTTATTTTTCTTATTAGCTTCTTTTAATAGAGATTTGTCCAAAACTAATAATGGGTTGAAAATGCAGTTTATAAAACACCATCAATCTCATTAAAGAAACCTAACTTACACTGTTTACCAGCCTATCATGTAATTTGGTATACCTCTTTCATCTTTCCGATTAGTGATTGAACTTTTCATATACCCTTATAAGCAGCAGAAAGCCCAGTGTCTCCTTTTTGAGGCTTCAGCGCTAATTCTGCAAGAAATATGGGGCTTTCTCATTCATTCATTTATTCATAGAAAAAAATATTATGAAGTGACCATTGTGTGCTAGACACTGTTCCAGGTGCTGGAGATACAACTGTGGAAGAGTTTTGTCCTCAGATACTTTTAGAGAGAACTAGGAAATCCATGCCTCCTAGCACTGACGCTTTGATCATTTCTGTGTGGTTCACTGCTGACCACTCACTCTATACCATTAAGTTAGAACCTGTTCACCATCAAGTGATATCTTTCCATGTCCAGATTCTTAACCAGTGTTAACACTGAAGTGTTAGCACCTCACCCTGAGGTCCAGAATTGTTATGAAAGTGAAAGTGAAAATGAAGTCGCTCAGTTGTGTCCGACTCTTTGCCAACCTCATGGACTGTAGCCTACCATGCTCCTCTGTCCATGGGATTTTCCAGGCAAGAGTACTGGAGTGGGTTGCCATTTCCTTTTCAAGAGGCTCTTCCTGACCCAGGCATCGAGCCCAGGTCTCCTACATTATAGACAAACGCTTAACCATTTGAGCCACCAGGGAAGTCCAAAGTTTCCCTAATAGCTCAGTTGGTAAAGAGTTGTTATACCTTAGTTCAAATCCATAGCCATTTTCTCCAAAGCTTAATTGAACCAGGAAAAACAAATCTTGAAGGAGTTGTATTTGTGTGAAATGATTCAGTTAACTTAATTTTTTAAAGTAACTCTTGCCATGACTTCAACTTTTTATAGAGATCATGAATCAAATTTGTAAACAAACAAAAGGACAACTGAAAATAATATGTCTAGAGACTTCTAGTCTCCATGAGGATATAGAAAGCTGAGAGAATGTTGCTCTTAATTTACGGTAGAAGATTCCAGAAAATCCAACAAAATTCTGAGATCTTTTAGGATAACATGGACAGGGGAGAAAAGCACAAATCTTGCTCAGGTCCTTCTCCCCTAGGAACAAATACTTAAGTTGTCAGTGGAAAGACAGCAAAACCTCTTGCTTCCAGAGCACAGGTAAAGACTCATTTTAGCTGTAGCAAAGAAAACAGACAAAAAAAACCCTCTATGATTAGAGGATGGGCAGCAAACTGGACCTGGCCCAGACAATTTGATGTCTCTTATTTGGGGGGAAGGGTAAGATCACTAAATCCAAACTCTGAGACCCTTGGATATAGAGCCTGTCTAGGAATGAGGCAGAAGCAGGGCAACAAAGAACACCTCCCAAACCCCACTATCACTGCTGTGCTAGCAACCACCAAGTACCAAGCAATAACAGTCTACTGCTGGGTGAAAGCGGAGAAGGCAACACCCCCACTCCAGTACTCTTGCCTGGAAAATCCCATGGATGGAGGAGCCTGGTGGGCTGCAGTCCATGGGGTCACCAGGAGTCGGGCACGGCTGAGCGACTTGACTTTCACTTTTCACTTTCATACATTGGAGAAGGAAATGGTAACCCACTCCAGTATTCTTGCCTGGAGAATCCCAGGGATGGGGGAGCCTGGCGGGCTGCCATCTACAGGGTCGTACAGAGTCAGACACAACTGAAGCGACTTAGCAGCAGCAGCAGCAGGGTGAAAGACAGTATTGGAGAAACAATTCCTATGACATGCGGATACATAGGAAAGGGGTAAAGCTGAGTGCAGAGTGGGGACATGACAAATGATCTGTTAAGCCAGCCCCATCTTAAGCACAAGATAATACTAGAGGATGAGATGGTTGGGTGGCATCACTGACTCCAGGGACATGAGTCTGAGTAAACTAAGGGAGACAGTGGAGGACAGAGGAGCCTGGAGTGCTGCAGTCCATGAGGTTGCAAAGAGCCGGGCACTACTTAGGGACTAAACAACAACAGCAACAATACCAGGGAAATGAAGCTGGTGAGGCACTAAAGCAACAACAAAAGTGAAACAAGTTGAGTCTGATCACATTGATTCAAACCCCAGATGTTACTTCTATTTGCAAGCATTTGTTGTTGTTGTTGTTCAGTCTGAGTCGTGTCCAACTCTTTGCAATCCCATAGACTGCAGCACGCCAGGCTTCCCTGTCTTTCACCATTTCCTGGAGCTTGCTCAAACTCATGTCCACTGAGTCAGTAATTATTTGCAACCATAAATAATGTTTATACTACACTCTCTACTGTTCTATTTGCTATATCTATCTTGCAATATAAAGATAAAAATAAGCACTGTCAGGAGACAAAATGATCAACAGGACCATACTCAGTGATTACCCAGGTATTGGGGCTATCAACTAGGAATATAAATCAATAATGATTAATATACTAAATACTCTATTAGAAAAGATGCACAACGTGCATGAACATATGGGAAATATCAACCTAGAGCACTGAAGACTGAAATAGGATGCCAAATACAAATGCTGGAAATAAAGGACATGGGTAGCAGAGATAAAGGGCAATTTAATGGATCCATCATGAGAATCAATATATTTTTTAAGTGGAAACAAGCTTCTCTGAGTATTTTTCAATGTGTTAATACATCCATGGCAGAAAGAGTGGGCTGGGGTCTCCTATCCCTCAAAAAAAACAACAAAAAATGTGTATCACTAAATTAAAAGAACTTAATGTCAAATCGCTTTGGAACATCCAAAGAGACCATCCAAAAGGAAACTCATATTGCTCCTTTATGATAAATCTTTTGTCTATATTCCTCTAAGAAAATGACTGCAAGATCAGGGAAATGCCTTGACAGCTGAAGAAATTTTCCTTTTCGTTACAGGTTTAGACTACACTGCTCACCAAAGTGGAGCTAATGGTAAAGAATCAGCCTGCCAGTGAAGGAGACAAGAGGAAAACAATAGAATGGGAAAAACTAGAGATCTCTTCAAGAAAATTAGAGATACCAAAGGAACATTTCATGAAAAGATGGGCACAAAAAGGACAGAAATGGTATGGACCTAAGAGAAGCAGAAGATATTAAGACGAGATGGCAAGGATACACAAAAGAACTATACAAAAAAGATCTTCATGACTCAGATAACCACGATGGTGTGATCACTCACCTAGAGTCAGACACCCTGCAATGTGAAGTCAAGGGGGCCTTAAGAAGCATCACTACAAACACAGTTGAGCTATTTCAAATCCTAAAAGATGATGCTGTAAAAGTGCTGCACTCAGTATGCCAGCAAGTTTTGAAAACTGAGCAATGGCCATAGGACTAGAAAAGGTCAGTTTTCATTCCAATCCCAAAGAAAGGCAATGCCAAAGAATGCTCAAACTACTGCACAATTGCACTCATCTAACATGACCAACCTAGACAGCATATTCAAAAGCAGAGACATTACTTTGCCAACAAAGGTCCATCTAGTCAAGGCTATGGTTTTTCCAGTGGTCATGAATGGATGTGAGAGTTGGACTGTGAAGAAAGCTGAACGCTGAAGAATTGATGCTTTTGAACTGTGATGTTGGAGAAGACTCTTGAGAGTCCCTTGGACTGCAAGGAGATCCAACCAGTCCATTCTAAAGGAGATCAATCCTGGGCGTTCATTGGAAGGACTGATGCTGAAGGTGAAACTCCAGTACTTTGGCCACCTCATGCAAAGTGTTGACTCATTGGAAAAGACCCTGATGCTGGGAGGGATTGGGGGCAGGAGGAGAAGGGGACGACAGAGGATGAGATGGCTGGATGGCATCACCGACTCGATGGACATGAGTTTGGGTGAACTCTGGGAGTTGGTGATGGACAGGGAGGCCTGGCGTGCTGCAATTCATGGAGTCGCAAAGAGTCAGACACGACTGAGCGACTGAACTGAACTGAACTGAACATGTTAGCAAAGTAATGCTCAAAATTCTCCAAGCCAGGCTTTAACAGTATGCAAACTGTGAACTTCCAGATATACAAGCTAGATTTAGAAAAGGCAGACGAATCAGAGTTCAAATTGCCAACATCCATTGGATCATAGAAAAAGCAAGAGAGTTCCAGAAAAACATCTATTTCTGCTTTATTGACTCTGCCAAAGCTGTTGACTGTGTGGATCACAACAAACTGGAAAATTCTTCAAGAGATGGGAATATCAAACCACCTTATCTGCCTCCTGAGAAATCTGTATGCAGGTCAAGAAGCAACAATTAGAACCAGACATGGAACAACAGACAGGTTCCAAATTGGGAAAGGAGTACATCAAGGCTGTATGCTGCTGCTGCTGCTAAGTCGCTTCAGTCGTGTTCGACTCTGTGCGACCCCATAGATGGCAGCCCACCAGGTTCCCCTATCCCTGGGGTTCTCTAGGCAAGAGTACTGGAGTGGGGTGCCATTGCCTTCTCCATCAAGGCTGTATACACCCTGCTTATTTAACTTATATGCAGAGTACATCATGCGAAATGCCCGGTTGGATGAAGCACAAGTTGGAATCAAGATTTCTGGGAGAAACATCAGTAACCTCAGATATACAGATAATACCATCCTTATGGCAGGAAGCAAAGAAGAACTAAATAGCCTTTTGATGAAAGTGAAAGAGGAAAGTGAAAAAGTTGGATTAAAACTCAACATTCAAAAAACTAAGATCATGGCATCTGGTCCCGTGACTTCATAGGAAATAGATGGGGAAACAATGGAAACAGTGACAGAATTTATTTTTTAGGGGGGCTCCAAAATCACTGCAGATGGTGACTGTAGCCATGAAATTAGAAGATGCTTGCTCTTTGGAAAAATAGCTATGACCAACCTAGACAGCATATTAAGAAGCAGAAACATTACTTTGTTGACAAAGTTCTGTCTAGTCAAAGCTATAGTTTTTCCAGTAGTCATGTATGGATGTGAAAGTTGGACTGTCAAGAAACCTTAGCACCGAAGAATTGATGCTTTTGAACTGTGGTGTTGGAGAAGACTCTTGAGAGTCCCTTGGACAGCAAGGAGATCAAAGCAGTCAATCTTAAAGAAATCAGTCCTGAATATTCATTGGAATGACTGATGCTGAAGCTGAAGCTCCAGTACTTCGGCCACCTGATGTGAAGAACTGACTCACTGGAAAAGATCCTGATGCTGAGAAAGATTGAAGGCAGAAGGAGAAGGGGATGACAGAGGATGAGATGGTTGGATGACATCACCAATTTGATGGACATGAGTTTGAGCAAGCTCTGGGAGTTGGTGATGGACAGGGAAGCCTGGAGTGCTACCGTCCATGGGATCGCAAAAAGTTGGACACAACTAAGCAACTGAACTGAACTGAAGAGACACGGGTTTGATCCCTGAGTAGAGACAATCCCCTGGAGAAGGAAATGGCAACCCACTTCAGTATTCTTGCCCGGGAAATCCCATGGACAGAGGAACCTTGCAGGCTGTAGTCCATGGAGTCGCAACGTGTTGGACACGACTGAAGCAACCTAGCACACAGCTCCTCATCCATAATTCCTCCAAACTGAGGATATTTTGAAGGATTTATGCACAGAGTAGGTAAGAATTTTCAAGCCACATACTTAGATATGTATAGAAAGTAAAAAAAATTTCCCTTAGACCTAAACCTAGTTTCTTCCTCAAACCCCTGCTCCATCAGTAACAGGACACATGTTACCAACTCAGAGTAAATTGTGACATCTTAGGGATTTCCTTGGTGGCTCAGATGGTAAAGCATCTGCCTACAATGCGGGAGACCCAGGTTCGATCTCTAGGTAGGGAAGATCCTCTGGAGCAGGAAATGGCACCCCACTCCAGTACTCTTGCCTGGAAAATCCCATGGATGGAGGAGCCTGGTAGGCTACAGTCCATGGGGTCAAAAAGAGTCAGATGAGACTGAGTGGCTTCCCTTCCCTTCAGGCTTTCTTAGATGATTAGGGAAAGTATTGCCCCTGCACTTTTCCCTCAGTCTTGTCCCCTCTGATACGGCACCCAGGTCTCTGCGGCTCCTCAGAGCCTCCTGACGATAATGAGGTGCAGGAATTGTCTTGGCCCCCAGGCACCCCTAGTGCCTCTGACTTTCAGTGTCACACCCACAATCTTCTTGGCTACACCAGAAACATTTTGTTCCTCTCACTGAGTGAAGGAGCTCGGAGAACCCCTCTGGACCATTGGCCTGGGATCCTCACACTGCACCTCTTCTCTACTCCCATAACCATGATGAAATGGAAAACTCCACAGCTGCTCCCTGACTCCCAGTAGAGGTGGGAAGCAAAGCAGAGGCCTTCACTAGTCTTACACCCTCAAGTTTCTCCGTGCACTAACATCCCCTACATTTACCTCTTTGACGCTGAAGGCACGATGACACAGGTCAGTGCCACTTTTCAAAACCCGGCACCAGCTTCTTTCCTAAATTTCTTAGAGCTCTCTCTTCTCACCCTGGAGGTATTTTAATATCTCCTAGTGTTTGTATCAGAGAAGGCAATGGCACCCGACTCCAGTACTCTTGCCTGGGAAGTCCCATAGGCAGAGGAGCCTGGTAGGCTGCAGTCCATGGGGTCACTGAGGGTCGGACACGACCGAGCGACTTGACTTTCACTTTTCACTTTCATGCACTGGAGAAGGAAATGGCAACCCACTCCAGTGTTCTTGCCTGGAGAATCCCAGGGACGGGGGAGCCTGGTGGGCTGCCGTCTATGGGGTCACACAGAGTTGGACACTACTGAAGTGACTTAGCAGCAGCAGCAGCAGTGTTTGTGTTTGCTTTTTTGCATGTTTTATGGGGGATGAATAAGACGATGGAGTGGGAAAAAGTGATCAGGAAAATATTCTTAAAAATCTATAGTTTATTCTAGGACTTCAGCTTTTTTTTTTTAAGTAGATATTATTTTTTCAGAACAGTTTTAGGCTCACACCAAACTAAAACATAAGGTACAGAGATTTCCCATGTACAATGTGTGTATGCCTTCTCCAATGCCAACATCCCACACTGGAGGGTACATTTATTATAATTGGTGAACATAAATGTTAAGTATTCAACTAAATTGAACCAAAGTTCATATTTTACATTGGGGTTCACACTTGGTGTTGTACTTTGGATTGGGTCAAATGTATGATGATATATATCCAATGTTACAGTACCATACAGAGCAGTTTCACTGCTCTAAAAATCCTCTGTGCTTCACCTATTCATCCTGCTCTCTCCACCTAAACCCTGCCATCCCCTGATCTTTTTACCATCTCCATAGTTTTACCTCTTTCAGAATTTCATATAGATGGAATCGTACAGTATATAGATTTTCAGACTGACTTCTTTTCCTTAGAAGTAGTCACTATTCTAAAAGATTCACCTGTATTTCATTGAGGTTGACACATCATTTGTAAGATAATTACTATTTTATGAGCCACTAAGAAAAATATGCTCTTGATTAAATTTGAATAATACTTCCTGCATTCTGAATTTTATTTTATACTAATCAAAATGGCACTTAATGTATTTTTTTAAATTAGAGATCACCATTGTTCATACATAAAAAAGAAAATACAGGTAAAATAGATCATTTAACATTTTTCTAAAACTCATTTATCTTTGGAGACCATCTATTAAGAGTTTCGACTTCAAAATTCCAGTTCCATGAATTTCTTCCAGCCCACTGACAGCCATTCTCCAGTTTTATACACTGGAGCTTTCTGGGCCTTACAAGAAGAGCATTTTCCAACAATCAGGATGCATGTGGCTTCTGATATGGTCCTGAAACAACTTGTGGCCTGACACCTGGAGTGATGCCAGATGTCCTGACTCTCCTCCTGGAGCAGCAGACGTCTTAGCTCATCAGCAACAGATATTAACAGCAACTTCACCAGGACCACTGTGTGGCCGTCCCCACGGGGAAGCCCCATTCATTGACCGATCATCTTGATTTAAAGTTGTTAAAACAGGAAAAAAACAAAGCGTTCCTAGAATTGATGATATACAGGTAAATCATTTGATCTTCACAGTGCCCTGAGGTGACTGTGATTGTATCTCCATTTATAGATAAGGAACTGGTCTTTGTCTTCTTGAGCTGCTATAATTAACAACCATAGACTGGGTGGCTTATAAACAACAAAAATGTATTTCTTATAGTTCTGGAGACTGGAAGTCCAAGATCAGAGGACTAGTACTCTCGGGTTCTGGTGACGGCTCTCTTCCAAGTTGTTCAAGAGTTTTTACGGAGTTTTAATGTCCACCCCCCTTTTACCAGTGGGCAGGGGAGGAAGCTGAAAGTTCCACACCTATAATCACTTTTTCTTTTGGTTGAACAGCCCCAGGCATGTGTGCTGAGTCATGTCTGACTCTTCTCAACCCCATGGACTGCAGCCCACCAGGCTCCTCTGTCCATGGGATTTTCCTGACAAGACTATTGGAATCGGTTGCCACTTCCTTCTCCAGGGATCTTCCTGACCTGGGGACCAAACCCTCATCTGCTGTGTCTCCTGCATTGCAGGTGGGTTGTTTATCCCTGAGCCACCAGGGAAGCGCCATCCCGACCCTATCTAGGGCCCTTACCTAGATTTAATTAGGATAAATTAATTTATCCTAATTTAATTAGGATAAATATAGGCATGCTCAAAAGGGGCTTCTTATGGATAAGAAAAGACACTTTTATCACTCAGGAAAGTCCTAAGGCATCAGGAGATCTGTGTCAAGAACCAGGGACAAAGACTAAATATGTTTTTTATTAGACCACAGGCCCAAATGTCTGCTGATGAATGAGTAAATAAATAAAATGCGGTATACACGTACAATGGAATGCTGTTGTTTAGTCACTAAGTCATGTCCAGCTCTGTTGCCCTCCAGGCTCCTCTGTCCATGGGATTCTCCAGGCAAGAATACTGGAGTGGGTTGCCATTTCCATCTCCAGGGGATCTTCCCCACCCAGGGATCAAACCCATATCATCTGCATCAGCAGGTGGATTCTTTACCACTGTGCTACCTGGGAAATCTCACAGTAGAATAATATTCAGCCTTATAAAGGAATGAAGTTCTAATATATGCTACAACATGCATGAAACGTACAAACTTTAAATTAAATAAGCCAAGCACAAAAGAGCAAATGTGATGTAATTCTACCTGTAATTCTACCTCTAATTCATAGAGTCAGAAAATAGAATAGTGGCCATCAAGGACCGGAGGCAGGGAGGGAAGAATGGAGAACTATTGTTTAATGAAAATCAAGTTTCACTTGGGGATGATGATGCATTAATGTACTTAATATAACTAAGGTGTACATGTAAAATGGTCAAAATTAAATTTTATATTATGTATATTTTGCCCCAGTATGGGCTTCAAAATCACTGTGGACGGTGTGACTGCAGACATGAAATTAAAAGACACTTGCTTCTTGAAAGAAAAGTGATGACAAACCTAGACCGCATTTTAAAAAGTAGAGACATCACTTTGCTGACAAAGGTCGTCCAGTCAAAGATATGGCCTTTCCAGTAGTCATATCTGAATGTGAAGTTGGACCATGAAGAAGGCTGAGTGCTAACTACTGATAATTTCAAACTGTGGTGTTGGAGAAGACTCTTGAGAGTCCCTTGGACTGCAAGGAGATCAAACCAGTAAATCCTAAAGGAAATCAACTCTGAATATTCATTTGAAGGACTGAGGCTGAAGCTAAAACTCCAATATTTTGGCCACCTGATGTGAAGAGCAACTCATTGGAAAAGACCTTGATGCTGGGAAAGATTGAGGGCAGGAGGAGAAGGGAGTAACAGAGGATAATATGGTTGGATAGCATCACTGGCTCAATGAACATGAATTTGAGCAAACTCCAGGAGATAGCAAAGGACAGGGAAACCTGGCGTGTTGTAGTCCATGGAGTGGCAGAGTCAGACATGACTAAGCAACTGAACAACAACAAAAAGAAAAAGTTCAGTCGCTCAGTCATGTCTGACTGTTTGTGACTCCATGAATTGCAGCACGCCAGGCCTCCCTGTCTATCACCAACTTTGGGAGTTTACCCAAACTCATGTCCATTGAAGTCGGTGATGCCATCCAGCCATCTGATCCTCTGTCGTCCCCTTCTCCTCCTGCCCCCAATCCCTCCCAGCATCAGGGTCTTTTCCAATTAGACAACTCTTCACATGAGGTGACCAAAGTATTGGAGTTTCACCTTCAGCGTCAGTCCTTTCAATGAACACCCAGGACTGACCTCCTTTAGGAAGGATTGTTTGGATCTCCTTGCAGTCCAAGGGACTCTCAAGAGTCTTCTCCAACACCACACTTCAAAAGCATCCGTTCTTCGGCGCTCAGCTTTCTTGACAGTCCAACTCTCACATCCATACATGACCACAGGAAAAACCATAGCCTTGACTAGACAGACCTTTGTTGGCAAAGTAATGTCTCTGCTTTCTAATATGCTGTCTAGGTTGGTCATAACTTCCTTCCAAGGAGTAAGCGTCTTTTAATTTCATGGCTGCAACCACCATCTGCTGTGATTTTGGAGCCCCCAAAAATAAAGTCTGACACTGTTTCCACTGTTTCCCCATCTATTTCCCATGAAGTGATGGGACAAGATGCCATGATCTTAGTTTTCTGAATGTTGAGCTTTAAGCCAACTTTTTCACTCTCCTCTTTCACTTTCATCAAGAGGCTCTATAGTTCTTCACTTTCTGCCATAAGGGTGGTGTCATCTGCATATCTGAGGTGTTACTATTTCTCTGAGCAATCTTGATTCCACCTTGTGCTTCTTCAAGCCCAGAGTTTCTCATGATGTACTCTATACAAGTTAAATAAGCAGGGTGACAATATACACCCTTGATGTACTCCTTTTCCTATTTGGAACCAGTCTGTTGTTCCATGTCCAGTTCTAAGTGTTGCATCCTGACCTGCATACAGATTTCTCAAGAGGCAGGTCAGGTGGTCTGGTATTCCCATCTCTTTCAGAATTTTCCAGTTTATTGTGATACACACAGTCAAAGGCTTTGTCGTAGTCAATAAAGCAGAAATAGATGTTTTTCTGGAACTCTCTTGCCTTTTCCATGATCTAGCGGATGTTGGCAATTTGATCTCTGGTTCCTCTGCCTTTTCTAAAACCAGCTTGAACATCTGGAAGTTCACGGTTCACGTATTGCTGAAGCCTGGCTTGGAGAATTTTGAGCATTACTTTACTAGCGTGTGAGATGAATGCAAATGTGCAGTAGTTTGAGTATTCTTTGGCATTACCTTTCTTTGGGATTGGAATGAAAACTGACCTTTTCCAGTCCTGTGACCACTGCTGAGTTTCCCAAATTTGCTGGCATATTGAGTGCAGCACTTTCACAGCATCATCTTTCAGGATTTGAAATAGCTCAACTGGAATTCCATCACCTCCACTAGCTTTGTTCGTAGTGATGCTTTCTAAGGCCCACTTGACTTCACATTCCAGGATGTCTGGCTCTAGGTGAGTGATCACACCATCGTGATTATCTGGGTCATGAAGATCTTTTTTGTACCGTTCTGTGTATTCTTGCCAGTAGGTCCATACCATTCCTGTCCCTTATTGAGCCCATCTTTGCATGAAATGTTCCCTTGGTATCTCTAATTTTCTTGACGAGATCTCTAGTCTTTCCCATTCTGTTCTTTTCCTCTATTTCTTTGCATTGATCCCTGAGGAAGGCTTTCTTATCTATCCTTGGTATTCTTTGGAACTCTGCATTCGGATGCTTATATCTTTCCTTTTCTCCTTTGCTTTTCACTTCTCTTCTTTTCTTAACTATTTGTAAGGCCTCCTCAGACAGCCATTTTGCTTCTTTGCATTTCTTTTTCTTGGGGATGGTCTTGATTTGTGTCTCCTGTACATTATGAACCTCCGTCCATAGTTCATCAGGCACTCTATCAGATCTAGTCCCTTAAATCTATTTCTCACTTCCACTGTATAATCATAAGGGATTTGATTTAGATCGTACATGAATGGTCTAGTGGTTTTCCCTACTTTCTTCAATTTAAGTCTGAATTTGGCAATAAGGAGTTCATGATCTGAGCCACAGTCAGCTCCCGGTCTTGTTTTTGCTGACTGTATAGAGCTTCTCCATCTTTTGCTGCAGAGAATATAATCAATCTGATTTCGGTGTTGATCATCTGGTGATGTCCATGTGTAGAGTCTTCTCTTGTGTTGTTGGAAGAGGGTGTTTGCTATGATCAGTGCGTTCTCTTGGCAAAACTCTATTAGCCTTTGCCCTGCTTCATTCTGTACTCCAAGGCCAAATTTGCCTGTTACTCCAGGTGTTTCTTGACTTCCTACTTCTGCATTCCTGTCCCCTATAATGAAATGGACATCTTTTTGGGATGTTAGTTCTAAAAGGTCTTGTAGGTCTTCATAGAACCATTCAACTGCAGCTTCTTCAGTGTTACTGGTTGGGGTATAGGCTTGGGTTACCATGATATTGAATGGTTTGACTTGGAAACGAACAGAGATCATTCTGTCATTTTTGAGATTGTATCCAAGTACTGCATTTCGGACTCTTTTGTTGACCATGACAGCTACTCCATTTCTTCTAAGGGATTCCTGCCCGCAGTAGTAGACATAGTGGTCATCTGAGTTAAATTCACCATTCCAGTCCATTTTAGTTCTCTGATTCCTAGAATGTCGATGTTCAGTCTTGCCATCTCCTGTTTGACCACTTCCAATTTGCCTTGATTCATGGACCTAACATTCCAGGTTCCTATGCAATATTGCTCTTTATAGAATCAGACCTTGCTTCTTTCACTAGTCACATCCACACACACACAGACAAATGCACTGTATGAGGCTTTGTTAAAGAATTGGGTGCTAAGATATCAAGTGAAGCACGTTAATCTGTTGACTTTCTAGCCACCCTCACTTGGTAAGTACTATAGCTCAGCCTTACTTCATGGGGCTTCCAGGGCCCTCTGTATCCATTGAAGACGTAAGACCTGGTTTTGAATCAAGGAATCTGGGAGATTCCAAGAGTCAGGGTAAATAATCTGTGAGAAAATTTTCCCTTGTGGCTGATCATCTCCTTAAATCTAAGGATATATCATTCTTTTTTGAGTAGCCCACTGTACCCAGCCTCCTGATGAGAACAATGTGGCGGTCCAAATAAGCTTCATCTTTCAGTCAGACCCAACCAATTTAGCCCAGCCAAGTTATTTGTTTTGGATGTATGACACCATCATTTATGGGGAACCAAAATTGTGTTGTTGTGTCCAACCAAACTTCATATGTTCAAGTTCTAACTTCCAGTATTTCAAAGTGATTGCATTGAGTCTTTGAAGGGCTAATTAAGTTAAAATAAGCTCATTAGGGTAGGTCTTAATCCAACACTACTGGTGTCCTTCTAAGAGGAGATTTGGACACAAATACACAGAGGGATGACCATGGAAAGACATGGAGAAGACAGCCATCTGTAGGCCATCTGAGGCCATGGAAGGTCTCAGGAGACACCAGCCCTGCTGACAACTTGTTCTTATAACTCAAGTTTCCAAGATGTGAGCAAATTAATTCTTATTTTTTAAGCCACTCAGCCTGTGGTTTTTGTTACAATAGCCCTAGAAACTTAATACACAGTCTTTGAAGAAAGCATCTATTTGTTAAAAAAATTGAAGCAAAGGAAGGATCTTCTTGGATAAAAACTGTGGCATTTGACTAAACATTTCTCCCCAAAGGTTAAGCTTGTTCTTACCTATATCATTTGACTTCCAGATAAAAACACAAGACATTGGATGATTTATATTTTTTCTTTTTTCTTTTTTGATACTAGTAAAAGACTATGAATTCCTACTCATGGGGGCACACTTTGGTTCGTAAGTATAACGTATATATAACGGACTGTATAACGGACATGGCCACTTTTTTTCCCAGATGGCTCAGTGGTAAAGAATCCACTTGCCAATGCAGGAGACATAGGTAGGAGACTAGGGTTTGATCCCTGGATTGGGAAGATCCCTGGAGGAATAAATGGCAACCCACTCCAGTATTCTTGCCTGGGAAATCCCATGGACACAGGAGCCTGGTGGGCTACAGTCCATGGGGTCACAAATAGTCAGACATGACTAAAGCAATTGAACACACCCCCAATGAGATTCAGAGGAACAAATAGTTACAACACTTTCATGTATTTGGCTGAAAAAAAATAATGAATTACCCTGCTTATTTAACTTATATGCAGAGTACATAATGAGAAACGCTGGGCTGGAAGAAGCACAAGTTGGAATCAAGATTGCCAGGAGAAATATCAATAACCTTAGATATGAAGATGACACCACCCTTATGGCAGAAAGTGAAGAAGAACTAAAGAGCCTCTTGATGAAAGTGAAAGAGGAGAGTGAAAAAGTTGGCTTAAAGCTCAACATTCAGAAAATGAAGATCATGGCATCAGTCTCATCACTACATGGCAAATAGATGGGGAAACAGTGGAAACAGTAGCTGACTTTATTTTTTGGAGCTTCAAAATCACTGCAGATGGTGAATGCAGCCATGAAATTAAAAGACGCTTACTCCTTGGAAGGAAGTTATGACCAACCTAGACAACATATTAAAAAGCAGAGACATTACTTTGCCAACAAAGGTCATGTATGGTCATGTATGGATGTGAGAGTTGGACTATAAAGAAAGCTGAGCGTCAAAGAATTGATTCTTTTGAACTGTGGTGTTGGAGAAGACTCTTAGGAGTCCCTTGGACTGCAAGGAGATCCAACCAGTCCATTCTGAAGGAGGTCAGTCCTGGGTGTTCATTGGAAGGACTGATGTTGAAGCTGAAACTCCAATACTTTGGCCCCAAGATACGAAGAGCTGACTCATTTGAAAAGACCCTGATGCTGGGAAAGCTTGAGGGCAGGAGGAGAAGGGGATGACAGAGGATGAGATGGTTGGATGGCATCATTGACTCGATGGACATGGGTTTGGGTGGACTCTGGGAGTTGGTGATGGACAGGGAGGCCTGAAATGGGAGAGCCAGCTTGTGAGTTCTGGCCATGTGACTCCAGGGTCCACCCTCTCAATGGCTGTTTTTAAAGGTTCCCTCCCACTTGCATACCAACTTTTACTTCCATGACTCCAATTAGTTATGTTAAAATTTACTTTCCATGATCTGTATCTCTTGGTCTTCTATTTATATATACAACCTCATTTTCTCTCTACACTACATTACATGTAATTCCTTCAAGTTATATTTTCCAACTCATTGCCTCTTTAGGTCTGTTTAATTTTCTGTTCCATTCAGCCACTGAGATATGTGTGTGTGTATTTGAAATCTACTGCTCTTACTTAGTTCTGAAACCTGTCTTATCTTTTCCTAATACTCAATTTTTTGTTTCTCATTTTTAATTTTCTCTCTTATTTCTTCAAACATTTTACTCATGGTTATTTCACATTTTCATCAGATCATTCCATTTGAAGTTTTTGGAATGTATGAGTCCTCTATTTATTATTTCTGGTGCTGCTCGATCATGTCCAACTGTTTGCAACCCCATGGATTGGGCCCACCAGACTTCTCTGTTCATGGGATTCTCCAGGCAAGAACACTGGACTGGGTTGCCATTTCCTTCTCTGGGGGACCTTCCCCACCCAGCAACTGAACCCCCATTTCCTGTGTCTCCTGCATTGGCAGGCGGATTCTTTACCAACTAGTGCCACCTGAGAAGCCCTTTATTATTGCTGCTGCCTCTCAATTTTTCCTTGTGTGTGTGTGTGTGTTTTAATTGTGGTTTATATTCTATTGAATGAAATCTACAAGAATCTCAAGAGTCTATGTTGGGCATGTTGGTTACAAGGATGTGAACATTTCCTTCCAGGCCATCTCATCTTATGCGATGAGCTCCCTCCTCTCCTCACTTAATTCCTGTTAACTGTTACTATTACTGTTCACTTAGTTCTTTGACCCTCAGAAATTTCCTTCACTCTAAAAAGTGCAGCAGTACATGGACATTAGTTTACTGTGTTTGTGTAATTTATCTAATTATATTTTATCTGGAAGGCCCTTTAATGTAACTAGTTGATCATATTCCCAGAAATTGAAAACCAGAACTTTCTTTGATAAAGTAGCATTCCAGGCAAGCTGAGTGTGGATTGTCTGAAACTCAAAAAAAATTTTTGCCTACATTCTCTAGAAATATAACATGTCTTCTGATTATCTATGTCCAATTATTTCACACTATTTTTCTAAAGAGAGAAATGAAGTTCAGAGGGATGAAATGATTTTTCCGTTATTTATGCAACTGAAAAACAATTTTTAAAAACGGATTATAACTGATCACTGGGAATGAAGAAACGTTTCAGCTTTATCCAATGGTCTGTGAATCAGACTCAGAAAAAAATCCAAAGAAAATGGCAGAGTTAAGAGCTCCCCTAGCAGCAGACTCTTTGGCCTGTCTAAGCAATCCAGGGTGTCCATCAAAGACATTTTCTCTGCTTATTTTGGGTTCAAGCCATAGTTCCTTCCAACTTGAATCTGATCAGCACTCACAGAGTGGAATGATAAATTGGAAGGAAAGAAAATTTACCAATTGATCAAATACCTTTTGTGTCCTGGACACATAATAAGTTACCTGTTTTCAGGAGTCCATGGGAATGACCCAAATCTAGACGCTTTATTCCCCAAGACTTAAGAAAGCATTCTTAAACTGCTATCAGCTGGTTGGTAATATTCCAAGGGAAGTTTTGTGAAAGTCTTGCTTCCCCACAAATGTCTACACCACAAGCTTGGGGTTTAAAAGTTCTCAATTTTGTAGACTCTGAGAAAGCCTGAGATCACTTTAGATCATAGATTAAGGAGTTAGGAAGGAAATCTGTTTTAGCGATCTTAGAGGCCTGGTTGACCTTTTTGTAGCGCAGACAGCTGATTAGGGATTCCTATAAAAATAACATGGACAGATATTTCTGAAATCAGTGTGGAGGTTTTTGTAAATAATACTTGCTATACTCCCAGTGGCTAGCGTAAAGCCAAACATATTTAGATGTTTTCAAATAAATATTTGTTGATTGAAAACTTTTTATGAAGTAAGCATTCTTGAATCGTATTTTTGAGGGTTGGTGACAACAGTGCTTTCTGCCGCTGGGTGGTGCCATAAAACCACTCACAAATACACACAGTGCAGCTTCTGATGCTTTTTGGCCTTCTAATCATGCGATTTTTCTGTCTCTGCTTTTCAAACCACCACAATCTGGACATCATGTAGAGTTTTCTTTCTGAAAAAAGCTGAAAACATTTCTGACTCAACCTTTTTTTTTTAATAACTTTATCTTTTTAGAGCAATTTAGGTTGACAGCAAAATGAAGACATAGAGATTTCTTATGTATCCCTTACTCCACACATGCATATGTGTGTGCTAAGTAGCTTCACAGTAGTTAGTTTTGTCTAACTCTGTGACTCTAGAGACTGTTGCCCCACAGGATCCTCTCTCAGTGGAATTTCCCAGGTAAGAATATTGGAGTGAGTTGCTGTGCCCTTTTCCAGGGGATCTTCTGGACCCAGGGATTGAATCTGCCTCTCTTGTGTTTCCTTCATTGGCAGGCAGGTTCTTTACCACTAGCGCCACCTGGGAAGCCCCCACATATGCATTGCCTCCAATTATCAACATATTCCCTACCAGAGTGGTCCATTCGCTACAGTTGATGAACTTACATGGACACATCAAAATCACCTAAAGTCTCAAGTTTCCATTAGGATTCATTCTCAGTCTTAAGTTTATATTAGAGTTCATTTTCAGTGTGGCTCATTCTGCTGTTCATTTCATCAAATGTATAATGACACGTGTCCATCCTGATAGTATCATGCAGGATATTTTTCACCATCCTAAAAATCCTCTTGTTCTGCCTGTTCTGCCTTTCCTCTGATTAATTCCTCAAGGCAGTGATCTTTTCCAGCAGCACTTCTGCTAAAATTGGTTCCACACTGGGAAGATTTCTACAGCTCTGAGACTCAGAAGATGGACACATCGATGGAGAATTTTGTTGTTTTTGTTAAGAGTGGCAGTGTAGATTAGTTAATAGAAAGAGAGGAAACCAGGAATTCTAGGCGTTGGCTCCCAGAAACAACATTCCCTTATAACTTTCTTCAAAGTGAAAATGTTCAGTTTGAGCAATGATTTTCAAATTGTGCTCTTGTTTCTCAGTGACCTAAGAATTCTTCAGAGATGTCTTCAACTGACAAAGTGTTTGTGTGTATTTAGAGGATAGGCAAAAAGGGAATGCAAGAAAGACTGTTCCTCCCATGGGAAAGGAGTTTAGGGGAAAATGGATACATGTGTAGGTATGGCTGATCCCCTTCACTGTTCACCTGAAACTACCACAGTAGTGTTAACTGGCTATGTGCTAAGTCGCTTCAATCATGTCCAGTTCTTTGTGATCCTATGGACGGTAGCCCACCAGGTTCCTCTCCCACGGGATTCTCCAGGGTTCTTTACCACTAGAGCCACCTGGGGAGGCCCCCTAATTTACTACGTGTGCGTGTGTGCTAAGTTGCTTCAGTCATGTCTGACTTTGCAACCTCATGGACGGTAGCTGGCCAGGCTCCTCTGTTCACAGTATTCTCCAGGCAAGAATTCAGGAAGGGGTAGTCAGGCCCTCCTCCAGGGGATCTTCCTGACCCAGGGATCAAATCTGAGTCTCTTGAGTCTCCTGCATTGGCAGGTACGTTCTCTACCACCAGCGCCACCTGGGTATATCCCAATATAAAATAAAAAGGTTTTTAAGTTTGAAAAAAAAAAGAAAAAGACTGTTCCTTCCAGTCTTTTCAACCAGAGTAGTTCCATATCAGTTATGGGGATAGGAAACCAAACCTTTTTTTTTTTTTTTTCTGGTTGGTTTTTAAGAATGTTACTCTTTTCAGAAGAAAATGTGAACAAACTGCAGAGTTCAATGATGGTTCTAAGTTCCTTCTTTTCTTGACTGAATGTTTCACCTTAGTCAGACTGTGTGTGGGCTAAGAGGATGCAGGGCTCTGACTGGTCTGAGGGCAGCAACAGGCAGGTCTGTGCTCACCCTCAGTGCCCTTGCCTTGGCGTCGCCTCCTTCCTGTGACCTTGAGCTCTGGCTGCCTGGCTCAAAGAAACCACCACTCAGGAGGTCTTTGGAGAAGGACTGGAGAGATGCAGAGCTTCGTGGTAGTATAATTCATGGAAAAAATGTGTGCTCATTGCTCAGTCATGTCCCACTCTTTATGATCCCATGGACTGTAGCCTGCCAGGCTCCTCTGTTCATGGAATTTTCCACGCAAGAATACTGGAGTGGGTTGTCATTTCCTTCTCCACAGGATATTCCCAACCCAGGAGTTGAACCTGTGTCCCCGGCATATCCTGCAGTGGCAGGCAGATTCTTTAACACTGTGCCCCCTGGGAAACGCAACTGAAAATATACCCATTTCTTATAGTGAGCTTGGGGATTCCCAGGTGGTGCTAGTGGTAAAGAAGCTGCTTGCCATTGCAGAAGACAGAAGAGACACGGGTTCAATCCCTGGGTTAGGGAAATCCCCTGGGATAGAAAATGGCAACCCACTCCCGTATTCTTGCCTGCAGAATCCCATGGACAGAGGAGCCTGGCAGGCTACAGTCCATAGTGTTGCAGAGAGTTGGACACGACGGAAGTGACTGAGCATGCAGGCATAGTGAGCTCAAGGAAGTACGTAGGCAGAAAATGATGCCAAGGCCCTGTAACAGGAAAGCACCCACCCAGGGCAGACTATACACAGAGGCAGGAACAAAGTGTACACAAAGACGTTGGTCTCAGAGATGGGCAGGTGAGAAAATCATGTAGACCAGTTCAGCAAGCATGTTTTGAGTATCCGCAGTATGCTGGTCTCTAAGGGTACAGAGATGAATGTAAGGAGATATCAGGAGTTGTGAGGCAGACACATAAATGGAGAGCCATCAGACTATGCGTAAGTGCTTTGGGAGTGCATGGAAAATGATGCTGTAGCAATTCAGAGAGAAGACACTGAACTTGGTGGGTTTAGGAGACTTCCTGTAGGGGGGAACACCCAAACTGAATCTCCTTCACCCCAGAGACCACTGCTGTAATCATACTTAAGGAAAAGGCTTCTATCAGTTGTTTATGAAAGTATTTTTTTTTTGGCCTTGCCTCATGTTTTGCAGGGTCTTAGTTCTCTGCCAGGGATCAAACCCAGGCCCTAGTGTGAAAGCCCCAAACTCTAACCACTGAGAAACCACGTAATTCCCTTTATGAAAGATTTTAAACTCAGACTTTTGTATATCTTTGCTGGGTGCTTTCATACCATTATGTAGTATTAATAGCTGCTCTTCATTAAGTTCTAAGTGTAGTGCTAAGCACTTTACATATAATTCCACATTTAATCCTCACAACAATCTCATGAGACAGGCAGATATTAATACCTTTGTGTTGGAAATTTTTATAGAAAATGTCAAGTCCATACAAAACCTTTTTCTTTTTTGAAGTATAATTAGTTTCATTATACTCATCACCAGTATGAACAGTTATCAATTCAGAACCAGTGGTGTTTCATCTATGTCTCACACATTTTCTGATGTCAAGAGTATGCTGAAGTAATTTCTGACATGATGTCTTCTCTGTACAGAGCTCAGTGTGTTAATCTAAAAGATAACAAACAATTGTAACCACAAGTCTGCTGATGGCTAAGATGGAGCTACAGGAACTAGATTTACCCTCCTGCCTGAAACAACCAAAAAGGAAAAAGGCAAAATATGTGAAATGATGTTTTCAAGGCACTGGACATCAAACAGTGAAGGACAGTGCTACCCAAGATGTGAGAAATAGATAAAGTGTGTCCTCCTTCAGCCGGGTTATCACCCAGAGTCCAGGTGTGGACAGGGAGGGGGAATACAGAGAAGCAGGGTGGGCTCCCTGAGCAGTTTCTGTAGAAGTGATCATTTGACTGTGAAGTTCAAACGGAAATGCAAACGACTCAAAATAGCCCAAGCAACTTTGAAACAGAAGAGTCAAGTTGGAGGATTAATGCTACCTGATTTTGAACTTATTATAAAGTTATAGTAATGAAAACAGCACCATATTGGCACCAATATTGGCAAATTGATCATTGGCTCAAAATAGAGTGTCAAGAAATAGACCACATGTATATGATAACTGATTTTTGATGAGGAAATGAGTGGAGAAAGGATGATCTTCAACAAATAGTAATGGGACAAGTAAATATCTATATGCAGAAAATGAAGTTTGATGCATCGTGTACAATATGCAAAAAAATAACTCCAAATGAATCCTAGATGTAAATTTAAAACCGAAAACAACACAACCGCTAAACCTCTAGAACACAGGAGATTTTTATGACCTCAGGTTAAGCAAAGTCTTCTTAGGTATGACATCAAAAGCATAATATATTAAAATGAAAAATTGATAATTGGATTTCATCAAATTTTAAGACAGGTGATCTTTGAAAAATTCTGTTAAGAGAATGAAAAGACAGCCTACAGCCTAATAGAAGATGGTTTGCAAATCATGTATCTGATAAAAGACTTGGTCTTACATATATTCAAGTCACTTCACCAAAGGAGATACAGATATATTGAGTTGGCCAAAATTTTGCTCTGGTTTTTCCATAAGATGTTACAGAAAAACCCAAACAAACCTTTTGGTCAACCCAATAGATACAGATACAGGCACTGAAAATTAGAGCTTGAGAATACACTTATCATTAACCATTGCATGCATGCTCAGTCACTGAGTCATGTCCAACTGTGACCCAGTGGACTGTAGCCCGCCAGACTCCTCTGTCCATGGGCTTTCCCAGGCAAGAATAGGGAGATGTAAATTAAAACTAGAGTGTGACACTACTAAAAAACTATTATAGTGGCCAAAAATAAAAAAGATGGACAATAAAAAATGCCGGTGAGGACAGAGATCGTTAACTAGTATGCAAGCTGGAGGCAGTTCCCTGAACACATTTCTGGTTGCTTTGCTTTGCCAACACTATGAGGGTATTGAGGGCAGGAGAAGGGGGCAACAGAGGATGAGGTGGTTGGATGGCATCATCAACTCAATGGACATGAGTTTGAGCAAGCTCTGGGAGATGGTGAAGGACGGGGAAGCCTGGCGTGCTGCAGTCCACAAGGTGGCAAAGAGGGGACATGACTGAGCGACTGAACAACAACAACAGCAACACACTCAGATTTCGTGGGTGAGTAACAGAACCCCACCTGAGGGAGCCTTATGAAAGAAGGTAGAAAGGGAGGCCTGTAAACTGGGATACACATCAGCAGGACACATTTTCTTACCTGGACTGTCAGTGTCCATAGTTCAAATCCCCACAGTGAATTTCAGTTTGGTATTGCCACTCATCTGCTAAAAATTGGAGGGAAATGAAAGGGGCAGAAATGTTGGAGACATTGTGGAGGAATATTGGATGTTGTCCTTTTGGTGAGGATGACCTAGAAGTATGAGGAAAAGGTCAGAAATATTTTTAAAACAAGCAAAACAATAAATCAAGTATTTAAAAAATGACAATAAGTTCTTATTTCTGATTAATAACTTAACACTATAAATAATAAGGCATTTAATGATGAGTATTCAACTTCAACAGCTGCATTCATAGCCAGAGAAACACACATGCAGGATTCAAGCCAGGAAACTGAGAACTGCAAAAATTTTAACTGCTCTGGACACATTTCGTTGTACCCTGCTGCCCTTCCCCTTCCTCCTTGGTCAGAGCTGTGAGGTTGCTTGTCGTCCCTTTAACCATCTGGGGCCTTCATGTTCTCCTCTGCAAAATAGAAACAAATCTTTTTGTTCTCAAAGAGCATACTAGAGGTCTAACATATATTCCTTAAGTGAATTAATAGACTGATTTCTTCAATGCTTAAGTGGTATCACAGGTCACATCAATGACCATTATCTCCCAGGGACTCTAAACCCTACAGAGGATGTAAACTACTTCCTGACTCCAACTGTAAAAACCAACTTCCTCATTTCAGTGGAAATGACACCATTAGCAACAAGTCAATACCATAAAACATGCATTTCCTAATACTGACATATTTTTTAAGATTTCTCAGTGCTTTTTCCATTTTTCCCTATGTTGGAATGAATTTCAACAGCTTCCTACCAGTTACTGCTCTTTTACATAGGAGCAAAGTGAAGCCCTGAATGACTTTCTTATATATGTCACATAGACATAGACCCTGGGACTATTGATATTTCTTCTCTCCAAGAGGAGGGATTAGCAGAATTGCCCATCCTCAGTTAAATCCTAGGATAAAGTTAAGTATCTAATACTCCATTAAGGGAGCTTCTCAGGTGGCACACTGGTAAAGAATCCACCTGCCAGTGCAGAAGACACAAGAGACACAGGTTCAATCCCCGGGTTGGGAAGATCCCCTGGAGCAAGAACTGGCAACCCACTCCAGTATTTTTGCTTGGAAAATTCCATGGACAGAGGAGCCTGACGGGCTACAGTCTATGGGGCTGAAAAGAGTGAGACACGATTGAATAACTGAGAACACAACACTCCATTAAACCTCCTCTTTGTAGCAGGTGGCAGATGTGTGAATCTGTTGTAAAAATTGACTGAGGGGATGGTGGCAGTCATTGTGATAAAGGAGTTTGGCCACCCAGATTGCTTGAGTCTTCCATCACTTGAGTTACCCTGAAGTGCCACAAATTCAACAGGGAGGATTTGTGAAAGAGGAACATTGCAGAAGGATTGTCTAGCCCTGAAGGTAAAGTGTTAATGGCAACATACAGGATGACTTCAATTTCCAAAAACCATTGTAGCTGGGAACAGTGGGGATGAAGATTTGGGGGTGGGGGAATGAGCTGAAAAGCTTTCATGCAAATCTCTACCTTTTGGGAGACACATCCCACCAAACCAAACCTGGTGATACTTGGATTGAGGAGGGGGCAGTTGTTGAAAAGTAAGATGGGTGCCAGTTCAATGGAACAAAAAAGCTACTTCCAGAATATGAAATTTAAAAACAAAAGGAGATAAGATGTTTACCTGGGGTTTCTAGTTTATATTCACAGAAGTTACTCATCTGCTGCTTGAAATGTATACCATCTCAAGCAGATATCCATGGTGGATTTCCAGTTAATAGACAGGAAGCTCTGCCCCTATGTTTTATTTGCCTTCTGGGTCAGTGATTATAAATGCAGTTAGGAGATTAGAGTTGGTCATCCTTAGCCATATCCATTACCGCTAATCATAATTTCTGAACAAGAACAATTATAGTCAGAATCATAGAAATTTAGGGACACCCTGAACAGAGTTTCTATCCTTGACACTACTGATATTTAAGGTGCAATAATTCTCTTTGTGAAGGACTGTTCTGTGCAATGTAGGGTGGTTAGCAGTATCGTTGGTCTACCCACTAGATGCCAGTAAACAGCTCCCTAGTGGTGACAACAAATAATGTTTCAAGATGTTATCAAATGCTCTTGGGAGTGGGGTTAAAATCACCCTGGTTGAAAACCACTGCCCTGGGACACTGTATACAACCCCTCTCATACCCTGTGCACATAAATGAATGAAAATAATTATGTAGGACAAAAAGTAAACTGGAAGGAATCCGAGACTAATTATGTAAGGCTCAATGAAGAAAGTCTTGACACTTTATATGTTTACAGGAAAAATAGGATACAAAATATTAAATATTTAAATTTATTTTAAAAATCTAAATGAAATCATTTCAAAACTCTAAATGAGAAATTTGAACTTACTTTCAGTGACATATCTTTTTACAGAAAATATTACACTTTAAATGGTTTTATGCAATGCTGATCAAGATATTTTAATGATGATCACTTCAAATTTTTAGTAGTCTTTCCCAGCAAGAAACTTCAGTCATATAAGCAGATGATATGAAACATTTAAATCATTGTTTACATTCAATAGAAGATTTATAACTTTTGAAATTAAAGAACCTAATAGCTTATCCTTTTCTTATACAGATAATTTCTTATGATAAAGCAAAAGTATTTCAAATTTGAACTTTTATCTATCTTGTGTTTCAAAATAACAATGAAGGTTGAGTTTCTATATTGTATATGTACTCTAAGAGCACATTTTCACCAGCAGCCAGCATGAAAACCACTGAATGGACTTCTTGTCCATCAGCTGCAGGTGGACAAGAGAATTTGATATATGTGAAGACAGAAATCCTGGGTTACCATTTGTCTCTGAAGAGACCAGGAAGCCCCACCAATTTCTGCACCTATCTGTCCCCAACTAGCTGCATCTTGGCCTAAGCTCCAAGCTCTAGGAATCTGGCAAATGAACTCCCTGCTGGTCTTCAGACTTTATCTAGGATGGCTAGTGATGTATTCTGAATTCAGCTGTTGAAATTTCCAGGCTGAGGAGCACCTTCTTGGCTGCATTCAGGGCATCACAGGAAGCAACACATGGAAAATACGGCACAATGTGCTAACTGTTGTCTCTGGAGACTATGAGGGTGGTCCTTGCCCCACCCTGCTAAGACCACTCCCTAAAGAGTGGGGAGAAGACCCCTCTTAGTCAGAGGCACCTGGCTCCAGAGCCTGTTACCCCAAGCCCCACCAGGCACTTGAGCGTTGAGAGACTAGTTCGCAGCATACTTGGAATCCACCTGTGGCACTCCGCTGAAGCACACCTTGAATGGGCACACAGCTCGGGGAAAGGTCTGCCTTAGAGGCTTCCTCCTGGCTCCAGGTGAGTACCCCATGGCTCAGAGAAGGGTTGCGAGTCACCCCAGGTCACATGTTAACGACAGCGCTGGGGCCGGAAGCTAATTCTCTGGTTCCCGGTACCACAGCCATGCAGATCCTTCATTTCTTGTCAGTTTTTCCCCCTCTCTGTCTTCCTTCTTCCCACTGACTCATTCACCACAAATTCCTCATGGAACTAGCCTACTAGTTAAAGATGTTGGCTTGTTCAGCACCTACCACAGAGAGGGCAGCGTTTCTCAAGCTTTGATATACACGAGAAAGGAAATTTTAAAAAATAAGTAAAAAATAAATAAATAAATAAAAGATGGGTGTGTTTTACTCCTGTGTGTTTGTGAAGAAAGCTGCAGCAGGAAGAGAGGAGGGTGAAGATTTACAGCAGAGAACATGAGGCAATATTTATATTTTACTCCCTCTAATATCTTTGGCTGAGTCTTACAGTGAACACTAGATCTTGGTGACCTGTAAGGAGACACTGTGACCCAAAGGTTACAAAAATCCAAGAGGTCAAAATAACAAGTCATTTTATCTGAGAAAAAAAAAATGGAAATAATTTTAAGTGCTTGAAGGGACACGCAGTGGTTTCCAAACTCCAGGGTGCACGAGAAGCTCATTAGAAGTTTGTTTAACTTATTTTGGCAAGTAATTCTAAATCAGTTGGTTTGGACTGAAACCTACAGATCTGCACTTTAAAAAGCACTCTGAGATTATCTGATTGAGAAATGCTGAGACAGAAGTAAGACCTTAGAGCTTGACTGCATTATATAATGGAGACATTGCAAAAGGTGAACGGAAACATTTTATTTTTTAAATTTAAATAGTTCTCGTGTCTCTTAGGTAACTCATATTTAGGATATTCATGTTGTAAATTATTTCTTAGAGTTAAAAAAAAATCCCTCTCCTCTCCGTTTCTGCTTTTATCTATTTTGCAGCTGGGAAAATGTTTCTTGCTCTTTTCCCTTGAATGAATGCAAGCTATTTATATAAAAACCCCATTACAAGTAGAATAGCCAAGCCACAAGCTTCCCTGGTCTTCTGAGTCTTTGACCCTTCTCTGTGCACCCCAAGGGCAAATACCTATTAAGACTCCCCTTGTTTTAGGCAACCTGACTCGACTCACTCGTGCTAGATTCCCCACTCTGTCCCCAGAAAAGGGGAGGTGGACAGTGAAAGGACAGGATAGAGGAGATGTTGCTGGTGAAGGCCTATCAGAACGCAGGATGTGGGAAACCTCAGAACACTGCTCACCAGTCATGGTAGAGGTGTTACCCCAGGAAACCGCACACTAGAGCCCATCATGGAAGCCCAGAAATGGGCTTATAAACACGTTTTCACCCTGAGTTAATAACTTTCTTCTCAAAGTCCTTTTTTATTTAAAAAAAAATATATATATATATATTTATTTATTTGATTGTGCTGTGTCTTAGTTGTGGCATGTGGGATCTTTAGCTGCAGCATCCCTAGTTCCCTGACCAGGGATTGAACCCCATGTTCCCCGCATTGGGAACTTGGAGGCTTAACCAATGGACCACCAGGGAAGTCCTCAAAGTCCTTTTAAATAAACCTTATGTGAGTGTGTGTACATCATATCGTATTGTTGTGCATGTGTGTGTGTGAGAGAGAGAGAATGACTACTACCAGCTTACTCATGTGAAAGAAGAAGCTTAAGAGCCCCTGATACACACATTAAATACTGGGCTGTATTTTCATATATTTTCTCATATGTTCTTAGAGAAGACTCCCAGAAGCTTTGTGAAGAAGGTAGACTTGCATTATTTTTCTCATTTTGAGGAAATGGAGGTTTAGAGAGTTAACATGTTGTATAACTTTGAACAAGGGATTCCACTTTTCCATTGTTGGTTGTTAACCTATAAAGTAGGGGAATTAGCATAGCTTATTCTCACAATAACAATATCAATAACAATATATCATAATTGCATGTGTGAGGGCTCAGTTGCTTCAGCTGTGTCCAACTCTTTGCAAACCTATGGAATGTAACTTGCCATGCTTCTCTGTCCATGGGAGTCTCCAGGCAAGAGTACTGGAGTGGGTTGCCATTTACTCCTGCAGAGGATCTTGCTGACCCAGGGATCAAACCCGCCTCTCTTGTGTCTCCTGCATTGACAGGTGGGTTCTTTTTTTTTTTTTTTTTTTATGGAACGCTTCACGAATTTGCGTGTCATCCTTGCGCAGGGGCCATGCTAATCTTCTCTGTATCGTTCCAATTTTTTTTTTTTAGTATATGTGCTGCCGAAGCGAGCACGACAGGTGGGTTCTTTACCACTAGTTCCACCTGGGAAACTCACATCATAATGAAGTTAGCCTAAATTACAGCTAGAAAAGAACTTTAACTCCTATATTCTCCCTCCAAATTCAGTAAGTGTTCTTCCCAATAACATGACTTTTCAAAGAGGACAGTTAACTGGAGTCCACATCTTGCTATATCTCAGGTAACAATGTCAAGAAAAGTCCCTGTGCTGCTTTCCATCTCAGAGCCAGAAGGGTCTGTGTGGACCAACCTCCTTTGTGTGGACCAGCCTCTTCTGTGTGGTCATGTGTCAGGGCTACCCTGAGGAAGGTCATCTGACCATGCTCGTGGATATTCCCATGAACCCACATGCTCAGTATCCAAGAGTCAGGCCATGGCAGGAAGACCAGGACAGCAGCAGCAGCCTCCTAAAGGTATGGTTCCCTCGGCCAGGACAGGTAGACATCAGCTTGCTGAAATTCTAAGGCAGCCACACCCGCATCCATTATGTCTTAGCCTTTCCACCACTTCACTTTGCAAGTGAGGAAATAGTACCTTCCCTGCAACACCCAGCCATCAGATACCAATCTTGAACAGCAGGGCAAAACAAGTCAGGCCTGTGAGTTAGAAGATATCATCCTAGTTACAGGTAGTTGTGTGACCTTGGGAAAGTCACTTGACCTCTTTAAACTTATTTCCATGTCTTCAAAACAAAATCAGTTGGTCAAATAACCTCTAACACAGATGACTCTCAATCTTTTAACAGGCATTAAGGATGACTGGGAAGATTGGAGTATAAAAATGGGTTTAGTATAATACAGGTTTATCATATTAAATACAAATAACAATGAACACATCTTAACATATTCGTATAAAAAATAAAGGAACTAATCAGTTTATACATTCACTCTCTTTCTATTTTTCAAACAGATAGTTTTAGTAAAATATTCTACCTTGGTGTACAAGTGTGATTAAACTGTTTGAATTTCATAAAAGAAAAATTACTTGGGGTTAAAATGAATTCTCATTTGGATCTTGGTCCCTATGATTCTGATACAGTAGGTTGAAATAAGGCACAGGAATCTGATTTTTTTAACAAGCACCCAAGTAATTCTGCTAGAAGTGGTCTGGAGACAACACTTGCAGAAATACTGCAAGAGTGAGGGCCCCTTCTGCTCGTGTTGTGTGGATTGTTCATCTCTCCCTATAGTTAACCAATCACCAAGCGCTGGTGATTCCTCAGGCAAATTATCTGCCTCATCCATCCCTTCCCTTGAATGCCACAGCAAAACCAATTTTTTGTCAGGATATCGATAGCAGTGACTTCTGATTTGAATTCCTGATTTCATTATTTTGTCTTTCATGTCCTATTATTAGAGTCTGCATATATTCCTAACATCTTATCAGAACCATATGAAGGGGATTGGTTGTCTGTAGGATGAAACCCAAACTTCTTAATCAAGCGTCTCCACATCCTTGTCTTCCGTGGGTCTTCCCTAGGAATGCTCTGTGCTAAGAGAATCTGACTACTGAGTCTCCTGAATGAGCCTATGTGTCATCATCAACAAAGCTTTGCTCACATCATGTTTTCCTCCTTAAACTCTCTCATTGACTGCTCTGTACCCACTGTCTAAATTCTGTTCATTTTTGGAAGAACAGCTTTAAAGTTCACCTCCTTTAGGACGTCTTTTCTGACCACCCCTCTTGACAGTGAGCTCTTGATTTCTTTAGCTAGCCCAACACAACGAAATGATCATTGTAACATTTCTCCCTACCTTGTGTATCTCTGTCTCCTCACCTGCCTTGAGCACAGTGGCATCTCCTAGTACTTATGCCTTTCTGTATCCTCCCCAGGCTGTGCACAGAGCTGGTATTTGATACAGACTTACTGTACATCCTTTTCCCACAGAATGCATTCTCTGTTTAAACAACAAAGATAATATGCACTTGACTGAGTTAATTAACTTCTGACATTTTTCTCTGTTTGCAAAATACAAGAACCAAAACAGGATACTCCTCGTCCCAGGATGTTACAAGAAACCATTTATTCAAAATGATTAATTGTTGACCAAGAAACAAAATGAACAGGTGTATCTGCCTGCTTGGATTAAGAATGCTTCCTCTAAGTAATAACACAAGCCCTTTCCTCTCTGCAGAGGATTTCCTGGCATCATCAGATGTATTTGTTGTTGTTAATAACATTTATAGAACATTATAAAGAATCATATACATTATGTTATGCATTTTCACAACCAGCTTATGTTTTGTGTGTATGTGCTGTTGCTCAGTCGTGTCTGACTCTTTGTGACTCCGTGGACTGTAGCCCACCAGGCTCCTCTGTCCATGGGGATTTTCCAGGCAGGAATGCTGGCATGGGTTGTCATTTCCTACTCTAAGGGATTTTCCCAACGCAGGGATCGAAACTGCATCTCTTGTGTCTTCTGGATTGGCAGGCACATTTTTTACCAGAGTGCCACCTTGGAAACTCACCTTATGTATTAATCATTATTATCTTTATTTTATAGATGAAGAAATTGAGGCTTAAGAGATTAAGCAGTTTAACAAAAATCACCACCTAGTGTCAGAGCCAGAATTAGTATCTTGGTCAGTCTGATCTCAAAGCACTTGGACATTACATTATTTTGTTAACCTAACACCTTATGGACCTAGCATTACAGCACCTTTTAGTTGTTGCTTGCCGGTTAGTTATCTGGAGAAACTCTAAAATTTTTAGGAGTGAGATGTGTCTTTAATGCTTGGCACATAATAGGTGCTCAGTGAAACCTGAATAAATGCAGACTGAAAGGGAAGCTAAGAATGTGACAGATTATAATGTTTCAGGCCAGGTGGTTGTGGCAAGTGCTAATAAATGGACTCAACCGTATGAGAGGCAGAAGAGGGAGGAAGACTCTTCTTCAGCTGCCGTCAGGAAAGGCTACATGGAAGAGGTTACCTTTGAGAAAACAATGCCCCTTTACCTGAGGGTCCCTTCCTTAATACCCTTGGCCTGTACAAGCCCTTGATCAGCAACCAACATGGTGTGCACAGCATAGGGTCCTCAGTCACTTAATTATTCAGATGATCTATGTGTCACTTGGGTCCTTCGCTGCAACCACATGAACCCAACCTAACTAGCTTAAGCAGAAAAGGAATTTACTGAGAATCTTAGGGAGCTCACAAAATCTCCAGAGGGGGCAGAGAATCAGGGTGAGGTGCTATTCAACCAGAAAGAATACCCAGACAGCCTTTAGATTAGATGTTTATACCCCTTCATGACTGGGGACAACTATCTCAGCCTACAGTGATGACGTTAGATAAAGAATGTCAGAACTCAGCCAATGCTGTACTCCAAGCCTGGACACTCCAGCCACCTTTTTGTTAAAAGATGGAGTCCATGGGAGGTCTGCATCATCACATTGCTCTCTTCCTAATCAAAGAGCATGAGGTTGCTAGGGGAAACCCAGATTTATATATGGACATTTGAGCTTCAGTTCAGTTTAGTTCGGTTGCTCAGTCGTGTCCAACTCTTTGCGACCCCATGAACCGCGGCACGCTAGGCCTCCCTGTCCATCACCAACTCCCTGAGTTTACCCAAACTCATGTCCATCGAGTCGGTGATGCCATCCAGCCATCTCATCCTCTGTCATCCCCTTCTCCTCCTAACCCCAATCTTTCCCAGCATCAGGGTCTTTTCCAACGAGTCAACTCTTCGCATCAGGTGGCCAAAGTATTGGAGTTTCAGCTTCAACATCAGTCCTTCCAATGAACACCCAGGACTGATCTCCTTTAAGATGGACTGGTTGGATCTCCTTGCAGTCCAAGGGACTCTCAAGAATCTTCTCCAACACCACAGTTTAAAAGCATCAATTCTTTGACGCTCAGCTTTCTTCACAGTCCAACTCTCACATCCATACATGACCAATGGAAATCCATAGCCTTGACTAGATGGACTTTTGTTGGCAAAGTAATATCTCTGTTTTTTAATATGCTGTCTAGGTTGCTCATAACTTTCCTTCCAAAGAGTAAGCATCTTTTAATTTCATGGCTGCAATCACCATCTGCAGTGATTTGAGCTTCAAGGAAGGCTAAAAAGAGACTCTGGCTTCTAACTTGGCAGAGCAGAATTCAGAATGTAAACTACTCTCCCAAATGTAGGAAGGTGGTTCACTAGATAGGTGGGATGGGGATGGGTGGGAGGGATGTCCAAGAGAGGAGGGATGTATGTATACATACAGCTGATTCACTGTGTTGTACAGCAGAAACTAACACAACATTTTAAAGCCACAGTATTCCATTAAAAAAAAAAAAAGATGCTGAGGGGTTCTATGAGGTATATCAGATAGCAATATCTTATAGCAACAGTAATAGCTGTAACTTACTGAGCATAAATTAAGTGCTAGGCATTTTACAGACATTTTAATTTTCTTCCTTGCCACACAACTAATACTGTTATTATCCCCATTTCACATAGGTAGACACTAGGGCTGGGAGAGGTTAGTTTTTTAAGACCATAACATTAATGTGTTAAATTCTATACCAGATTAAATTACAGGTCTTGCTACCTCCTTGAACTTCCTTTATCATAGCACTCTCCGTATTTTATTGTTTGTTGTTATTGTTTAGTCACTAAGTCTGACTCTTCCGGGACTCCATGGACTGTGGCTCCCCAGGCTCCTCTGTCCATGGAATTTCCCAAGCAAGAATACTGGAGTGTGTTGCCATTTCCTATTCCAGGAGATCTTCCCAACCCAGGGATGAAACCTGTGTCTCCTGCATTGACACGTGGATTCTTTTACCACTGAGCCACCAGGGGCTACTTTATTGTTGTGTTGGTCACTCAGTCGTGTCCGACTCTTTGTGACCCCATGGACTGTAGCCCACCAGGCTCCTCTGTCCATGGGATTCTGGAGGCAAGAATACTGGAGTGGGTTGCCATTTCCTTTTCCAGGGGATCTTCCCAACCCAGGGATCAAACCTGTGTCTCCTGCATTGGCATGTGGATTCTTTTACCACTGAGCCACCAGGGGCTATTTTATTGTTATTATGTACTTAATGGCTGCCTTTTCTGCTAAGTGCCATGAGCATACAGGAGGCCTGTTTCCTGTTACATCCCCAGCACATGTGATATTTATTCACTCATTTAACAGAAACTCAACTGCCACTGCGGGTCTGGCACATTCACATGGTTACTCAACAATGATGCATTAAATTCATCTAATGTGCCAGTCACTGTCACTCGGTGCTGAGGGTGCTGTTGGAACAAGATAGGCAAGGTCCCTGCCTCATGGAATTTACATTCTGCCTGAGGGAGACAGGCAATCAACAAATAAAGAAGTGTATAAAATAGCAGAAAGCAATATGCGCTATGAGGAAAAACAAAGCAAAGGAGGGGATAGGGAAGTAATGGGGCGGGGTGATGAGGAGGGAAGGCCTCTTTACAAAGACTGCGTTTGATACACCAGAATGAAGGAGAGAATGACTCCTAAGAAAACCTGGTGAACCGTGCTCTAGAACGACAAGTGCAAAGGCCCTGAGGTGGGAGTGAACTTGGCCTGTTCTGGGAATAACAAAACCAGTATGGCTAGCTTGTAACAAATAAAGGGGAAAGTGGTTACAGATGAGTTCAGAGAGATAGGGAAGATCATATGCAGACAGCCTTGAAACCACTCCCTGATATGGAATTTAAGTTTTACCCAGGTGGTGCTAGTGATAAAGAACCTTCCTGCCAATGCAGGAGACACAAGAGACTCAGGTTCGATCCCTGGGTGGGGAAGATCCCCTGGAGAAGGAAATGGCAACTCACTCCAGTATTCTTGCCTGGAAAATCCCATGGATGGAGGAGCCTGGTAGGCTATAGTCCATGGGGTCACAAAGAGTCGGACATGACTGAGCAACTTCACTTGGGTAACTGGGTAAATGGAGATACCATTTCATGAGGTACAGAAGACTTGGGCAGGGGACCATCAGAGGAAAGACTTAGACTTCATGGTACTTGCATATGGACATTTTGAGAGACTACCTGGATCTGAGTGGTGATGTTGAGAGGCATTGGATAGATGGATGTAAGAGCTGGGATTTCAGGGTGAGCTCAGGACTAGATGTACAAATATGGGAGGTGAGTATACAGCTGAAGTTTCAAGTCTGAAGACTAAATGAGATAGCCTTAGCTAGAACTCAGTAAACTTGCTAAATATTTAGGGATAGAGATTGAGTTGAAACACAGGTCTGACTCAAAGCCTTAAGGCACATAACTTGCAACATCCTTCCTGAACTTTAGGACAAGAAGAGGAAGTAATTTTACTGAAGGAGAGGGATATTAGTAGAGGGATAGAGCCACTGACCAAAAAAAAAGTGGGGGAGGGGGGTAGAAAGAAGAGTGCCAGATGGGAAGGGAAAAACATGACGGGAGTGGCCAGCAGAGGGTGGGGAGAAGAGGGTGGAGCCTACCGTCTCTGGATGGGACTCCTTTCATCTTCCACTGTCATGCACTGTAATTTGTGTGCTTACAATCGCCCTTTGCCCATTGAGTGGTTTTCTTGGTTTCCTTATCTGCATTTTCTAGAACTACTCATGCAGCTCACTTGACAAGACTTCTTGAGAGCAATTTATTTCTATCAGGTATCAGAATAGCCATCTTTTCTTAAGAAATTTATAATAAATCCTGAGAAATCTAGGGATCCCATAACATTAGGTTTCCTTTTTGTGTATCAATGCTGGGAAGCTTAAATCCTCTTGAATGACATTTTTGCTTCAGCCTCATTTCAACTCCATTTTATGCTCCAATTATGTTTGTCTTTTTTACTTTTTGCCACACCATACGGCTTATGGGATCTTAGTTCTTGACCAGGGACTGAGCCTGGGCCTTGGCAATAAACGCAGAGAGTCCTAACTCTTGGACCATGAGGAAATTCCAAAGTTATTCTGCAATTTGGCTGGATCTTGAGGCTTGTGGGATTTTGATCCCTGACCAGGGATCGAACACTTGCCCCATGCAGTGGAAGTGCAAAATCGTAACCACTGGATGGCCAGGGAAGTCCCTGTCTCTTTTTATTTATATGTGCTTCTTGTTTAAATTTCTTTTACTCTTTTTAAATATCCCTAACAGCTGCATCAACTGCTATATGGACCAAGGCAGGGAATAACAAACACATGTAGCATCTGAAAGAACCTTCCTTTCGAATAATCTGTTCCATTGCCCTTATAAACTCATTTGTCAGATGTGTTGTCTCAACGTCTGGTAGAGAAATTATGTCCCTCAAGTCCACCAAGGGACTGTCTCCCACTTTGGAAACAGGCTCCCAATTCAGAAAAAGTCTCTGAATTCCTTTTACAAGGAGAAGGAGTAAATAGGCTCAGTTCTCCTTCCTCCAATCACTCTACAAATAAGAAGTAGCATTAGCTTAACTACTTATACCAGGAATGAAAGAGACCCAAATAATGCCTGCACACTTAGCATCACCTCTTTGGTCAAATCCAGACTAGTGTACAGAACCACATGCTGCCATAGCCAATGCAACAGCAAGGGTTGCAGCTTGACAGTCTACGTGGTATTTGTCCTAGGACACAGTTCTAAGCATATATGGATGTTTGTTGTTGACCAGGGGTTTGGGGCCTCCCATGTCCCTAGGAAGGACTATTGTCCAAGCCAATGTCAGCTCACTTCTGGAAGGGAGAGATCACCATGCTCCAGAAACAAAATCATACTATGGAGTCCTTGGCATTGGTCATGGCAGAAGACAGCAGTGCTACAAGCCTCAGCAGGAAAATAGGAAAATGAGCACTGCATGAGACAGGCAACATCCTGGGGACTCCCAGAATGAACAGAGAGGAGCTTGAGGAAACTGGAACTACCGCAATAGCAGGTGGAGCTGGGGAGGAAGAGCTAAGATATGCTGTTGTGATATGGAATTATTGGTTGGGCTAAGGAAATTCTAGTGAAAGACTATTTTAAGAAAGAGTTGAATAATAACAGCACAGGCAAAGTTTATTTAAATCTGCTTCTGTTAGTGTCCATGGACACTAGGGTAAATTTCCCTCTAATGTAGAAGTGCTTATGAACTCATTGTTGGGAGTGAGTAAGCTGTACACTGGAGATGACAAATATATTTCCAGTCATCAATCAGCCATTTGTGAACATTTATTAAGAACTGATTACAAGCTTCTACTGTGCTTGGGGCAGATCTACTTATAGAAACTGGTTTTCATGGAAACTGCAGATAGCTACAGTCCTCTCTGGACCTGAATGAGGAGCTAAAAGTCCTCTGACTAAGAGGCCCAGGAGCTTCAAGACTGTTCTAATACTAGACTTCTAGTTTTATTCATGACTCCCCCATTTTAGTTCTAAAAGGTACTGGGAAATCAGGACTCTTTTGATAGAGAGGAGGACAATGACTCAAGCAGGTAACACACCCTTCAAGGTCTGTACTGATTATTTTGAACATGTAAAGCCACACTTTGCATTTGCGTGAGCCTAGCTTACAGTGCAGAGAGAGCAAGGGGCTAAGAACAGAGGGCCTCTGATATATGAGATGGACTAGGGTGAGCTGATCATATAATATATACTTTTGTTTGGTTCACATTGGTTTGATCCAGTGTGATTTACATGATTTACACAGGCCCAGAATCCCAAAGATGAATGGCGGAGACTAAGGAGGAATGACTCACTTATACCTGCCCTCTCAAATTCCAGCTCTGCTGTTGAATGATTTTTTTGACATTAGACAAATTCCTCAAGTCCTCCAAGCCTCAGATGCCTCCTATGTTGAATGGAAAGATCATTTATTTGATTATGGAGTTATTTGAAAAACAAATGAAAACTGCATGTAAAAAGTTATTGTTCTTTTTTTTTCTTTAAAATATTAGAAATTAGTGGTCCTTTCCTTTAGTTTCACATCAAAAGGTTGGCATCCTGATTAAGGCTATGTTTGCATTTATTCAGCTTTGCATGCTCAGATTCTGGCAATATGCCTGGTTTACTGTAGGAGTTTAGTGAATGTTTGTTGTTGAAGAAATGAGAAAGAGTTGTAGTCACTTTGCTAGTGATCTCTTTGATATTCAGTTCCAAGAATTGGAAGGGAAGTCTCAAGGTCATCTGGCCATGCCTCTGCTTCTGTCCATAAAGAAGAGGTAGGTTGCTATAAAATGAAAGCTGTTCCAAGGATATGAGTGTCCATGGATCTCACAGCTGGTCAACAGAGCCTTTGGATGGAAGTTCCAGTAGACACAAAATAGAGTGAAATTGACTTACCTCTAGATGGAGTAGACTGTTTTTAGCACTGACCCAGTAGATCCATCTTCTCTAAAATAATTCCACCATCTTTAACCTCCTGTTGACTTATGAGATCATGTCTCTAGAAAACTCCTATTGAAAATGCAAATATGTTCTTAGAGAATGATAGCTTGCAAAGTCATTAATAAGTTCTTGAACCAGCAAAGAGTGGGGACCACTGAACAGTAAGCTTTTCAAGGGAGTGGGGGAGGAGGGATTGAGGGAAGATTTGGGGTTATTTCTCAAAGACCATGATTTAGCTGGCATGCCTTGGTGGGTCCCAGACAAGCCTCAGGGAAAAAAGAACTCAGAAACTCTGGGGCAGATGTCTAAGGCACATGGGACAAACTCTGGCATTTGGACCAATTTTTAAGGTAATTAAAGTTTTAGGGACACAGTTACCTGAATTTCCTCCTGTCACTCTTATAAAAGCTGTGCAAAGTAGTCAAGGAGGATCCTGATCACCCCCCCTACAGTTTCAAAGAAGAAACGGTGGCCCAAATCAGCCACGTGATCTGTTTAACACCGCTCAGGTTACAAGTAGCAAATGTGGTACTAGAATTTCTTTCTTTTTACTCTTAATTGAGTTTTCATTAAATTCTACTGCCTCCTTGATTTGGACAACCCAACCAAACAAAACAGTAGTGACAGTGAAATACGAATAATATCAGCAGCCCTCTTTTATGATGCTATGACTACATAGCAGCACTGTGCTAAATAACTGAGAAACCTCTTGTCATTTATTAATTATCACCAACATTTTACAGTTGTGGGGAATGAGTAGTGGAGGGAATTAAATGCTGTACCCACCTTCCTGCAGACAGTGAGAGATGAGCATGGACTCGAATCCCTGTTGTCAGAGTTTGGAAGTGCTCAGAGCTTTTCCAGTAAAGGATCTCTGGGTTGGAAGGATCTTAAATGTAACTTGGCATAATGGTTCATCTAAATCTTTCTTCAGTGTCTCCCTAAATGAGTCTCATGTATTTGGTTTGGAGAAATCAATCTCCCTATTTCCTGGGGCAATTTGTTCCATTTTAGGACCATTCTCATGGTTAAATCACCAAAGAGAGAAAGTTTTATTTTTTCAACAGCAGATACAAGAATATTTTCACAGGAAAACACTTTGACAGCCTCTCTTGAGGGTAGTGTAAGCCTCTTGAGGTCTAAGAGTTGGCTGGTGCCATTTTAGAGAGAAGGACCAAGGATTGTGTAAGAGAGAGAATGACTTGTAGCTCTCGGAGGGCTTGGAGAATGAGCATATAAAAAAGGGGAAAAGAGGGAGAGTGAGTGAAATGGTGGCCCGCTGTGTGCTTCTTCATGTATCTCTTCTTTACTAGCCTCTGTCCCCCTGCAAAAAGATATTCTGTGAAGTCTACAAAACTCTATAATATTTGGATTTTTACAGAAACCTTTGAAAGTGTTGGCCAGGGGATAGTCCCAAAGTAATAAAGGTGGTACTTGTCTTCAGGGAAGCTGATCATATGAGCCTTAGGCACAGAAGGCTGGCAGATAACTCTGGGAGGAAGCTCTTGTGGATGGCAGAACGGAAGGTTGTAGCAGATTGAATGAAATTTTATAATCTACAGAAGCCTCAGTTGATGCTTGAGTTATAAGATGTTCTCCAAATGATTGCACTTATGTCTTCTTTTGGCTGGATTGTTTCAAGTAGAGAAGAAAATTAGCCCAGCAGATTCTTGACATGTAAATGAGATCCTTTCTGAAATTTTCTCAAATCCTCATCTTCACAAGTATTACGACAGCCCACAATCTCATACAGCCCACAGTCTCCTATACATTCATCTATGAAAGAAGGGTAATAATATCTGCCCAACAGGGCTTTTTGTGAGAATGTAGTGAAATCATGTGGAGATAAAACACCATAGAGAATCTGATGCCAGGCCATCAAGCTAAGCTTACTCATTTGCTAGATGACTTGCTTTTCATAGTGTAATCCGAATTTATGCCTTGGCAAAAATTTTAAACAGTGGTATAATATGGCCTTGGAGGGTAGCATGAAAATAACTGAAACCTCAAATATGAAAGCTACAAGTGCCCAAATTCGCCTAGGTCAAGCCATGCATTCAAAGGATCTTCCATAGTTTCTGGGTTTGAAACCCTTGGGCCTTTGCATGTCACCCATCAGTTTCACACTTCAAAAGATGAGTGATACAGGATAATAGTGCCATCTATTTCTGCCAGCTTTTTCTTCCAGCTAACAATGATCTCATCTCTGAGGTCTTATTCTCCCTCCTACTAATTAATATCCAGGAACAGTAACTATTGATTCAATAATCTCCACTTCTTGCTTCTTCTGTCATCATCAGAGCTAGAAAGAGATGTTGTCTAACTGTGGCTAGAATCATGCTGAGGACCAAGGGAAGGGCTGGGATCAGAGATCAAAGCTTGGCTGGAAGCCAGGTTTATGAGCTAACATCATCTTGTTTTTAGTCTCCCAGGGGAATTGTGAGAGGCACTTGTTTGATTTGTTTGACTAAAGAACATGAATCTTAAGATAGAAGGAGTAAGATTGGCATCATAAATAACTTTGAGAATGATAGCATAGTCACACACACATTGTAAGGCTCCATGGGCAAGCTGGAACTCCCAGACTGCACGTTTATATCAGCTACGTGAGCCCCCTGAACGCCTGACATGAGATGACTGATTCTCCTTGGAAAGAAACCAGCTCAGGTCCCCCAGCCCTCTGAAGATAAGACGGGGGAAACGATGACAAGAGGGGAGAGGCTGAGGAATTGCATTCCCAAGATGATCAGTGGGGACTGGCAGAATGGTTCAGGAATGTTGTTTCTTGCAGGAAAGACGTGGCATTATCTCAGGACCATCTGGTGGCAGCAGGAACGAGAAGGGGGATGGAGGCTCTGAGCAATGGTCACGTAGCCTCATCTCACTGTTTGCAGACGCCCACGATCAAGCAATTTCCTGACAGAAGTGGGTCAGCTATTAGCCTGGGCTCAAGAAAAAACAGAACTTTAAGGAATTAGGGAAATGATCTGCAGAGGCTGTATGATTCCTCTACCAAGAAAACCTGAGACACTATCCATAGCTTGCTATAACATGGGAAAAGTCCCCAGACTCGAGGAGAGAATAGAATGCTCTTGATCTTTCAGTAAAATTGATCTTGACTCAGGCAGGCCAGCTCTCTTGGAGCCTTAGTGTAAAATGGCATTTATGGACTCCAGGGCTCCATCTGGCCTCTGTATGCATTTGAGCCCACTTTAGTGATTACAGAACTGTTGGATTAGTTCCCAACTTTAAAAGATCAAAGTTATCTTCCTCTGAAATCCTTAATACAGACTCTAGGGATTCTCCTTGGAAATTTTAAAATAACATGGGATCAAGGCACATATTTTCTGGAAGGCCATGAAGATTCAGAGGAGTGGCAGATCCCTCTTATATACATGATGCAGGATTGGGGAGTTTGAGACACGAACAGGGCAACTCAATTAGACAAAGCTTTTCAAAGGCCTACATGGAAAACTGGAGGGGAAATCTCACCTCAAACCTGGGAGACAGATCAAGGTTTCTTCTTCAAAGTGCACGTGCAAGTTCTGCTGAGTTTCTTACCGGTAGGAGGAGCTGACTTTGGTGGATGCTGCCTCCATCCTGGAGAAAGGAAATTAGGAAAATCAGCTGAGATGGGAGAACAAGTACCATCCAGCTGCAGCACCTCTTGCTGATAGTTTTCCCCCCAACGTTAGGCCTATCTGTGTTAGGAACAGAGCTTCCCAGGTGGCACTAGTAGTAAAGAACCTGCCTGCCAATGCAGGAGCTGTAAGAGAGCAGGTTGGGTTTGATCCCTGGGTAGGGAAGATCCCCTGGAGTAGGGCACAGCAACCTATTTCAGTATTCTTGCCTGTAGAAACCCAGGGACAGAGGAACCTGGTGGGCAACAGTCCATTGGGTTGCAAAGAGTTAGACATGACTGAAGCAACACAGCAAGCATGTATGTGCTAGGAATGCTGAGAGGGACTCTGCCTTTTCATGCCGAGAAGTAGGCACCTTGATCAAGGCAGGATGACCCCCAGATGTCGCTTCTGCACCCAAAAGGGACCAGGGTGCTCAGCTCCTCAGAGCACGGATCTGGGCCCCTCCAACACTGGGTGTGCAGAAGGAGCTGCAGTGGCAGCTGGTGTTTGCACACGCTCTCCCTGGGGACCCGAGGCTCAGAGTCATATGAGTCCTCCATCTGGTTCAGAAGCAAAGATGTAGGGGCAGGAGGCTAAATTTGTCCTTCATAACCACTCACACAAGAGGGAAAACACCCTGGCTGGAACTGGAGGGGGCCAAGATGTAGGGATGGTCTTGGGTCTGAGCCAGTGAGGGGAGGAGGAAGAGGTCTGGGTACACCATATCTGCCAGAGATTTCTAAGGTGTCAAAAGGAGGTAAGGGCGTATCTTGGGATCAGAAAACTGATTCTTCCTTGGGCAGTTTCTTTAATTCCATAGACTTTATTTCCCCTCTGTCTAATAGGGATGATAACAAGAGTTCTGGCTTCACAGGCTGCTGTGAGACCTAAGTGAGGTCACATATATGTCTAGAGCACTTAGCTCAGGCCCTGACCTTCAGCACACACCCTCTAAAGCATCACTATCTTTAACCTCATTCTCCAAGGTGGTTGGAGCTGAGCGGGGCAGGCTGGAGGAATCTGCCTTCTTGATCAAGTGTCCACCAGGAGTCTTGTTACTATAGTGACTCATGTCTGGAATCATTATTGCATCCTGACTGGGTTGTCCTCCTGCATTTGCGTACTGAATCACCATCATCAATAGGAAAGAATTATCTTTCCTTCCAGTATTCCAAACTAGCTTCTAGAGGTCTCTCCTAATTTCTGTGGCCTTGTAGTTTAAACCAGTAGAAAGATCCAGAAGAGGTGTTTTCTCCATTATTGATGCTGTTATTATAACTAACTTTAATTAGTTGAGTGCCTACTACGTGTCATCTCATTTAATCTACATACTCACTAGTGAATGAAGCAACTCCATCACGTGGAATGGAAGTCTCATGGAAAGAGACTGAGAGAGAAGAAGAAAAATGGAGTAGAAGCAACATGGTAATCCTCTCCCCCCAAATACCCTCATTCTTGAGTAGATGTGGGATCCCCTCCAGGGACTCCTAACCCCTGGGGTGTACTCTCTGGGGCCTAAAGTCCTTAACAAGTGGAAGCAAGCACTAGACACAGCTCATGTTACACAGTTCTTCTGAACTAGCTCCTTGTCAAAGGTTTGGTGTTTTGCTATAAAACTTTTGCAATATACATCTCCATAACTCTGGGCTGGAATTTTTGCTCTGCCAATGAACATAAACTTCAACTCCTACCCCTTAACACTCTCTTTGAAATGAGTGTTAACCTGTTTAATTGAACTTTTCAGTTCAGAAAAATTCCAGTATTGTCTGTGAGCACATCGAAGGACCTCTTTGTGAGCATTTCCTAGAAGCTTTGGGCTTCCCTGATAGCTCAGTTGGTAAAGAATCCGCTTGCTACAACCCCAGTTTGATTCCTGGGTCTGGAAGATCCGCTGGAGAAGGGATAGGCTACCCACTCCAGTATTCTTGGACTTCCCTTGTGGCTCAGCTGGTAAAGAATCAGTATGCAATGCTGGAGACCTAGGTTTGATTCCTGGATTGGAAAGATCCCCTGGAGAAAGGAAAGGCTACCCACTCCAGTAGTCTGGCCTGGAGAATTCCATGGACTACAGTCCATGGGGTCGCAAAGAGTCAGATTCGACTGAAAGACTCTCACTTCCCAGAAGCTTCCTTGGGCTTTCCCTAATCAGAACCAGAACTCTCTACTAATGCATTCCCTTTCCGTGGGATAAGCCAGAAACTTCCCAGATTTCTTTTGCTGTGGCAAGGCCCCTCAACACAGGAATTGCCTTCCTGCCTGCTTTCCTTTCCTTTTTCCCTTTCTCCCTTCATTTTTTTTTCCTCCCATCATTTGTGTGTGTGTTTAAATTAAACTTATTTCCAAGTCCTCACTTTCCTACTCTCTATTTGCCCTTGGGCAAAATTAACCTCTGTGGGTGTCTAAAATATATCCATCTCACTCTGTGGGTGTCTAAAATATATCAATAAAGTGAAAACACCTCTTTCAGCCCTAAAATCAAATTGAACCCTAATGCCTAGGATAGTAAACAAGAGCTTGGCCACTGGAGTCAGTCAGGATTGAGTTTCACTCCCACTCACTTTGCCACTTACCTCATGACCTTGGTGCAGGATGGCATGTTCTTTGGGCCTCAGTTTTTCTAACAAGGAAATAGCACTGACCTCGTAGGATAAGAGGGTTGGATGTTGCCGCGATACTAAGTGGTGCACTTATTATGTGCCGGATTCTGCTCTAAGCTCTTTACATGTGTTGACTCATTTTATTTGCATGCTATTTCTATAACATTTCATTTTGTCAGGGTCTCTTCTCTTGCTTACTTTTCTAGCTTGTTGAGAGTCTTTATTTGCTTATTTTAAACTTAATTCCATCACTTTAAACATAGGAAGTGATGGAATTAAGTTTAAAACAAGCAAATAAAAACTCTGAACTATAATACAGTTGGCTTCTCTGTCTTCATTCACTATGTTTTTAAAAAATATATTGTGAATCCTATGACCGAGAAGACAACACTAAGGAAGCAGAGCTAAACCTTTGTACATTAGAATGCTTGAGAATTGTTGATACTTGCAAATAACTCATGGCAATGACAGACGAGCAAACTCTGAGTCTCTGAGCACAGAGCCAGGTATTGACGTGTTTTAAAACTTCCCCAGTTTATTCTAACCATCAGCCAGGGCTGAGAACCACAGCCCTATGTTGTGAGTCCAAGGTTACTCCTCTAGACCAATAAGCCATGAAGATATGTGAGAAAAGTGGTTATCAGCTATGGCCCTGGCTTATCACTGCACTGACATCTCTAATGAACCTAACTGTCAAATCTCCCTCTAAAATCAGAATACATTTTTTAGCATGCTCCTGGCCAGGCTACTCTAGTAATCCTCTCAGACAAGTGCTGGCTTCTAATGATGATCATTTTCATGCCTAAATGTTTAGAAATATACTCTAGGGTTTTGTCCAAATCAGAGGCATAGTCTTATCATTTCTGAAATTCAACTTTGGAAAATTAGAAACTTGGCTTATTTCCAGTCTTCTGGAACCTTACTCCATACTTGTCAAAGATCATAGAAACATGGCTCCCTCATCAGAACTGCAACCTTTCTCAACTCTGTGGGATATGACACTTATGTATTTGAAAGGCAAGAAGTTAAACTTTACGCTCTTTTTCTAGTCCTTGCTTATTTCCAGTTATATATATTTGGAAACCCTGGGGGTGGCAGGCATTGACAGCTTACAAACAGGTTTCTCTGAAGAAATCCTCTTCACTAATCCCCTCTTAATTCTTCAGCATCCCAAACCTCTTACTTTCTTAGTGTGTTTAAGTCATCCAACAGTCTCCTGTCTACTTCCTGCTTGATGGCCTTCTGGGTGCACAGACACAACATTTGCTTCAGTGTCTAAGATTTTGTTGCCTTAGTTTACTTCCCATTTATCAAACCTGGTAAATGAACGCAAATGAACCAAACTGCCCACTTGGTTTTTCCTATGAAAATCTGTTGCACAGCATTCATACTTGAAGCCAACTTGTATTCTCCAAAACTTTCTTCTGTATGCTAGAAGCCTGATTCAACACAGCCTACGTGTTGGTTGTCAGTTCCCTGTGCTAAGAGTTTTCACAGTACATAGAAAACAGGTCAAAAATCTGTTGTGAAAGGATGAAATAAATTGGCCTTTCTATTTTTTTCCTTCTTTCTCACTCTAAGGTAATTTCAACTTTTATTATTCCATGATTATACTCAGCAATTTCCTTTATATACTAAGGAAGCTTATTATTATGGAGTCCATCTTGAGCTGGATTGTTTAACATTTTAATTCCTATAATCCTCACAAAATCTCTTGCAGGTGAGTGCTGCTTTGTTTATTTTACAGCTTGGGAAGCAGAGCTTCTGAGTTATTAAGTAAGCTGCCAACATTCTGACAGACAGCAAGCGGCAGAGGTGTGATTTAAACATGTGTCAGTCTGAGCCACTGTGCTTTATGCTGCTGCTGCTGCTGCTGCTGCTGCTAAGTTGCTTCAGTGATGTCTGACCCTGTGCGACCCCATAGACAGCAGCCCACCAGACTCCCCCATCCCTGGGATTCTCCAGGCAAGAACACTGAGTGGGTACCGTGCTTTATACAGCCTCTTTTAGACAGCCAGCTCTGGGCTACCCCAGGTCTCCATCATTAGTGGCTGGCAATACTTATTCCTCCCTGGATTCAGATACACCCACAATGTCTCCAGCACATTATTCCCACGGCCGCTCATTACCTTTCAAAGCTGGCAGGCAAGCAGAAGACTTTGTCATCTCTTCACAACTTGATGGGTACTCTTATATAAACCGTATCCTCAACGCATACATTTTTACAATCTATCAAAAATTTTAATTCTTTTTTAGAAAACTATTTATTTATTTATTTGGCTGTCCTGGGTCTTATTTGCAGCACATGGGCTCTTTAGTTGTGGCATGAAAACTCTTTTTAGTTCCCTGACCAGGGATTGAACTTAGGCCCCCTGCATTGGGAACATGGAATAGAGTTTTAGCTACTGGACCACCAGGGAAGTTCCCCCCAAAATCTTAATTCTTTTTAACTAAATTCCTTCCCATTCTCGTAAGGCAAACTAATTCTATGTGCTCACTGAGATTTTGTAACTCTGGCCCCTTCCTAGCTTTACAACCTCATCCTGAGTCTCTTTCGCCCTCTATTTCTGCCCTCTGGACACATGGGAATCTTTCATTTCCTCAAAGAGTCCCCGCTCCTTTGCCACTCAGGGCCTTTGCATATGCTGCTCTGACTCTCTGTAACATTTATTCTCTCCTTCTTTACCTGGTGAACTCTTCCTTTAGATCTCCATATGCTGTCTCTTGAGCCCCAGCTAGATCAGGCCAGATCCCCATGTCATCTACTGCTTTTAACACTCCAGAACTTTATTTCATGCAACTCACCATGGTTTATGACTATGCATTCATTGCATTTTTTAATCAATTCTATCACTTCTCCATTGAATTTCATAACCTCAGTGTCTGACGCATAGTAGGCAGACAATAAGCAAACACAGACCAGGGTCTTCAAATTTCAAATCATTACAGGAGTCTCCTGGATGGCCAGTTTCCTTTGTGCTTTGAACGTTTCAAGTATTAACAGCAAGAAACATGCAGAGGCCCTGTCTGGAAATAATACTGTTGTGAAGTGGGGCCACACCAGGCAAATGACCACCCCTCTTTTTCCAGCAGGCCCCTAGTCACATGGACACACACATGCTCTCTTGCTGGACTATACCACTTCCATCCAGAGGCATGGATAGAGTGATAAAGGAGAAAGCGGAAGTGCTGGGGCCAGGGGTTGAGTTCCAGCTCTAATACTCTGTAGCTGCACAGCATTTGTCGCGTGGCTTAACTTCTCCAGTCCTCGATTTCCTCACCTGTAAAATCCCTCACTCATAGGATTCCTGGGGAGGCACAATGGGTTAATGAGTCCGAAACACCCTCCCAGCACAGAGACTCACTTACTGTATGAGAATTCTTCCTTCCCCCAGAGTACACTACATACCTGGGAAAACAGCAGTGCATTTCTTCAGTCAAGTTAAAAAATTAAAATGGTTGACATTATGTTACAGACCATAGTCTAAATAGTCCTCCTATATTAATCTATTTTAAAATTATAAGAGCCCTATGAAGAAAGCACTAGTATTATCAGCTTCATTTTACTTATGAGGAAACTGAGGTTCAGAGAGACGAAGTAACTTGAAGTCACACAGCTAACCATCATCATAAACCCAGTTTTCTTATACTCTTAGACCACTGCATGTTATGGTCTGTTAGCTGATAAAGTAGAAAGGAATCATAGGCAGTGAACAGATCATTAGCTTTGGAAAGAGAAACATCTCCCAGTTTTACCATTCCCTGGGTGACCTGGCCAGCTCAGTTCTCCCTTGTCTAAAACGGGTATCGTACCTCCCCACCCCCAGCCTCCAGGATGAGAGCCAAGTTAGAGGACGAATGTAAAACTCCTGCACACACCTGGCATCAGACAAACGTTGGCCTTCTCCTCTCATGACAATCAAATCTCTTTCTTTCATAAAAATGTAAGCTTTGAGTTTTCTTGCCAATAACCTGGGCTGGGTAAAGAGAACTTTGGCCCTTGACCAGCTCTAGAGTTTCTCGGATAAAAATTGTTGACACTGAGCCCACACAAAGCTGGAAACTCCCAGAGGGATAAATACACAGGCTCTGACCCAGCCTAGACTTCCCCTGAATTCTACAGAGTTTCAACACTTCTGAGGCTCTGAGAGAGCTGAGAAGGTTCCGGAAATGCAGAGCCCAGCCTGGGGGATGAGAGCACTACTCTTATGAACAGGAGGGAGTCTTGGTGACCAGATTTAGCAGACTGGGCTCCAGCCACACTGTCCCTGCCCTTCAGAACCTTTGTGAATGTCCCTCTAGGAACCTCCTTCATACCCCTTTATCCAGAGAAGTGGTAAATGTTTTTTCTGACCTTGGCCTTTTGATTGTCAGAGTCTTCCTGCACTATAAAGGACAAGGGTTCACCCAAGGTGCCTCAGGATATATGCTGAGCACTCTGAGCCCCAGGAAGAGGTGGGGGTCTGCACAGTCTCAGCCACAGAAGGGAGAACATAATGCATCCTATCCCTGGGGTTATTCTAAGGATTCAGGGCGGGTAGCAAATATCCAGAGCTTGGGACAGGGCTTCACTCTTTGGTTAGCGTTCCGTGAATGTGAGTTGTAGTAGTGTTGGTACACATCTAGGACCTAGTGCTCAGCCACTCAATTGTGTCTGACTCTTTGGCTCCTCTGTCCATGGGATTTCCCAGGCAAGAATACTGGAGTGGGTGGCCATTTTCTTCTCCAATCTAGGACCTAGTTCACACAGCAAAGTAAATAAAGAAACTAGAATTGGAACAAAGATCTCAGAGAATGACAAGCCCAGCTCTTCTACCATGCAATGCAGCCTTTCTCTGGCATGTCTGAACCTCAGTATCTTGCTTAGAGTGAAAGGGATAAGCCATGCTGGGGAGTCTTTTTTATTTTATTTTAATGTTTTGGCCATGTTGTATGGCATGTGGGAACTTAGTTCGCTGATGAAGAGGTCTCCCCTAACTCTCCACCCCACCACGGACACTACACACACACACACACACACACACACACACAAATCGCCATCTTGACTCACAAACATCCTTCCTAGCCTCTCCTTCCTCTGAATTCTCTTTATCCTGACAGGCTTCCTTCAGCTCCTGTGGGCTAGAAGCACACACACGGTTTTTTGATCAGTGCTTTCCTCTGAACTTCCGTATTTTCCCAGGCTGTGGACTCTGGGTGTGGTATCTCTCTGTCAACAGGGTGCTTGTGACTTGCAAGCCATTCTGAGCCCAGGGATGGCATGTCTGGCTCTGTCCTGGCCTGGGTCAGCTCGGCCAGTAAAACCAGGGCCGTCTTCCAGGTCTGTGTGTCTGATGGGTGAGGAGCCCTGTTCCCATGGCAGCAGGTGTGTAAGGGCCATGGCATGGAGTTTGTGGGGATTAGGGCATGGTAAGGCAGCATGGGCTGAAGGAAGGCTGACTGCTGGATCGTGCAGTAATGTTGGAAGAAAGTAGAATTCTCTGCCTCAAGTTAGATCTTACACAAGCATCCTAGCTTCTCTGAGTTATAACTTCTCTGCAAATGAGAAATCTTAATGCCTTTTTAGTGGGCCCTGGGAAAGATTAAGAGGGCAATCAGTGTAAAGCACAGGGCAGAGACTCAGTTAAGTAGCTGTTTACTTATTCCTTTACTCTCCTCTTCTAGTTCAGTTCAGTCACTCAGTCATGCCCGACTCTTTGGACTGCAGCATGCCAGGCCTCCCTATTCATCACCAACTCCCAGAATTGACTCAAACTCATGTCCATTGAGTCGGTGATGCCATTCAACCATATCTTCCTCTGTCATCCCCTTCTCCTCCCACCTTCAATCTTTCCCATCATCAGGGTCTTTTCCAATGAGTCAGTTCTTAGCATCAGGTGGCCAAAGTTATTGGAGTTTCAGCTTCAGCATCAGTCCTTTCAATGAATATTCAGGACTGATTTCCTTTAGGATTGACTGGTTTAATCTCCTTGCAGTCCAAGGGATTCTCAAGAGTCTTCTCCAATACCACAACTCGAAAGCATCAGTTCTTCAGTGCTCAGCTTTCTTTATGATCCAACTCTCACATCCATACATGACTACAGGAAAACCCATAGCTTTGACTGGACAGAAATCATGGATCTGGCCTCCGGGAAGATGAAAAGAGAAAGAAAAGATAATGATAGTTCAGTGTCTTTATGTTTTATGTAGTATCTCATTTTTATCTTCTCCATAACCCCACAAGATAGGGATTATTTTTATTCTCATTTTTTGTATGAGAAAGTGGAGGCTTGGCAAGGATAAGTAACTTGCCCATCATCACTAGGAAGTGGTGGCTTGGGAACATGAACACAGTCCTCCAGTTCTAAGCTCATCTACCCCCCAAGCACGTCTGACACCCGTGAGCTGAGGTGGGAGCTCTCAGCCAAGCACTGTGGACCAGGACTCCTTTTAGCCTTCCTAGAAGATTTTCCTCATAGCTGAGAATGCTTCTCAGCAATGTTCTGCCACTACCTTTCCTGGTTTAGTCTCAGCTTCACCTTTTTCTTTTGAAACTGTAGATTGGTGAGCTGTCCATCCTCAGACATGCAAGGAGGAAATGCACAGCTAGGGCAGGAATGTGGTCTTGGCAATCCATATCCTCCTACTGAGACTGTCTGGGCTGGCCTGGGCCTGAGGTTGGAGGCATTTGATGACTCTGGCTATGGTCCCCCAGGATCTGCAGCTAATTCATGGGCTGGTTCACCCTCTCCGGGTCAATAGTTGCTCATCCTCTGTCAGGGATTGGGCCTTGCATTGTTCATTTCCTCCTCCCTCCACTGTCCAACCCTGGTTTTGACTTCTCACAGTCCCTGGATTGTAGTTATACCCTCCACTTTCTGGTCTTAATGTATCACTCAGGAATGGCCAGAGATGAATGGGAAATGTGCCATTGGCCTTGCAAGTCCCCAAGAGAAACACGATTGCAAACGGACCCTCTGAAATAGTCTGGGCTTTGGACAGACACACCTACTATGCATGCTTGCCTCTCTAATTATCAGTTTTCTGGGTGTTTGATTTCTTTATCTGAAAAATGAGGGAATTGTGTCTGGTTCTTGCTAATGCCCTTTTAAGTGTTAACATTCGATTAGCTGATGATAAAGAATCTTTAAAAATTTTTTATCCTTTTCTTCTTTTTTCTGATTATAGAATAGTGCACTCTAATTGTAGAAAATCTGAATAACATAGGAAATTGTACAACAAGCCAGTAGAACTCTTATCCCTCAGAAAAACTTCATGTATTGCTGTCAATTATTCTTTTTCTTATTGTATACTTTTGTGTGTTTAATATTTTTCTGTTGTTTTATGTATTCATTATACAGTTTTTAATAAATTTAGACCTAAATATATTATACAATTAAATATTTTTCAAAATATTTAATTTTGATAATTTAATACTTGATGGCATCATAGAATCCCATCATTTAATTGTTTTCATGGTGTTGGATGTTGAAACTGTTTTAAGCTTTTCTCTAATTTAATATTATAATGAATAGGTTATATGTGATATTATAGAATGAATATCTCTAAATCTATGTGTATGCTTAAATCATTTCCTTAGTCAATTCCATTTAAAAATAGAATTGATAAGTTAAAGGATTAGAATTATTTTTAGGATTTCTGAGGAAGATATGGCAACTCATTCCAGTATTCTTGCCTGGAGAATCCCCATGGACAGAGGAGCCTAGGGTGCTACATGGTTGCATAGTCAGACACAACTGAAGTGACAGCACGCACCCAAATTCCTTTCAGAAGACTTGTATTGATTGCTACTTCTGCCAGAACTGAGTATATGGCAATATGAGTACTAATTTTATTGCAATATCAGCAGTGGTTTTTATTTTTTTTAATTGTCAATTTTGGTATCTCATTGTTACTGTAACTTGTGTTTGTTTTGTTATTTGTAAAGCTAATATTTTTCACATAATAACTGGCCATTTATTTTCTTTTTAAAATGAATTCTATTATTATGAGTTTAACTCACTATTTTGGTACTTCTCATTTCTTTTTATTGATTTTTGAGAACTGCTTGTTGATTTTGAGTATAAAAACCATCCCTTATTGATCTTTCAGAAGACTATTATATAAGGAATTATATTCTTTGCCTTTTGTATATGTGACATATATTTTCTATATTTATTTCCTTTATTTTTGTTTCCTTAATTTTTGTATATAGTAATTTTGGGGGAGGGGGAGGGCCATGTGCTTGCAGGATCTGAGTTCCCTGACTAGAGTTTGAACCCCAGCCCTTAGCAGTGAAAACCTCGAGTCCTAACCACTGGACTGCCAGGGAATTCCCTATTTATAGTAAATTTTAAAACACATATTTTAAATTTAATGGAGAAGAACTGATCAATCTTTTCCTTTATAGTTTCTTTCCTTGTTTTTATGCATAGAACATCTAACTCCACCTTGAGATCAGAGAGCTTCCTGTAATTTCTTATAATTCATTTCTACCTTTAATTCTATAACAAATTTAAATTTATAAAATATATAAATAATACATAATATGGAATTTGAATCTGTTTGTATCCATAATAAATAGCTCCAGGTTTGAACAATATTACTCAAGACTTCCTTTCAAAACTGATTCGATATGAAGTCTCTATCACATATTGAAGTTTTATACATAAACAGTTCTGTTTTTAGGCTTTCTCTTCTGTTATACATGTTCATTTTCTTATCCTGTAACACAGTCCCTTGTCTCAATTATTCCAGTTTTATACATTACATATACTGCATATATTATCGGAGAAGGCAATGGCACCCCACTCCAGTACTCTTGCCTGGAAAATCCCATGGAGGGAGGAGCCTGGTAGGCTCCAGTCCATGGGGTCGTTGGGGGTCGGACACGACTGAGTGACTTCACTTTCACTTTTCACTTTCATGCATTGGAGAAGGAAATGGCAACCCACTCCAGTGTTCTTGCCTGGAGAATCCCAGAGACGGAGGAGCCTGGTGGGTTGCCATCTGTGGGGTCGCACAGAGTCGGACACGACTGAAGCGACTTAGCAGCAGTAGCAGCAGCATATATTATAGATTAATACTATATACTGTGATGTTATTATATTACAGTATACAGTTTTATACTTTAATTACCTGGAAATTTATGTTGCCTATATTTTTTCTTTCAAAAGTTCTTTAGCTATTCTCATGGCTTTGATCTTTCAGATGAATTTTAAAATCAGTTTTCTAACTTTCTCCAAAAAACTACCACTGATTCTTTTTTGAAATTGCATTAAGTTCATATGTGAATTTGAGGTAAATTTAGGTTTTTATAATACTGAATTTATCAGTCAGAAGTATAATATAGCGTCACCTAGAAAAGAATTCCTTGATACCCTTAAGTTCCAATCTTTTTCCTTATAGTTCCTGTCTATTTTCTGTTAAGTATGTTCCTACATATTTTAAACTACTTTTTCTACACTCTTTTAAATGTGATCATATTTTTAAAGACTTTATTTTGTATTGAAGTTTAGCCAACTAACAATGTTGTGATAGCTTCAGGTGAACTATCCAAAGTTCACCTTTGAAGCAAAGGGACTCAGCCATACATATACAGGTATCCATTTTCCCCTTGCTCCATATGACATATTTTCTGTAGTTATCATTTCACTCTGATTATTTAGCATTAAACATGACTGTTTCCATAATTGATTATTGTTACATAATGAATAGTAATCCTTTAGCTTGAGGTGATAGCATACAAATCACACGGAAATGGCATTTTCCCTTTTAACTGGTGCTAGGGAGCATGAGACTCAGTTTCATTCCTGTTTCTGAATTCCATCCACCCACCAGCAGTCAAATACTCATTTCCACTCAAATCGAGTGCCGTCCCTCTGCCTTGTGCTGTGCTTGACAGTGGGGCTCAGCATCTTCCACCTTAAAGTCACCTTTCTGAGTTTGTCCTTCTGAGTCCTCTGCCCCCTTAAGCCACAGTGAGAGGTTGGGTGTGTGTATTAATAACACTTTCTGGCAGCCTCACCATGCTTATTTGGAGGCTTCCCGGATTTGGCAGCATGGGCTTCCATTTTAATTAGCTTCTCAGGAGGTGTTTGCACAATTCATAAGACAAATAAGCCTACTTTAAAAGTGAGAAGCCCAGTGCCTAGTGGCCTGGTCTCCAGAGAAAAGCTCCCGGGAGCAGTGTTTCAGGGAAGCATGATCTAAATTGTGGCAAGGGAAATGGTGGATCTGGCTCAGCTGGTCCTCGCTATGGATGAGAGACTTGTCTGTTTCTGGAAGTGAGTGGCAAGCTAAGCCATGTTAGAAACCTCAAAGGAAATTTTAAAATATTAATATTTTTAACTTATTGACTTTGGGCTCTCATTTTGATTTGGGGGAAGATGTTATATTGAAATGTTTATTTCTATCATTAATTTATTTATCTTTGTGAGTTTTGTTTGGTGCCGCCTTCATTTTTGCAGCTGAGTTGAGTGCCTCACTCTCTTCACTCTAGTCCTGACCCTGCTGCAAATGCTTCTAAAGTGAGGTGAATTGTGGGTCCCCCCAAAACTATGACAACCGTGAGCCCCCAGAAGCTGTGAATGTGACCTTATTAGGGGAAAGGGTCTTTGTAGCTATAATTAAGATCTCAAGATGAGACCATCCTGGATTACCAGGGTCCTAAATCCAGTGACAGTTGTCGAGATAAGAGAGAAGAAAAGGCAACACAGAAGAGGAAGCTGTGTGAAGACAGAAGCAGAGACTGGAGTTATGAGCCCACAGTCAAGGAGGAGGCAGAAACTGCAAGATGCAAGAGAGATTCTTCCTGAGAGCACAGCCCTGCCAATGACTTCATCTTAGAATCCTGGCATCCTGGCTGTTAGAGAATAAATTTCCACTGTTGCACATGACCAAGTTTGTGGCCATTTGTTCCAGCAGCCCTTGAAAATGATTATAGCCCCAAAGGCAGGTGTGTTGGGAAGAATTTTGTAAGCCAGACTGAGTTAAGAAGTATCAACTGTCAGATGCAAGCCATGGCAACTGCTGGTGTTGCAAAGTGTGTAGAGAGAAATAGAGGCATGAAATAAAAAGTTCAAGACAGTTTCTGGTGGTTAAATGGACATGTGTGTGTGCAAATTTTGTTGACTTAGCAAATATTTCAGTATTTTTTCTTTCTTTGCCGATCCCTTGTGTCAGGCAGCCGCATACACATGTACATGCTCGCCAAGCACAGACATGCATGATTTACCTCAAATCTTAAAAAACAGACTAATTTGTGAAGCAACTGCAGAATTCTAATCAGCTCTTCCAAGAATACTTGCCACAGCTCTTCCAGCTTCCTCAGAAGACCTAGCAAAAGCTTCTTTCTCTAATTTCAAAATATCCTCTGTTTTCGGCTAACCATATACTTTCTCCACTGCAAAAAGCTTCTCTTCCCTGCCTCCCACCCCCACTTTGCTCCCAGTAACTGTGGGCTCAGTGAACTCAAAGATTGTTTTTTAAATCTCTACTTTCCTAGCACTATATATGTATGTATGTGTGTGTGTGTGTGTGTGTATGTGTGTGCGTGTGCAAAGAATAAGCTAGGCCCAAACCCCAAATAATATTTTGAGAGAAACAATCAAGACCCCTTAGATGTGCTAAGTGAGGTCAAAAGATTTTTAACTTAGATGATCTTAAAAAGAGTAAATCCCTAATTAATGAAAATGAACAAACAAAAGAGAGGGCTGTATGTACAGTGGTTAAGCATGAAGACTCCAGGTCTGCACTCCTGGGTTTATGTCCTATCTCTACTCTTCATTGGTTTGTCTCCTAGTTTTCTCATCAATAAAATTGGGCTCATATAGGTATCTGTCACATTGGGTTATGCTAGGGTATAGATGAGTTATTATATGTAAAACTTCAATACATTTTAGTTAATATTACCCATTGAATCTAAAGTTTTCAGCAATGTAGCATCCTTATATGGATTATCTTGTAAACTCCATGCTATACTTTTGCTTAAAGAGTCAATTATCTTTTGAGGAGATTTTTAAAAATAAAAAAGTATATATCTAGTGGTATAGTTGTCATTTCTGGTGCTCTTAATTTCTTGGTATAGCTTCAAATTTCCATATGGTTTCCTTTTCCATTTGTTTGAGAATTTCCCTTAAAATTTCTTATAGAATGAGTCTGTTGGCCATATGCTTATTCACCTTTGGTATATATGAAAAAATCTTTTGTTTCTCCTTCCTTCTGAGAGGTATTTTCACTTGGTATAGAATTCTTGGATAACAGTTCTTCTTTCAGTACTTTAAAAATGTTGTTCCATTATCTCTTTGCTTCCATTATTTCTGACAAGAAATCTGTTAACATGTTTATCTTTGCTCCTTTGTGCATTACCTAATTCCCTGCTCCACCCTCGTTGGCTGCTTTTCAGTTCAGTTCAGTCGCTCAGTCGTGTCCGACTCTTTGCGACTCCCTGAACTGCAGCACATCAGGCCCCCCTGTCCATCACCAACTCCCGGAGTTTACCCATACCCATGTCCATTGTGTCGATGATGCCATCCAATCATCTCATCCTCCATTGTCCCCTTCTCCTCCTGCCCTCAATCTTTCCCAGCATCAGGGTCTTTACAAATGAGTCAGTTCTTCGTATCCCATGGCCAAAGTATTGGAGTTTCAGCTTCAACATCAGTCCTTCCAATGAACACCCAGGACTGATCCCCTTTAGAATGGACTGGTTGGATCTCCTTGCAGTCCAAGGGACTCTCAAGAGTCTTCTCCAACACCACAGTTCAAAAGCATCAATTCTTTGGCACTCAGCTTTCTTTATAGTCCAACTCTCACATCCATACATGACCACTGGAAAAACCATAGCTTTGACTAGACAGACCTTTGTTGACAAGGTAATGTCTCTGCTTTTTAATGTGCTGTCTAGGTTGGTTGTAACTTTCCTTCCAAGGAGTAAGCGTCTTTTAATTTCATGGCTGCAATCACTATCTCCAGTGGGTAGGTACAGGCATTCTTTCCAACTCTGTGTGAACACAGGGGACTGTTATCTCTTACTGATTCCAATAAATCTTACCTTTGACTTGGGTTGTTTTGTCACAGGTATGTGGTGATCAATACTCTGCCATATGCTTGAGAAGGGCTTTCTGTAGACCTCTGAAGTTCTCTCTCTATGAAGTTCCCTCTTTTCTGGTGTTCCACTCTAAGAACTCTAGCCACCTTGTTCTCCTCTGACTCTCAGTTCTGTCTCTTCAACTCAGGGAGTCAGTTGGGCTTTGCTTGGGTTACATAATTTGGAAATTCTTTCAAGGGAAACTATTGGGCTAACCTCCTTTGTTTCCTGTTTCTCAGAGATCACTCCCCTTCATTGACTAATGTCCAGAGTTTTGACAATCACTGTATCATAATTTGTCAGTTGTGTTTTCTTTTCGTTGTTTCAGACAAGATGGTAAGCCCAGTTAATTTATATTAACTGGAAGTGGAAGTCTAAGACTGCTTTTTCAAATTTCATATGTACCAGTTCCTGCAAAAGTCTGACTCAGAATCTGTGTTTTGCAAAAGCAAGATATTCTGATGGATACTCCTCATTGTATACCAGAGGACTAGATCTTTGATATTCAAAGTGCTATCCAGCAGCATCAGCATCATCTGAGAACTTGCTACAAAATACAGAATCTCATGCCTCCCCCAAGATCTACCAATTCAGAATCTGTGTTTTAATAAGATTACCAACTGATTAGTATGCACATTCAAGTTTCACAAATACCAGCCTAGCTAATTTCAAAGTTGCTTTCTAACTAAAGTTCTTTGTGCTGGTAAAACGGGTAAGAAGGTTTCTAAGAGAGCAAGGTACGTTGTAGAAAAGTTGTATGTTAAAAAGTACATTAAAGACAGAAGTTTCTAGGGTAGGTTTGTCATATTTACTGCAAAAGACCTAACAAAGGAAAAAAATAAAAACCTAACAAAGGACAAAAAGACAAACAAATACTCACATAATTTACACTTATTTTTGCAATTATTTGGTTAATGTTTCTCTACATGGCTTATGAATTTCTTTGGTTTTTAACCAATGTACCCTAAGAGCCTGGATAGTACTTGCCATGTGTCAGGCACTCAGTAAATAGCTTTTGATTGACTGACTGACCAACAGACTAAAAGGTTAAATGCACTGTCAAGTTGGGTATTTATATGCCTCTAAGATGGATAATTTAGAAACAGATGGGCAGAATAATTTGACTCAGAGGAGATGGCTCAGACTACCTAAGAAATATTCAAGAGAATTTCATACAGGAGACTGTCCCAGAAAGTTTATTCAATAATTCAAAAAACATTCTTTATAATTAAGGAAGTGAGGAAGAGAGCTGAAATTCCACATAATTATAAGCAAAGAGGAAGAACATGCTAAGGAGGAAATAGGCAGTTTTGGAGAAAGTGACCATGCCAACTCCAGATTTACCCTAGCTGAGGGCACAGTCCTAGGGCAGCAGCTTTATGTAGAGAAGAAGTGTAGACTTTTCGGATCTTGCACATCTCTGAGTGTCTACTTTTCATTGGTTCAGTGAAATGACTTGAGGCACATTCCTAATTTTCTCCAGGCCTCTATCTTTAAAACTGAGTTGGTGGAGGTTTTTACAATGGTGACCACAGTAGTGGTGATGTTGTTGGAGCTGGATGGCACATAACTTGTATCTCAAGGAGTCTTTGTAAGAATCAACTGCAGTGATGGCTATGGATGGATACTATAATGTTATCATGTGCTATCCAAATGGCCATTATTCTTGGATTTTAGGAAGGAAATGAGAAAAACTAATGTGCCTTCACAAAGATGCTCTCTAAATAGCTCAGTTTGTATATAGGCATAAAGAATGTTAGAAAGAGGAATAGCTTTCCCAGAATGAACACAAAAGTTCGAGACCACAAGAGAAGAGTCAAGAAAGCCACTTGATTAATGTGAATATATGCTTAGCAAGAAAACAATGAGAATAAGCTCGGTAGAAAATAAAGGGAGTATTCAAAACTCTGATGAAAATCAAGCCAAATAACACACACACACACACACACACACACATACACACATACACACATAGGTGTGCACACAGTCAAGGAAGGGCAGGGACTCTTAAAGCTTGGCAGATAGTTTGGAAATATTATAAATTACAGGAAAACTCCAGCCTAGGAATTCTAACTTTCTTTCTTTGCTGTCTTCTTGCTTTCTATCTTTGTTATCTTCTCTTTCTTCGCTATTTTCCTATTTTTCTGTCTTCTCAGGGAGAATAAACGTAATGCTGAAGGAGATAGCAAATGGTCTTCATGTTGTAAAGGAGAGAAAAACAGTCAAAGAAAGAGAAACTCTCAACATCCAGTCTCCCATCTCAGGCTTGAATTTTCCTTTTTACATCAGTCCCTTTGCATCAGTCCCAACAAATAAAAGTTTCCTTGAGCAACCACTTCTAGTATCTTGAACTCACTATGTTTGATCACATTATTACATCTTTGGACAAAAACAATTAGAAAATCCAGCTTATCATAATTCTGAGCCCAAACAAGAAACTTTCTATATCTTCCATTGACCCAGGTCCCACTCTTACCATAATTAAGAACAAACTCATTTTCTTTTTACATAAAAATTACTTACATATTTACTTACAAATACATGCTTCTATTTCCCTTCCCCAAGTGGAGTGATCATTTCTTCAGGCTCAATACTGTGGTTTTCCTCCAACAAATGGATGGTTGAGTTCCTCTAGTATCCTCTGAAAGGGTATATACTTGATTTTGACTAAATGTTCTTTTTGGTTAAAAGAACTGACTGGTGTGAAAGGACAATGTTCTTTTGCTGAAAGAAAATCAAAGTTACCAGAAGAAAGAAAATCTTTTAACTTTCCTTTGCTGAACTCACAAATCCAGTTATACCTGTCCCCTCCTTTGTCCCCTGGTGTAGTGGACAAAGTGGCTTTTCTTCTAAGACTGATCTCTTCACTAGTACTGTGGACCACATCACTCTGCCTTCCTGAGAAGACACTGTCAATGATCCCTCCTCCTTCACTCTGTCCCTCCCAATCTTCATTTCTGAGAGTTCTTGTCTAGTCTCACCGTCGTCATTTTTTTTTTTTTAACTTTCCTCTTTATTCTTTATTCACTGAAAACTGGCTCCGAGCCTATCACTTCACTGAAAATAATCTAAGTTTCACCAGTAATTCCCCCAATTCTAAATAAAATAAATATTTGTCTTTGCTTATTTGATCATTCTGCTTATTGTCTCAGCAGAATTCAATATTGTGGACCCCTTCCTTATTAAAACTTTCCTTTTCCTTAGGCTTCTTAGACACCAGATTCCCTTGGTACACTCCCCAGTTCTTTGATTTTTCTTTCTTATTCTTCTTTACAGGCCTATCTTTTTTATATTCTTACACTGAATAACAGAGTTCCTCAAAGTTTAGTGCTACTCTCAGCCATATTTTCTCACTATACACTCACTGTTTTCCTAGGACAGCCTGTGGCTTCAGTTACCATATGGATAATTTATGGGTACATTTTAGCCCAGGCTTTTTGAGTTCCAAACTGTCATACTCAACTATCTACTTCACATGCACTTCGATATCACTAAGACAACCAAACTAAAACCCAACACACCCCAAACTAGAGTCATGCCTCCTCAAAACTGTTCTTCCCTGCCTGCATGTTCAGTCACTCAGTTGTGTCTGACTCTTTGTGACCCCTTGGACTGTAGCCCACCAGGCTCCTCTGTCCATGGGATTTCTCAGGCAAGAATACTAGAGTGGGTTGCCATTTTCTTCTCCAGGGGATCTTCCCTAGAGTTCCTTTTTTTTTAAAAAAAGGAAACAACTCCACTATCTTTCTAATAGTAGAACCCAAAGACTTGGGATTTTTCCTCGTCTTCTCCCTCTTTCTTCCTCATATCATCCGTCACCAGCATCTGTAAATGCAAGGCCTAAATTGCTCCACATTCAAGCGTTTCTATCTCTGCAGTCTCATCCTAAGCCAAGACATCATTTCACTTTTGTGGGACTACTGCAGTCACCTGCTAACTTGTCTCCCACGTTGTTATTGTCCTCTAGGGATCTGTCATCAGAGGATCTATCGTCAGTGATCTTTCTGTCATCAGTGATCTTTCCAAAATTCAAGTTTGAATGTACTGCCTCTCTACTTAAAATTTTTTATGGTTCTTATTGTGTTTAAGGAAGAGCAAAATCCTTCAAATACCTCTTGAGATCTGGCCTATGCCTGCCTCACCAGCCACCATCTCAAGTCAAACTGGCCTTCTTTCAAGTCCTCATGGACACTCTGCTCTCTCCTGCTCCAGGGCTTTAGCACAAATTGTTTTTACAATCATGCAAAACTTCCCGTGCAAGAAGGCCTAGGTGATTTCTTTTTTATTTAATGTGAGTAGGGGCTTTTATTTGATTAAATTTCTCTGTATCTCCATTGTCTATTACAGCATCTGGCCCAACAGTAGGCACTTAATAAATACTTGTGGGATGAATGAGTATATTGATGAGCTTCAGTGATACCTTTTTGTATCCCTGATTTTCTTCTGTGCTCTTCCTTCCTCCTGGCAGAAAACCCTTCTTACCCTTCTTCCCCATGCTTTTCTGCTAGATCTGCCAAACAAAGCACAGAGGTGTTAGAAGAACATTCTTGCTAAGTGGTTTCATGTCTCTAGGTACACGATTTCCCAGGATGTTAAAAGGCCTTACCAATGTGCTTTTGACTCATGATTGGTGATCTCTGAGAAATCAGAGAGAACACAAAATAGGTCATGCATCTAGGCATCTGGGGGTGTGTGATGGACAGATACTATCTCAATCATTACAAAGAAAGATAGAACCCATCAGTACAAATTGTTGAGTATGACATCAATTGTATGAAAAATTCTAGAATAAATTAAGAATTATATGTAGGACATATAATAAATTAAGAATTATATGTGTAGGACATTGACAGGAAAGTGACTAGACTGAGTCCCGTTTAGAATGTCATTCTGTAACAGTCACTTCTCCCAGTTAATTAGGGTTTAGTAGATTGCACCAAGGAGGGAAATGCTTTATTTATTTATTTTTAAAATTTTTATTTTTATTTTATTTTACTTTACAGTACTGTATTAGTTTTGCCATACATTGACATGAATCTGACACGGGTGTACATGAGTTCCCAATCCTGAACCCCCCTCCCACCTCCCACCCCATATCATCTCTCTGGATCATCCCCGTGCACCAGCCCCAAGCTCATGTATTCTGCATCGAACATAGACTGGCGATTCATTTCTTACATGATAGTATACGTGTTTCAGTGCCATTCTCCCAAATTATCCCACCCTCTCCCTCTCCCTCAGAGTCTAAAAGTCTGTTCTATACATCTGTGTCTCTTTTGCTGTCTCACATATAGGGTTATCATTACCATCTTTCTAAATTCCATATATATGTGTTAGTATACTGTATTGATGTTTTTCTTTCTGGCTTACTTCACTCTGTATAATCGGCTCCAGTTTCATCCATCTCATTAGAATTGATTCAAATGTATTCTTTTTAATGGCTGAGTAATACTCCATTGTGTATCTGTACCACAGCTTTCTTATCCATTCATCTGCTGATGGACATCTAGGTTGTTTCCATGTCCTGGCTATTATAAACAGTGCTGCGATGAACATTGGGGTACATGTTTTCCTTGGTGTGTATGCCCAGCAGTGGGATTGCTGGGTCATAAGGTAGTTCTATTTGCAATTTTTTAAGGAATCTCCACACTGTTCTCCATAGTGGCTGTACTAGTTTGCATCCCTACCAACAGTGTAAGAGGGTTCCCTTTTCTCCACACCCTCTCCAGCATTTATTGCTTGCAGACACTATGGTCCTGGCACAAAGACAGAAATATAGATCAATGGAACAAAATAGAAAGCCCAGAGATAAATCCACACACCTATGGACACCTTATCTTCGACAAAGGAGGCAAGAATATGCAATGGAGTAAAGACAATCTCTTTAACAAGTGGTGCTGGGAAAACTGGTCAACCACTTGTAAAAGAATGAAACTAGATCACTTTCTAACACCACACACAAAAATAAACTCAAAATGGATTAAAGATCTAAATGTAAGACCAGAAACTATAAAACTCCTAGAGGAGAACATAGGCAAAACACTCTCCGACATAAATCACAGCAGGATGCTCTATGATACACCTCCCAGAATACTGGAAATAAAAGCAAAAATAAACAAAATGGGATCTAATTAAAATTAAAAGCTTCTGCACAACAAAGGAAACTATAAGCAAGGTGAAAAGACAGCCTTCTGAATGGGAGAAAATAATAGCAAATGAAACAACAGACAAACAACTAATCTCAAAAATATACAAGCAACTTATGCAGCTCAATTCCAGAAAAATAAACAACCCAATCAAAAAATGGGCCAAAGAACTAAATAGACATTTCTCCAAAGAAGACATACAGATGGCTAACAAACACATGAAAAGATGCTCAACATCACTCATTATCAGAGAAATGCAAATCAAAACAACAATGAGGTACCATTTCATACCAGTCAGAATGGCTGCGATCCAAAAGTCTGCAAGCAATAAATGCTGGAGAGGGTGTGGAGGGAAATGCCTTAGAAAAAATATGTCTGAATTTCAGGTAAGTGTTTGATCACATTTTTATGATATGTTTTTAAACATAAATAAATGGTATACAGAGCTGAATTTATAATTGACTGACATCCTATGAAACATTGACAAATGGATCAGTGCTGATCTGGAAGACTGTTTGTGTCTTAACATACCTCCATTTTGGAGCTTCCCAGGTGATGGAGAGGTAAAAAATCTGTCTGCCAATGTAAGAAACATGGAAGGCATGGGTTCAAATCCCGAGTCAAGAAGATTCCCTGGAGGAGGAAATGGCAACCCACTCCAGTATTCTTGCCTGGAAAATTCCACGGACAGGGGTCACAAAGAGGTGGACACGACTGAGCACACCTGCATTTCTGGTTAACATTGTTACTAACAATGCAAATGAAAATATAGAATACATGATTATTGATGATGTAGATTACAATTGCGAGGACTGGGGTAGGCCCATAGCTAAGAGATGATCAGAATCAGAATTCAAAATTATTTTTAGGTTAAAAGTAATTTGGTTTTGGGCTTAAAACCTACAACATGCAGATTTTTTTTTTCCACATATACGTTGTCTCGTTTAACCATCATAATAGGGTATTAATATTATTAATAATTCTCATTTATCGCATGCCTGAATGTGCCAGACTGTTTGCATTAGTTATGTATTTCCATATCATCATTTGGTATGGCTATCACTCCTCCATTTTACAGAAAAGGAAACTGAAGATCAAACAAGTTAAGTATCTTCTCTAAGTTCTCAAACACAGTACTAGAGCTGGGGTTGACACAGAGGTCAGTTTGACACCCAAACAGAAAACCCTCTTTCCTTTAACTCACTGATTTTTCAGATAAAATGCTATCATTTAAGTGTAAATGATGCACCAAGTTGCAGAAACTCAATTTGACCAGCACAGAAAGGAGGTATGGTTTCACCGTGGTTCCTGTGAAAAGGTGTGAAGGGCTTGTTTGCCTGTAAGCACCTTGTGATTCACCAGGGTGAGTCACTGAATTCTCCCCAAATGAATACGATCTGGGCTCTGGACCTGTGCCCAGAACAAAGAAGGGCAAGAGTCACAATGTGCTCCATTGAAGCTGGAATATATTATTTCTGGACACTCATCCTCAGGAAACACGGTGGATATGTGCAAACCCAGTATGATCAGACCCGGATGATGAATTTAAGTCATAAGGAATGTATTTCAAGGAACTACAATATAGAAACCATGCTACTTCCAGCTACATACAGTTAATATGTGTTAATGTATACTACAGAACAGACACTGTCCTGAATGTTTTACAGTCCTATTCATTTAAGCTTCACAGTTATCTTCAACACAAGTTCTGTTGTTATTGTTTCTATTTTACAGGTAAGGAAACTGAGGCACAGAGAGGTTATTTAACCTTTCCCAAGATCACATAGTCACAGACGCTGAAAGTTTGCTTCCTATTTTCAATTGGAACAAGAAATTAGAAGAGAAATTATATACATTATTTGGCTACAGAAGGAAAAAGTAAGCCAGAATGAGTGCTCTAGAAGAGTACAATTTGATTCCATCTCAAAAACCTAACAGCTCATGTCATCTCAGAAGAATCTTGCTAAGTTCTCTGCAGACTTGCAGTCAGCATTGGAAGAATGTACTCTAGTGTGATTTCTACATTTCTTTCCATTTCAATGAGTCTATCAGTGTCTGCATAATCCCCTATCAGTGAGTTGGAGTAAAAGCATTTATCTTTCTAGAATCATAATTTATATTTGGATGGAATCATAAATTATGTTTGGAAAAATCTAGATTAACCCAATCTTGATTGATTGAACCTTAATCAAAACATACTGCTGTATTATGTTTTCAAAGAGAGATGATTTTTAATCCTTCCATCCATGAGAACACACATCCAGACAATAAAGATTTGTTGAGCACCCACTATGTATAATGCTGTATCGATTCCATTTTTGACTACCTATCGTGCATTCCTTTTAATTAGGAGAAAATGTAGGCTTGGAAAATTTAAATGATTTGTTCAAATTCCCACAGCTAAGAAAGGGCATAACAAGGCCTGGAACACAGGTTTGTCAGACTTTGCTTTCCCCAGGGTACTCGACTTCTTCCCTAAGATCCACAGATGTATTTCCGAAATAATTTCAATAATAAAGTTTTCTACCTTATCACAGGACACTCCTTTCACTGGGAATGAAAGGAGTGATTGCTGGGGAGGAAGACAAGATGAAGCAAACAAACAAACAAAAAACCATTTTCCTATCTTGAGGGACTCAGTGCTGAGTAGGGAGACAGATCTGAAAATAGAGCATCACACACTAGTGGGAGAGACTCACGGTCAACTTGCCTTCTGGGCACATTCGTCTCATCTTCCTGTTAAGTGCGGTTTTACTGTCCTCAGCATCAAATTTATTCAAAAACTGTTTGAACATCAACTCTGTGCCTGACATAGTGCAATGCACTCTGGAAAGGGAGGGCAAGACACCAAACACTGTCTCTGCCCTCATGGAGGTTCCAGCTGCCTGATCTCACGTGTCCTGACCTGGCTCTTGGGATTTTCATGTGGGAAACTAGAGAAACTGTGGAGTCATGTCTTACCTGGATGTTTGATTAAAAGTCAATGTGAAAGACAAAATAAATGCATACATGGTTACTGTTGATAATAACTATATCTGACATGACATGCTGTATTTCAAAGGATCCAGAATGGCCAAGGTTTGTTTGTTTTTTTTAATCCCCTGGTGTTATAACAAATTATTTAAAAAATTTTTTCTTTTTTTCTAAGCACTAGACAATAGACTTGATTTGAGGGCCCATGTTGTACAATAAAATCCTATCTTGGGATATTAAATACAGCACTCAACAAACACAAAGCAGGGTCTGACATTGAGTGAAGGGGACAGCATTTATATGTGTCTCCGCTTAATCTCTCTGACTGCTCTCAGCGCTCTGAACTACAGAGAGATGGCAGAGTAGCTTGGGGCAAAGCAAGAGACCCAGAGAACATTCACACAAACAATGAATTTTTCTATCAAAGACATGAAGAAGAATCTGATGACCTTGTAGAGATAAGGTGGGCTTCCCAGGTGGCTCAGGGGTAAAGAATCTGCCTTCAAATGCAGGCAATCTGGGTTTGATCTCTGGGTTGGGAAGATTCCCTGGAGGAGGAAATGGCAACCACTCCAGGATTCTTGCCTGGAGAATCCCATGGACAGAGGAGCCTGGTGGGCTACAGTCCATGGGATTGCAAAGAGTTGGACACAACTGAGTGACTGAGCACTCACACACAGAGATCAGGTAAAATTTGAAGGGGAAAAAGAAAGAGATCTGGTCCCAACTACCGAGCAATGCCAGAGGGCAAGGCTCAGCATCCATTCAAATCTGGTCAAGCATGTGGGCAGGGTTGGGTTATGAGGTGGGGAGCCTCTGTGCTACAAGGAAACTCTTGAGCTTTGTCTTCTCCTCATGCACCTCTCAGAAAGGCTATGACTGAACCCTCCCATTTTTACTTGAGGAAATAGCAAGAGGCAGAAAGTTCTTATATCTATCTGAATTTCTTTTGGGAGACCAATGTATGTATTTTTACAAAATACCTTTTTAAATAAAATATCAATCGAAAGCTCTTTTGTTTGGGTGGTGAGATTCCCCCAAATCAAGCTCCACCCATAAAACATGAATGCTGACCATGGGGCAGAAGCCAGGGAAAAGAACTGGTTTTGCTCTTGAGAGGGAGGTTCAATGAGTTGGAAGAGAGAGTGAAAAGGAGAAAGAGGAAATGAGGCAGCTTTGTGGCAGGAGAAAGCAGTGTGCTATTGGAACTGACTTCCCGGACACTCTGTAGTTTCTAGAAAATTCTATGAAATCATAAAATACTGTGTGTGGGCAGCTTCCTTGAAGAAGCTACGCAAGAGGTCACATTGTGGGGGAAGGATAATTTGGGGTAAAACAGTTATCCCAGAAGGACACAAGGCCAAGTGGAGTGGGAGCCTCCTCACTGATAGCATTGAGGATTCTCAGGAACTCTGCCCTGAACTTCAAACACATACACCTGACTGCTTCTCCAACATCTCCACTTGGGTGAGAAAAAAAGCACCTCAAATGTCAAGAGTCCTTCACCTAAATCTCTTCCTCCCCCGAGGCTCCCTAACACAGGAAATATTTCCACCATTCAGTGGACTGCTCAGGCTATGGGATCTTTTTCACTTCTCTGTGGTTTCATTTTCAAATCCGAAAGCAAGTACTGATGGCTCTGCTTTGAAAATCTACCCCCAGGACATCTCCTGGGGGTCAACGGGTTAGGACTCTGTGCTTCCACTGCAGGGAGCATGGGTTTGATCCCTAGTCAGTCAGGGAACTAAGATCCCACATGCCATGCAGAATGGCAAAAAATAAAATAATAACACTAATACCAGGCTGTGGATCATTTTTTAAAACATAAAAATCTACCCCAAATCTTCCAACTCAATACCTCTACCACTACTAATCTTGTTAAGTTTCCTGTCACTTCAGAAGACACTTTCAGGAGCCTCCTAGCTGGTCTGCCTGATTCTGCACGTCTCAATATCATTTATTCTCCACACAGAATTAATTTTTTACAAATGTAGGTCCAATCATCTCACTTCCCTGCTTAAAACTGTCCAATGACTTACCCAGGTCTTAACAATAGCATGAGGGCTCCCTGTGGCCTGGCTACCAACTTTGTTTTCTATTCCCCTGCCTTCCCTGGCCTTCTTGCTGCTCTTTGTGGTTGACTGGCACACTATATTTTCAGGGCTTTTGTATTTGCTGTACCCCAATCCAGACCATTAATAATGGGAGAAGCTGGGATTCCAAACCAAACAGTTGAACTCCAAAGACACTGCTCTTAAACACTGTCACTCACCAACATGCAAAGCTACCTGATACTGTATTATTTATCTTTTCATTCATTGTTTTTTTTCCTCTCCCTCTAAAATATAAACTTTATAAGGACAGGGCCTTTGTCTGGTTCATCACACATTGCCTGGCATGCAACTGGATAGTCTATAAATATTTGTAGAAAAAAATAAACCTTAGCTGATATCTGTGATACAATGGCTGACATGTGCAGTTTAGATGCATTATTCACTAGTCTTTACAAAATCCTCACTTTAATTTGGATAAAACTTTGATTTGAAACAGCTAAGTATTAGCCCATAGTATATAGCTAAGAAGTGGAAGAGCAGGGATTTGAAGTGGAATCAAGTTACTATTGGAGCTAAGCTCTTAACTCCATGGCTGTGTTTGTCTTTCTACCCCAAGATCCTGCTTCTCCTGCTCCATGGCCTCTCCTTGTGGCACAAGCTACACCAAGAAAATAATTCATTTGTTTGAAGAACTCAGAAAAACCTTAAGGAAAAAAAAAAAAAACCTTCGTATTAAGAAATTATACTTTTTAGAACTGAACAGTACTGGCTCAAACTTACAGTTCATTCTTTAACAAACTGTGGAAAATTCTTAGAAAGATGGGAATACCAGACCGCCTACCTGCTCCTGATAAACCTGACATGAAACAAAGGACTGGTTCCAAATTGAGAAAGAATTATGTTAAAAGGCTGTTTATTGTCACATTGCTTACTTAACTTATATACAGAGTGCATCATGGAAAAAGGTAGAGAGTTCCAGAAAAACATCTATTTCTGTTTTATCGACTACGCCAAAGCCTTTGACTGTGTGATTCACAATAAACTGTGGAAAAATGCTGAAAGAAATGGGAATACCAGACCACCTGACCTGCCTCTTGAGAAACCTATCTGCAGGTCAGGAAGCAACAGTTAGAACTGGACATGGAACAACAGACTGGTTCCAAACAGGAAAAGGAGTACGTCAAGGCTGTATATTGTCACCCTGTTTATTTAACTTATATGCAGAGTATATCATGAGAAACACTAGGCTGGAGGAAGCACAAGCTGGAATCAGGATTGCCGGGAGAAATATCAAGAGCCTCAGATATGCCACCCTTATGGCAGAAAGTGAAGAGGAACTAAAAAGCCTCTTGATGAAAGTGAAAGAGGAGAGTGAAAAAGTTGGCTTAAAGCTCAACATTCAGAAAACGAAGATCATGGCATCTGGTCCCATCACTTCATGTGAAACAGATGGGGAAACAGTGGAAACAGTGACAGACTTTATTTTTGGGGGCTCCAAAATCATTGCAGATGGTGACTGCAGCCATGAAATTAAAAGACACTTACTCCTTGGAAGGAAAGTTATGACCAACCTAGATAGCATATTCAAAAGCGGATACGTTACTTTGCCAACAAAGGTCCATCTAGTCAAGGCTATGGTTTTTCCTGTGGTCATGTATGGATGTGAGAGTTGGACTGTAAAGAAAGCTGAGCACCGAAGAATTGATGCTTTTGAACTGTGGTGTTGGAGAAGACTCTTGAGAGTCCCTTGGACTGCAAGGAAATCCAACCAGTCCATCCGAAAGGAGATCAGTCCTGGGTGTTCTTTCGAAGGACTGATGCTCAAGTTGAAACTCCAATACTTTGGCCACCTCATGCGAAGAGTTGACTCACTGGAAAGACTCTGATGCTGGGAGGGATTGGGGGCAGGAGGAAAAGGGGACGACAGAAGATGAGATGGCTGGATGGGATCACCAACTCAATGGACATGAGTTTGAGAGAACTCTGGGAGTTGGTGATGAACAGGGAGGCCTGGCGTGCAGCAATTCATGGGGTCGCAAAGAGTCGGACATGACTGAGTGACTGAACTGAACTGAACAAAGTACATCATATGAAATGCCAGGCTGGATGAAGCTCAAGCCAGAATCAAGATCGTCAGGAGAAATACCAATAACCTCAAATATGCAGATGACACCACCTTAATGACAGATATTGAAGAGGAACTAAAGAGCCTCTTGATGAAGGTGAAAGAAGAGAGTGAAAAAGTTCGCTTAAAGCTCAACATTCAAAAAATGAAGATCATGGCATCTAGTCCCATAATTTCATGGCAAATAGATGGGGAAACAATGGAAATAGTGACAGACTTTATTTTCTTGGGCTCCAAAATCACTGCAGATGGTGACTGCAGCCATGAATGAAAAGATGCTTGCTCCTTGGAAGAAAAGCTATGATCAACTTAGACAGCATATTAAGAAGCAGAAACATTACTTGTTGACAAAGTCTGTCTAACCAAACTACTATGGTTTTTCCAGTAGTCATGTATGGATGTGAGATTTGGACCACAAAGAAGGTTGAGTGCCAAAGCATTGATGCTTTTGAACTGTGGTGTTGGAAAAAACTCTTGAAAGTCCCTTGGACTGCCAGGAGATCAAACCAGTTAATCCTAAAGGAAATCAACCCTGAATATTCATTGGAAGGACTGATGCTGAAGCTGACGCTCCAATACTTTGGCCAACTGATGTGAAGAGCTGATTCATTGGAGAAGACCCTGATCTGGGAAAGATTGAGGGCAGGAAGAGTAGGGGACGACAGAGGATGAGATGGTTGGTTGGCATCACCGACTCAATAGACATTAGTTTGAGCAAGCTCCAGGAGATAGTGAAGGACAGGGAAGCCTGATGTACTTCAGCCCATGGGATTGCAAAGAGCTGGACATGCCTGAGCAGCTGAACAACAACAACAAAGGTGCAGAGAAGTCGAATGGATGTCTAAGACCCTCAGATTCCATCATGTTGCAGAAATATCCCTTTGGAAGGAATCAGGAAATCTTCTAGTGAGCAACTGTGTGTTATGGTTTGCACTACATCCCCTCAAATTTATATGCTGAAGTCCTAACCCTTAGTATTACTGTTCTGTGCTCAGTCACTTCAGTCCTGTCCCACCCTTTTCGACTTTATGGATTGTACCCGCCAGGATTCTCTGTCCATGGGATTCTCCAGGCAAGAATACCGGAGTGGTTGCCTTTCCTCTTCTCCAAGCAATCTTCCCCACACAGGGATCGAACCAGGGTCTCCCGCATCTCCTGCATTGCAGTCAGGTTCTTTACCACTGAGCCACTGGGGAAGGCCAACCCCTAGTATTGCATTGGCCAAAAAGTTCATTTGGATTCTTCTCTAAGATATTATAGAAAAATCAGAATGAACTTTTTGACCAACTCCAACTCCACTCCAGAATGTGACTTCGTTTGAAAATAGAGTTCTTGAAGATACAGCTACTTAAAGTGATATTGCAGTAGGTTGGACCCTTAACGTGGTAAGACTGGCGACTTATCAAAAGGGGAAATTTGGACATGGATGTGCACACTGAGACAACATCATGTGAACATGAAGGCAGAGATTTGGGTGCTGCATCTACAAGCTAAGAATGCCAAAGCCTGCTAGCCAATCACCCAAAGCTAGAGGAGAGGCCCAAACAGATTCTCCCTCAGTGTCCTCAGCAGAAATTGACGCTGACATCATGACCTTGGACCTCTAGCCTTGGGACTATGAGACAAAACATTTGAATTGTTTAAACTATCCAGCTTGTGGTACTTGGTTATGGCAAACCTGTGACATTAACATACTCTGTCATCTCCACCTTTGGGCCTCAGTTCCTTTAATTATAAAAGCAAAGGCATAGACCAGAACATCTTTGAGGAAATTTTGGTTCTGAAATTATATAGTTTATAATTTCAGTGCTCTGAGATCAGCACCTTTTTTGGTTTGGAAAGCCTGAGGCACGGGTCTTTCACTCTTTCACAAAACTACTTGATTCACTTTATTTTGCCAAATATATGTTAATTTCAGAAATTAGATTGGGTACTTGAAGTTCAATAGGGAATAAGATCCAACTTCTGATCTCAATGAGTTATAGTCTTTAGGGAAAGACAAAAACCTAACTTAAATATATAGTAGTAGGTATTAATAGTTATAACATTTCTTAGAACTTTATGTATATCAGATCATGTAATTCTCACATAACCTATTATGAGCTAGGTATCATTATAATTATCTCCATTTTACAGATGATAAAGTTGAGGCACAGGGGAGTTAAGGAACTTTGCCCAGGGTTATACAGTTAATTAATGTCAAAGCATGAGATGCTCTGGAATCTCAGATAAAGTGACCTTATCCCAACCTTAGGGATCAGGGAAGTGTCTTATTAGAGGTCACCTGGTATGAATCTTGAAGGATGTAAGAGAAAACTAGGGTGGAGAATCCTTGGTAAGGGGCACAGGCTGCACAAATCATGGGTTGACAAATAGGTTTTGCCAGACATCTTTGTCCATCCTGGCTCATAGGTTTTAAAGCTCATACAGTCAGTGATTTCATTGTTCTTGAACAACATGAAGCTCAGAGAAGTAGCAATGAAACTGTGGAGAAAGCCCTGGGTTTATTATCCCCATCTGACAGATTTATAATCCCCATTATACTGCAGCCCAGTGAGTAAGTGACTTATTTAAGGCAGGACAGGTAATAAATGAAGGAGTTAGAATTTGAATCCAGGTCATTTGGCTCCAGAATCAATACAGTAAACCACCTCCCTTTACAGGGATTCCATTAGGCTTCCTTTAGTGGGCTGAGAATTACAATGACCTCCAGTTTATTTATATCAAAATAAGCTTGTGGGAATATGTCAGGGAAACACCATCCAGCGTGTATGTGTGTGTGTTTCCAACTCTGACAGTTCCTAAGTCTGTAAATCAGTCTTTGGCTCATGTGCATTTTGTTAAGCAAAAGTTATCACTCCCAGACTTGGCAAAGATGCCTCAGTAACTTGTGTTTCTATAGTAGCTCCCGGCCATCAAGTGGGAGGACGATTATACTTATGGCCTATGTTTTGGAATCAGAAGATGAACTTTCTTTTAGATTGACCTCCACTGTGGTTTTCCTGAGAACATGATTATGACTTTATGATCTGGAAGGCAAGTGATGAGCACAACAGCACATGGTAAGCTCTGGGAGTGCAGAGCTTTATCTTACTCATCTCTTATCCCTCCCCTTGTTTCTATATACTTGAACCAGAGCATGGTCATGGTGAGTGCAGAGTGTCTGAAGACAGCTGGGGTGAAAGAAAGCTGTTATTTTCTGAATGTTTGTCTCCCCAAAATTTATATGTCGAAATCCAAAATCCCAAAGATGATAGTATTAGGAGGTAGCACTTTGGGGAAGTGCCTAAGTCATGAGAGTGGAGCCCTCATGGATGGGGTCAGTGTCTTTGTGAAAGAGGATCCAGAGAGATCTCCCGCCCCTTCACCAGGTGAGGACACAAGTGAGCAGGCCCCAGATGCGAAGCAGGAAGTGATCTTGCTGGTATATTAATCTCTGTCTTCCCAGCCTCTAGAACTATGAGAAATAAATTTCTCTTGCTTCTAAGATACGGAGTCTGAAATTTTATTATAGCAGCCTGAACAGACTGAGACAAAAGCCTTATCTACAAGTGTGCATCTCTCTTCTGAAGCAGTTGATTCTCCATTCAGGTTATATGTTAGAATTACCTGGGGAGACTGAAAAATCCAATGACCAGGGCTCCACCCAAGACCAATTCAAACAGAAATCTGGGAGTGAGAATGGAACTCAAACATCAGTATTCTTCAAAATATTTATTCTCTAGATGATTCTAATTTTGAACCAAAGGTTAGGAACTACTCTGTAGGAACAGACCTGTAAATATTTATAAATATTTATAGCTCTAGATATTTTGAAGTCACACTTGTGGCTATTCTAACCAATTCACTTGTCACTCAATTTGTAAAAGCTTAGAGATGGACAGGTGCAATCAGAAATCAGGGATGGTGGCAAAGAGCTACAAACCCTACTTTGGAACCAGCAGGCAAGTTGGTTCTGCAACAGTGGCTCACCTTCAGTCATCTTCAAAAAGAAATACCATAATTTCAGTTTATTGAGTGGAGTTCTTCTAAAGCAGACCCCCTTCCTGGTTCACAACCACTTCCCTTTGTGGTTTAAATATCATGGGCTACCACTGATTCTTATTTGCAGCCTTTGTCAACACACACACACACACACACACACACATACACAACTTTCTCATGATAAAATTTTTCTAAGTTGACTTTTTCAACAAAGTGTTATTTTGCTTATGATATTTACATAGTTCTTTCCAGAAAGAAAAGCATAACCATATGGTCAACAGGAGACTCCATGGATCACTCAGGGGACCATGAGTGTCAGCCAGCACTCCTTGCATTGTGCTTTAACGTGACTCTTTGGACCTCAGATTCTTCATGTGTCAAATGAATCAATAGGACCATCTGACTACATCAAGCTAATGTTCTGTGAGTCTAGGATTCATTTCTCTAGTGGATCCAACCAAGTGGGAGATTACATTTATTCATCTAGCAGATTAAACTCTTCAGATTCTTAGAGGGGCTTTGTTTCTTCTAACTCACCATCTCCCTTCTTGCACCACCAACTTTGTTGAACAGTTGCTAAAAAAGTAAATGTTCCAAGCTAGGGGACTTTTTGGACACAGATTATGAAACTTTAGGTGTGATGTTGGCCAAGCAAAGTGGGGGGTTTTCTTTGTGGGGTATGGTAGGAGAGAAGAGAAAAAAATATCTGCTTTTAATGCGTCAGAACTAACCACGAAATAACTGGGCCTACAGTCTAATCATGCTTTGTTTATTCACCTCATATAAAAGTCTCTTAAGAATGCATTTGAGCACAATATATAATAATAATACTATAACATACATTGTGAGAAACTTTGGAAAACAATAAAATGTCCACCTGAAATAAGCAGTGTTCATAGACATAGAAACCCAGTGGTCATGCACATTTGTGCCATTTCTTGAACTACTGAGTCACAATGCTGAACGGAAAGCATGATATAGATTTTACAGAGACTGAAGCCAGACAGCGGTCTAGCAAGTGTTATCAGAAGCTTCACATTTGCATAATTTACTATGTCAGTTCACATTTCATTGTAAAATTCACATTGTTTTTATTGTTTTCTTTAGTAATTAATCGGAACATTGACATTCCTGCTTAATGGCAGGCTGGGAGCTTTCTCTTTAAAGTCAGTAGTTTGGGGACTCTCAGAAGAATGATTGGTGAGTTGCTTGTTAAACCGAACGTAGTGTTTCTTGTTAAACTGAAGCCTCAATTATAGTAGAACTCAGTTAAAACTCAACTCATGTGTACAGATTTGAATAGAACAGGGGTAAAAACCACAGCCCACTGCCCCCATACCCCATCAAACTATACAAAAGTAAAAGCTCAGTACAAACCATTAGTATCTAACGTGAGAGTCCTGTTTTCAAAACCAGTTCATGAAGGAGTTGAGCAGTATTAGCAACTCGGACCAGGAAAAGGGCAGACCCAACTGGCGAGGGGGACATCTCTTCAGCAATGTTCAGGTTATATAATAATACACAATACAAAACGTTACAAGAAAAGTTGCAACTCTTAGGCAGAGTCTTCTACACAAATTGAACACCACCATTGGCAGGCAATGTTAGATATATAAATTAATAACTTACAAAACATTACATTATATACATTAAGTAATAAATACACGGTTATAAACAGAAATGGAGGTGTTAGCACAGAAGGCAGTGCAAGAGAAAGACGGCAGCATTAAATTGGAAACAGTGTAACTGGTGTGAGCATGAAGAGGGGAGCAAGAGAACAGGATGGGTATGTGCAACCCCGGCGGCACAGGGGTTCAGGACCCTTCAGGGCAACTGCCTTGTGAAGCTAAATTCTACACAGACTGTTACTGTGAACAAGACAACTACCCATTCCTACCCCTTAGTTTGTTCAACTTTATTCTGTTGATAGCAAAGAAGTGCAATTCTAGAGGAGAAAAAGTACTGTTCAAAGCAGGCAGGCAGAGATCTGTTATAAGGGCAGCTGAGGAGTTGTTTGGGACCATAGGGGAAGGAAGTTGAATGTGGTTAGAAGTGTAGCCTTTCTATTTGCAAAAGTAACTGTAGTTGAGTGAAAGATATTGCCCAAGAAAGAAGGAAGACAATTTACTTTCCTTTTTTTTTTCCCCTCAGAAAGAATCAAAAAAGTTTTGTCAGCTTGTAATGCTTATCTGTGTAGAAGCTGATACTAAATTCTAGGTATTCATCAGGATTTTAAACACGTGAAAATGTTTTACAAAAAAGGCACACAGGGTGGCAGACAAGGGGACAGGTAAGCAGATTTAGAAATGACATTATTAGTCAGTTCAGTCACCAGAGGGGACAGATGCCCAAAACATAGTGCAGAAAAATCTCTCAGTTTGGTGTCTTCCACTTTCAAGCTATTCGGTGGTGATGCACAGTTGGCCTCCAGAACCACAGAAAGCTTCAGCTCTCCACTCAGCTTGCAAGCAAGGCAAGTCAGCCGTGGAATTTCCTGAGCCACTGCTATTCGCTTCATGGTCTTGCATTCTGGCTCCGAACTCAAGTAACTGGAAAGGCCACATGGCCCTTTGTCCTGTGCAGGCCTCGGCCCCTGTGGCGGGCTGGCCCTACCATACAGCTGGCATGCTTGTCAAGGGTGGAATGTTCATCTCCGCACGAGGAGGGAGATTATGTGTCGATCGGGGACTTGTCTTCTGTGGTGATATCTACCTCAGTCTTTCCCAGAGAATCCCTATTTTCTGGATCAATCACACAGAGTGTCTTTGTGCTGCCAAAATAGCTGTGGCCCTCACCATCTTTTTCGGGGCCTTCAGAATCCTCCTCTTCGAGGGTTAGTTCAAACTGAAACTTCTCCATCAGACCTTGGCAGTCTCTGTTCTGCTCGTCCAGTGGTGGGGAGGGGCTCTGGGGTATCATGCTCTGATACCAGTTCCTGTTATCTTCTAAAGTATCCAGAATGTCCTGGGCATCAGGCTGCACCAGGTCTGCCCAGGTCTCCCATAAGGGATGGACGATGTAGTCGATGAAACCCACCTGAAGAAAAATAAAGTTACACCTCTGTTACTGTGATGGGCCCTGGAAAAGCAAACAAGCTGCCCTGGTTTGCAAGAGGGGGAAAAAAAAAAGACACAACAACCCAACAAAGGTTAAATAATACCAGATTCTGTTATTTGGGCATTTACTATATGGTATATCCTTCACTGAATGCAATATATGCATTATTTCTCTTAATCCCACAGATTGAGAATGGATATTCACCATTCACAAAGGAAAACTGAGGAGACTCGCTGAGGTTCAGTGAGACTCATTGAGGTTCAGAAATATCTTGTCAGAGGTCACAGAGCCAGTAAACGGTGGAGCTGGGACTCTGTCCCAACTTTGTCTGATTCCAAAGCCTGTGTTGGTCTCACTAGAACTGATTACTTTTCCTCTGATGTGTGCCAAATAAGAAGTCTGGATATAACCCTGGCTGGGAATGACTTTGTCACTGCTTGGATTCTGTGAGTCATTCTCTGAAGGAAGCCCCTGGTCCACTGAGTTCTGACTCAACATTCTTTCCCTGATAACTTTAAAATATGCCGCGGTTTTAAAACGAAAGGGAGCCAGCCCAGGATGACTCTGGCATGTCTCAAGTCCTGTGGAATGCTTTTGGTTTGTAGACGACGTAGGTAAAACACTTGAAAATACTTCAAGCTCCTACACAAATAAATATCCCCTCTGTGGACATGTCTGCAATTGTTTTAGATCCAGAGGGCACATCATCATTTCCATTGGGAGAAAGAAGGAAAAAATAAAGACAATTAAGCAGTTCCTTTGCTAGTGTTCCTGTGAAGAAACTTGAAGCTTATGGTTCTGTTATGGTTTACACAGGGGCTATGCACTCTGCATGTGCTGGCTCTGTGGCCTTATGCTGACCCATCCACTGTGGGACAAACAGGAAACACTGGGGGTGGGAGCAGGTTGAGAGAAAGAACAGGGGCTAGTTGAATGAGGGAATGGAATTCCCCTGTTATGGTCTGAGGAGCTGGAGAGATGCTGGGTCAGGATTCAGGGGTAGATGAGCAAGGGCAACTTCTGTGCACCCACGGGGCATTACATAGCTAACTTTCCACACTGCTGGAAACCTCTTTGTTAACATTCTCGTTTGGGGCCAGTAATTTCATACATCCAAGTTGTACCATATCAAAGAACCTTCGCCATACATGACTCTTATCTACCTATTTTCTTTCCTTTCTTCCTCTCTTTCTCTCTCTCTCTCATTCTTTTCTCTGGTGTTTCCCTAGCATTAACAGAATTCACACCAAAGTCAGGGGATCTCTGATCTGCACTGGTTATAAGACTGGCTGTAGATGATTCAAATATTTCTCTTCCACCCACTCTTCTTTCCTCTCTTTTAATTCTTTACGTGTGTTTAAGGGTTTTTAAATACTATTTTCAATGAGTTTTCCAGGGAGTTGAAAAAAAAAAAGCTTACGGCAACAGAGACAATTCAATGAGCTGAACTACAGTGCAGCCATTTTCTTTCTTCATTTGTTTTGCTTTTGCTAAATGTTCAGCATTTGTAAGAAAGGCAGCCTCTAGTTGCTCATTTCCTAGGCCCTAGGGTGAGAGAACACTACAAATCTGAAGAGCACCTAGTCAAGGGTTTCATCACCAGTCTACTCAGACAATGCTCACCAAAGCCCACCTGTAGGAAATGCCACAGTGGACCACAGTGTCATGGAAACAGGGAGACCTGTTCACAGTGATGGAGTGCTTTGGGTGGAGGGCAGTGATGAGCTGGTGAACTGAACCAAGCTGGCCTGCTTATTCACCTGACACTCTGCAAAAATAGCTGTTATGTCTGTCTCAAAAGGCTGTTTGGAGATTCAGATAGGATAATGTATATGAAAATGTGTGGAAAACCACACAGAACATCACATATATACCAAACACCTCTGTTGCTAATCAAAAGACAGTAGGCTAATTAATTAACTAATTCATGAATATCCTATTCTAATTAAGGCATGAGGATTTTGAATTGGCCTTAATGTGACGTGTTTTTACGGCATATTAGACTTAAACAGAGCACTTTTACAGACTTTAAATTCATTTGATTGGGTTTTTAAAAAAGGCGACACAGTGATAATTGCAAAGGAGCTATATACTGATATTACAACTACATGCAAATTTGGGGGTAGAAAGTAGTGGAGAAAGAAGATAAACACTAACAAAAAATAGTCTGAATGATTTTGTCATAAAGGCCTTGGGCAGCCTAGAGACACAATCTGAATCATGACTGCCTGGCTCAGGTCATTTGTTTCTGAAAAAAATAGCATCTCAGCTGGCCCTGAAGCCTTTGTAAGGATATCGATACTTTCTAGTGCTATATATTTTTCAGCTAGGGGCACCTCCCTGCCTACAGTGTACTGTACCTCCAGCACAGAGGGAGTTTGTAACTGACTTTGGATACAACCAAAAGATGTCAGCCTATTCTCAGAAGTGTAGATGCAACCTTGGATCTACGGATCAAACCCACAAGTCTTCTGCCTTGACAGGTGGATTCTTTACCACTAGTGCCACCTGGGAAGCCCATGTGTGTGCATGTGTGTGTATATATATATATTTATATTTACACACACACACATATATATAAAATATGCATATTTGGGACACAGCACAGGGCTTTGACCATGAGGCAGAAGAGATATGTGGGAAAGAGATTCGCCACCTCTGGTGATGGTGGCAGTGTGTATGATTCTGGACACTGAAAACAAGGTTCAGGAAACAAGGGTGAAGAGTAGAGGTCCTAGATAAAGACAGAGCTGGGGGAAACCTGGAGGGATGAGATGGCAGCATTCGGTTAACTCAGCTGGATTTGCTATGGTCATAGGTACTGATCTACACTGAGGATACACCATCCAAACTTTGATGGGTTTTCTAAAGACTGCTTTATCTCCTCACTGCGAAATTGAGTGTAATGGAGAAGGCAAATGAGTCACGAGTATAATGAAACTAAATAAGTAGTTGCTTCCTTATAATTTCATACCCACATATATATGTATATATGCTGCTTAGTTGCCCTGTTGTGTTTGACTCTCTGTGGCTCCATGAAATACAGCCCGCCAGGCTCCTCTACCCATGGAACTGTCCAGGTAAGAATACTGGAACAGGTTGTCATTTCCTACTCCAGGGGATCTTCCTGACCTAGGGATTGAACCCATGTCTTTTGTGTCTCTTGCATTGGCAGGTGGATTCTTTACCACTAGTGCTGCCACCTAGGAAGCCTGTGTATCTGTGTGTATATAAATATACACATATATACATATATATAATACATATTTTATATAATATACATATTTTATACAGGCATATTATATATAATATACATATATATATATTTAAGAGAAAATAGCTAGAAAGAGTCCTCCAGTTCAACCATCAGCAGACCCTACAGAAACTTTAAAAACCTCATATTAGATACCTGGGATTTTTCCACGGAAGCTGTGTGCTTATCACACATGGGGCTGATCTCCATTCCCCTCTCCCGCTCTTTGTCTCCCTGCTGGAAAAATTCCTCCATGATTCGGTCTGTCCACTGTCGATACAATTCCAGGGACTTGGTGGGGTTGCTCAGGTCTGCACAGTGTACCATGTTGCGAAGGACCTGAAATCATCAAGTTTTGAAAATCCCATAAAATTAGGTATAAATACTACTAGAACACCTCATCCCTCTTGTACTAGTACACTTGGTACCAGACCCAAGAACATTTTAGTTGCATTATAATTATGGTGTTTGCACCAAAAAAGCAAGATTACAATGGTGCTGGCCAGAGTTGGTTAATTTGCCATTATTAGTGTCCCAAAAGGGAAAATGTATCTTCTTCGATTAACAGTCATTGAATTTAAAAATTGGAAGGGACATGAGAGGTCAGATGCTGCTGCCATAGTTTCTTTTCCTCAGTTTGGAAAAAATGCAAAGAATTACTCAAAGTAGATGTCTTCATATTTTCCACTTGTGGAAAGAGGAGACCAGCTAAAGCCAGTTTGTAACCAAAACAGACCTGACAAAGTTCAAGTCAGTGGGATTTATATCCAAACACGAGCTTTTGGGATCAGCAGGCACGTATAACCTATTACAATGAGATTTTGCTGTTTATTTTTAGAATTAAGCAACTCAATAAATAGAGTTCTGTTTTTCTTTGTAAATTAGAGGATCAACTTGAATATCCATTTTCCTTTGCTTGTTCTTAAAATAAGCCTGAAGTTGTAATAGTAACCTAGGACATGCAACTAAGTAAATTTATTTGTTTTCTTTTTCTAATTGTTGTTTCATTTAGTGTGGTGTGGCTTTGTGTTAAATCAAAGGCTTCCATCCAATACCTGTATACGATCAGTATAGTTATCTAGGAGAAGGACACCGGAACTTGTAACTTTCTTTGTTTCTACCATTGTCTTCAGGTCTGCCAGCAGACTCATGTGTTTGGACATATCAGTTGCTAAGACCTGGGGTTAAAAACAGAGAAGAAAGCAAACTCTCAACAAACTCAGTTTATCAAGGAGAATGGATTTTCTCTTTCTGCAGAAGTAAAAGTAAGTAAGGATCATGGGGAGGCCAAAGTCTTACCATGTCAATAACCATCTTCCTGAGCGTTTGACGTTGCTTCTTGGTGAGATTCTGGAAGATGTCACAGTGTTCTTCTTGGAGCAGTTTGAAACCCACGGCAAGGTGATGGTTTTCCAACACAGACTCATCATTATACATCAAAGCAAGTTCTGAATCTAGTAAACAAGAAAAAGGATGACTTGATGAAAAGGGATACAATTCAGAGCAAGTTCTTGCCAAATGATTTCAAGAACCAAGACCCTATATGTCATTTTCCCTTAGAGAAATAGTCTCCCTCTAAAAAGGGTCAGTTCTTTAAAAAAAAAAAGCTTCTAGTAGATATTTGTATATATATGTTCTTTTTGATTAAAAGTTATAGTATTTTTAAAATCCTTTTTCTCTTTTTCACTTCAGCTGAAGAATTTGACATTTTAGGTAAGGGCATTCCCAAGCAATTAAATCCTATTTTTATCTCAGTTTGCAACTTCATTTCTTCACATATTTTGTACTTCAGAAAAGACTGAAAATGTCACTAAATTTCATCCAAGGTATTCCAATTTTTCACATTATTTCACTTTTTGATATATTTCCCAGCTCTGTCAATTGTGAGTTTTGGATTTTCGAAGAAGATAATGGTGTGAGTTTAAATTTTTACTTTATCCAAATAATACAGCTTTTTGGAGTTTTTTATAAGTATGGTAACAAAACAGTAATTTTTTTACAGCAATCTTGATGTCCCATTTTCTTCCCTGCTGCTGCTAAGTCTCTTCAGTCATGTCCGACTCTATGCAACCCCATAGACGGGAGCCCACCAGGCTCCCCCATCCCTGGGATTCTCCAGGCAAGAACACGGGAGTGGGTTGCCATTTCCTTCTCCAATGCATGAAAGTGAAAAGTGAGAGTGAAGTCACTCAGTCGTGTCCAACTCTTAGTGACCCCATGGACTGTAGCCCACCAGGCTTCTCCATCCACGGGATTTTCCAGGCAAGAGTACTGGAGTGGGGTGCCATTGCCTTCTCCGATTTTCTGCCCTAGGACCCTATAATGCCAGAAATTGCATTATCTGGATACCTAAACTATAGTTTCTAGCCTGCCTTTCACACAGAAAAATCACAGGTATCCTTTGAACAGCGCCATGATCTGTTGTTGAGAACATGGTCATCAACCCATGAAGCCACATTTTCTCCTAATCAAGAATAATAGTCAAGTGATGATAATATGTTACTAGCAGTAGGTGCTATTAGTCATAAATCATTGTTTTATCTGTGTTTTGAGTTACATCTTCAGAAAAGGTGAAGTCAGGGAAATGTGAAGTCAGGGAAATGTGAAGTCATTTCAGCACTCTTGCCTCGTTCATCCTGTGATCTAGGGCATAGATCTGCAAGCTGGCTTTTATGTACTGTAATGCTGTACATGGCTCTGGCAAAAAGGGCATTTTTCTGTGTGAACTGGCCTATATATGGGATGACTCATGATGCCACAATACACCAGCTGACCAAAGTTTACGTTCTTTCAATGGAAAAATGAGGTAAAATAAACAAGGTACCTCATTCCTAGTCATTCAAATATTCTGATGATAAAGGATGATAAGGGCTCTTTGACAACAAGTAGCTCCAACATTTCTTAAAACTGTCAGCACTTGATGTTAATCTTGACCACAACAAGATAACAATATTCTCAGAAGAGAAAAGTATTTAGGTTTTCAGCACTTAGAAATGCTGGGGAAAATCACAGGTTTTCATTAGCATGGATACTTAATGTTTTGAGCATAATAAATGCTTCAAGTAGGGCTTGGGATCCTAAGGTTGGACCAACCCTGAAGGTCACTGAAGTCAGACCAATCTATATTACCGACCAGTCCATAATCAAACCTATGCAGAGGTTTGGAAGAGAGGGTGGGAGACTTTTAATGACCCAGCCATCCACCCTGAATTGTAGAAGCCTATACCAGTGCTTTTTCTGGAGTCTTATTTCTATTTGGAGGCTTGCATGCTCAGAGCCAACATTTGGACCTGCTTCCTCTATAGAAAGGGACACTAGTGGGTCACCATGCTCTCTGTGAGAGCACTGTATAATCCTGAAAATCATTACCACATTATTCCCAAGCCTTTCCTTGTCCTTACTAGATAATTCCACATCAATCACTCTTTCCTCACATATTGTATTTTCCAAACATCGAGTGCTTTTTATGGGTCCCCTCTGACCTTTCCCAAGTTCTCCATGCAGCTCAAAATGATGTTGCTAGACTGGACACAGTATCCAGGAAAGGTCTGACTAGTCTAGTGGAATGGAAGGATGACCTCATTATTACTCTTATTATTATCCATAATGAAAACATTAGGAGGAAAAAAATGAAGCAGCGAATCATACAATTATCCCTAATGACTATTCTAGTGGTGAACTCACTTGTGTTGATGAGAAACTGATTGGAGACTCCAGGATGATCAACGTCATGGATAGCAGCTGCAAAAATGGCAGCCAGAATCTCCAAATCTGTGAAGACGGCCTGCAGAGCAAAATGAGCTTATTGAATTCCATGTTCCATTAGCCTAGCCGCTGATTCAGCTTCACACTGAGGTACCCCATTTCATTCATGTGGTTCGTTGATTTACATAATCTCTCAATATACTAGTTCAATTAAATGTAGATTCTGCCCATCATCACAAGGTCTCTTAATGTGCACATCAAGCCTGCGGGCTGTGGCTCGGGGAATGCTTGTAGTAAAGATCAGGTGGTACCCAGTGTTTGTTTCTTGGATAAGTGGTACTGCAGGATAGTGCTTATGTAACACAAGCACATACAGGTCAAAGAAGCAAGTCAGACTGGCTCCGCCCAGAGACATAAAAACCTTCCTATGTTTTCAGGCTGAGTAAGGCCAAATTCCAGATTTATAAGACTGCCAATAAGTTGTTTTTTAAAAACTAACCTTGTAGTGTGGTCAGAAGCTTTTGCATTTATTTATTCATACATTCAATAAATACCTATCCACTCAGTGATTACTCTAGACAGAATATGAGGACATTTCTAATAAGTAAGACCTGATGCCCAGTACTCAACTCCTGTGAAGCCTCCTTTGCCCTACCTGTACACAATGATTTAAACCTAGTATTTATTTAGGTATAACTTGCTTCTGGTTAAAATGTCTTCCTCTGGCTGAAATGTCTTTCATCATCCTTTGGGGTTACTTATATCTCTGATCCTTCAAATTAAATTATGCACACACACATTTAACTCTTCCTTCTCTAAACATCTGTGGCACTCACAATCAATTTCTAGCCACACAGTGGTGGTGGTTTAATTGCTAAGTCGTGTCCCTGCCAGGCTCCTCTGTCCATGGGATTTCCCAGGCAAGAATATTGGGGATCTTCCTAACCCAGGGATCGAACCCAGGTCTCCTGTACTGCAGGCAGATTCTTTGCTGACTGAGCCCCCAGGGAAGCCCCAGCCAAACAGTAGTTAACAGCGATAGACAGTTGATAAACAGTGTTGTCCCACTGTGTGATACACAGACATAAAAACAATATTGTTTTTTTCCTTCAGGGAAATAAAACAGTCTTAACTTCTTGGATTTCATTTCTCAGAATATATGGAATCCAAGCAATAGAGCAGGGGTCAGTTTAACCTTTCTTCACCCTCCAAACTGAACCTGCAAAAGTGGTCTGGGCTAGAGCATAGACAGTCCCTTCCTGGGTGAACCTGCACATTTTGGAAATATCTAACCACCAATGCCATCTGTCAAGGGAGAGTATGGCCTGCTGGACCCCCTGGGCTGCATATATAGATATATACAAATGTACTGTCAGTGAGGGAAGCAGCCACAGCCACCTTCTAGCAAGATTTCAGACAAGATGGAATGATATCTCTATTTGCCTCAGGATTATTAATTCCTCAGTTCTAGATTTTCAGTTACTTTTCCTTCAATACACAGAGTCAGTTTTATGAACTCTTAGGAGAATAAGCCTATGGATGCTTATTACTAATAGGAACTATATGCTAGACACAACTCAGTTGTGTCTGACTCTCTGTGACCCCATGGACTGTAACCGACCAGGCTCCTCTGTCTATGGGGATTCTCTAGAAGAATATTGGAGTGGGTTGCCATGCCCTCCTCCAGGGAATCTTCCCAACCTAGGGATCGAACCCAGACTCCCATATTGCAAGCAGATTCTTCACCCTCTGAGCCACTAGGGAAGCCCAATAGGAACTATTGGTAACATTTTATATTTCTGTGCTCTCTCTCACAGTGCCTGGGGTAGTGTAGCAGCAGTTCAGATCAGCACATACAGACTATACACTAGATGCCAAACTAGACACTTTTCAGGTACTGGAGACACAATGAAAAATAAAGCTCCCTGTTACCAGCTTGATAATGAAATATTTTTTCAAATGTAAAAGAGGCAAAGGAAAGGCTACTCTAATACCAGAAAGCAAGTAGAAATGTCATCCACTTATATTAATAACCTGAATGATACATGTTATACATAATACAAAGAGCCAGTTCAAGTATGTACAATCATCTAATTACATTATTTCTCTAAACATATCATACCTCCTATGGTACTTTTTAAAGAGGATGGGCAAGGTATGCAAACCAGATCATAACTACTCACATCTAAAGCTGGTGTAGAAAGAAGAACATGGGTTGACTGGGCCACATCAGCAGCATGCAGGCTGTTATGGTATGCCACATCTGCATGATAATGGTCTTCCAAAGTCATCATGTAGGTAACAAAGGTGTCAGATGAGATTTTGAATGTCTTCAGGAGGTCTCTTTCCTGTACAACAAAATGGGTTAAAAAGTAAATAAGTGGATGTCCAAAAATGAAGAAAAGCCAAATCAGAAAGGTAAACTGGGATGGAAAAAAACCAGAAAGAACATCCGATTGGATAACCAACATCCACTCCTGTTTACTCACCTGGAATATGGCATACATGATGCATGTTAGGGGCCTATTATGTGAATATCCAGCTACATTGAAGATGTTAAGGCCCCATTTGTTCAGGTCTTCCAGCTCCTGTCATCAAAATGAGAAAAATTTAGAAATAAAAACACTTCTGTTACCAGGCCTCATCGTTTTCATTTATTGTGTGGGCATGAGTTGACTAAGTCTATAGAGTATCTATTTAGTGTTCCAGTTACATGAACATTTGAAAATGGAATGGTCTGGGAGGTTGGGTGTCCTCTTCATGCTAGTTACACATTTTTGTATATATTTTTCAGAAGAGGGAGAGTGTGTGTCTATTTGTAAATTTGGCTGCTGGCCTATAAATTTTCTGCCATGTTAGTCCTCAACCAATGTTGCTTTCAGAAGTAGGCATAAGTGATTAGAAGTCATCCTAGCCCTATTTCCCTGTAGCCCCCCTTCTCTGCTCACTGGTCCATCAGCAACAACTAGAAAACAATCTCAGCTAGAAAACTCCTCTGCCCTTTGCTAATTACCACTGAGAACCAGGTCAAGGAGACTTAGCTGCTAGAATGTACGTGAATCAACCCTAATTTAGTGTAAAAGGTCATGAAGATGCTAGTCACCCATTATCTCCTAGAGCTTCTGGGCTACAGAAAGACCTGGAAGAAACATCATTCCATCCTGTGTTGTGGGATTATTCCAAGATTATCTGATTAAAGGAGCAACTTATTCTATTATTAATTATTGCCCAGAGTAAGGGATACAGGGGGAGGAGGGTATGGCAACCCACTCCAGTATTCTTGCCTGGAGAATCCCATCGACAGAGGAGCCCTTGTGGGCTACAGTCCAAAGGGTTGCAGAGTCGGACATGACTGAAGTGACTTAGCATGCACGCACTAGAGATACAGGCTCTCCGTAGAGTCTTGGCCCGATATGTAATCAGGCTTCCTCTAATGACATCTTTCAGCTGCCCCCTCACTGAATGTTCATTTGATCTCGTTTCATATTCTCACAAAGCTGAAATGTCATCTTGCACAGCCTCCGGGAGGAGGTAAGAATTCTTTCTGAGCCTTCCTCCACTACTAGGGTTAAGGCTCAAGAGTCAATGCTGTCAGTTTCTCTCATTTCTTCTCCAATTCTGGCAATCAGTGCATATTTTCTTTCTGATCCTTGGCATACAGTCTCTGAAATTATCCTCTGGGATAGTTCAGTCCTGCCTACTGCCCTCACCTTGGATTCTCCTAATATGTGTTCAACAGGATTCTCCATTCATGAATTAATGGACCCAACTCAGGGCAAAATCTGGTCTTTTGATATAAAAAAAGGGTCTTTAATTAGGTGTACAGCAATGGAAAAACAGGGTACATCAGCCTCATCATATTATTTAATAATAAAGCAAAAACAACCACTACCATTTTCTAATAGGAGGTTTTGGACATCTGTCTGCTGTAAAGCAGCACTACACGTGTACACACCCAGCTTGCACACACCTTGGCTAGATGGTCTTCATTTTCCGTGTTGACTCCAAAGCGTGAGATGCTTGTATTATTTAAGCTTGAACTATGCATCAGTTTTTTGACTCCGCTTATCTGTGTCATGAGCTGTTGCTTTTTCTTTTTCTCCCTGTCTTTCTGGGTGGGAGATGGAATCTCCACGTCATTCTGTTTGTCTGTAATAACAACAACAACAAAAAATAGGTTTTCCAGTCCCTGCATGCCAGTGAGAACCCCTGTGTGCCAGTGAAAACCCACTACAATATTCGAAACAACTTCTAATGGTCTGTCATGGATAGCACACCTTAGGAAGGGCTGTCCTAGCATTATCTCAGTTAACCTCCAGGACAATCCTGTGATAGGTGATTTAATCTCTAAAGCAGCAAACTGAGGTCCAGAGGAGCTAAATCACTTGTTCAAGAATGGCAGGTAGAACTCAATCCCAGGTCTTCTGTTTGCAGGGTGATTTGGGGGAATTACACTCATACATTTTTAAGGTGTGACATCAACATTTATATGTAAATTTCTCATTAAAATGAATAACGTGTCTGTGTATATAATCAAAAATGTTTATGTAGCCAAGCACAGGTTAATAAAAACAGGCTTTATGTTTTGCTCACTTTATTATATTTGTATTTATTTTTTTAATTTAAAAGATCCATATAACTGTAGCTGGGTTCGATTTAGATGAGTGGCATATATATTAGAAAAATGAATGGTTTATAACCTTTAAATGATTACTTTAAAGCTTTGGTTTATTACCATCTGAGGTTTAGACAAAGACTATACTTTCAGTATTATTTCATGCCTTGTGTCTATGAATCCCATGAATAAATAATAACAATGCCTCTCATTTGTAACAGGCATTACATTTATTAAAATATACATATTAAATATTTATAATCATCTCATTTAATCTTTTAATAAATTCTGCTACAAGATAATAGGAGAGCTAGGGTTAGTGAGAAAAACATATCTACGTGCTCAGAAGCTCTTTCTTCTATATCATGAGATTAAAACATGAGCAATCAAATATTCTGTTTCACTTCACAGGGGGATGGATGGATCCTGAGAGTTCTTCTTCAAAACGCATCAACTCTCTCAGGTCACAGATATGCCTGTGGGTGCACTGAGGCTATCATTTAGTAAAGTGCTTGACAGCTAAACTGAATTAAATGAGACCCTGTGGCTGAAAGAGTTAATGCAGCTTCCAAAAGTTCCTACTTTTATCTCTACTTGTTTCAGCGAAAATGAATCCAAAGACAACTTCCCCATTTGAAAATGACACGTTTCCAGATGGCCTGCCGGGATCTAGACGATTTGCTTTCAACTCTGGCAGCTGATGGCATAGTCACATGTTCTCCCTAGAGACCTCCGCCTGCTCACAGGACCCTGTGGACAACTCATCAAAGCAAAGCCAGCCCAGAGACAGACGCGGAAGCAGCTGTTCTGGACCCTGGGCACCTGGCTGCAGGGCTGGAGCAAGGGTTTTCTCTATCCCTGGAATCTCAGTGCTGTCTCTGCTTGTCCCCCACCTCCTCGATTCATCAGCCTATGGCTCTACCTTAGGGAGGAATTTTAGTGGTCATCTTGATTAGTTCAGGGGTTTCCAACATGGTTCAGCATCACCCAGCGAACTTTAGAAAAATACAGACTTATGAGCCTCACCCAGTCCTACTGAACCAATTAAAAAAAAAAAAAAAAGCTGCCCAAGTGACTCTGATGGTCAGAGCCAGGTTTGGGAACCAATAATAATCCCACACACTCATTTTTCAGATGAAGTCAGCAACTTTCCCAAGCTCAAAGGGCAATTTATTCAACAGATATTTATTTTGCAATTACCTTGTTCCAGACAGTGATTTAATAGCATAGAACCCAGGCCCCTTAAGGTTCCAGTTAAAATCTCTTTCTGGTCTCTCAGTCTTTAGCATAAAACTATATATGGCATTATTTTTGAATTTACTTTTCTCCCAGTCACCTTACTCCTAATAATGACTACTTTGCTAAAAGGCCACTATCGCCCCTGCCTCTCCTAATGTCATTCTTTACCATTCTGGTTAAAGAAGCTGTTGGATTCTTCTGTGCCAATGCAGATACAAAAATCTGTAGTGAAACTAGCAGCTTTTTCTCTGTGTTTAATTAAAGATTCCCTGCAACAGCGAGTCATTGAGCCAAACCACTACTCTGTCTGGAATGTTACAATGAAGAAACCCATTACCCACAGAGAATGCCATTTGGACATTAATGAGTGTTTCCCTATGCAGGCATTGGAACAACTGATGGGCTTCCCTACTCTGAATTTCCTCTGTTAAATGCTTAGCCAGAGCCATACGGAAATAACCTGAAACATACACTCAAAGAATCATAATAAACACTTTGTGAATTTATGTTTATAGAATGATCAGATTACAATGGGGAAACAGTGGAACTGTACAAAATAAATAAGTAAATAAACAGAAGCAAGAAATGGTCACATCAAAACTCTGATAATGACATCATTGGAGGTGCTTTCTTGGCTAGGTTGCAGCATTTAATCCTGCAAAATTCCTAAATTCTTTTTCAAGATTTTCAAGATGTAGGAGAGAGTTTCAATCCCTCACAGTAAGTCAGGGATTTAAAGGGGGTGACTTTGCTCTGTTTGTAGCAATACTAACTAAATGGTAATATCACATCTAAAGATCTTGCTTAAATCTATGCTCCTTCCCCTGAGTCCTTCCTTCTTCCTGTACCAGCAACTTGAGCCCATTATCCTATGTCAGCATCACAGAGTGTCTGCATTGATTGTCTCTCACCTGCCTTTCAGGCTGTCCATCTGAATACCATCCTCTTAAATGAAACAACACAAGTTTCACAGATCCCTGCAGTGCGGGATTTCCCTCTGTCCTGGATGACATATTGTAACTTTCAATGACTCTTATTGTGATATTGGTCTTTAAGTTTAACTGTAATCAATAAGGTCTTATCATTTTATACTCAGAGCTGTGCTCTAAGAGCCTTTTATATTACTGGAAGTTGTTAATAAAATGTTTTATTGTTAGGTACAACAATCCTGATTCCCAAAGACTTTTCCCCAAAGAATACATCTATTCCTTAGAGGCGATTTTCTTCTATATGTTCTGACACCCTAATAACCTTCTTTCCCAAAGAAGTGCCAGGTATTTAGATTTAGGAGTCAAGAGAGCAAAGTCCTAATTCTGACTTTGGAACATTTTAAAATTAATTTGGTCAAGCTAAGTTGCCTTCTGTTCCTCAGTTCTCTTTCTTGGAAAATGAGGAAACTAGATGAAGCCATTAAAGTCCCTTTAAAATCTGACATTTTATGAAGAAGACTCCAGAATACCCACCAGGCTCACAGAAAGTAGAGTTCTATGTCTTGCACTTGCTATTTGGAAACAAGGTTTGTTTGTTTGCTTTTGAATATTATCAAACTATAAGCCTACAATTCATTCCAGAGAGTCTGGGTTGCCAGGTTTGTCTTAGTAAGATGATAAACTCCATCCGTACAAGAGTCACAGAAAATTAGAGCTGGAATGGACTGAGGATGTCATCTACTCCAGTATTCCCATTTTATAACTGAAATAGCTGATGAATCTTTTGCTCATATGATGGACTTTTTTCTCCCTAAATTTTCTGAAGAATATTTAAAATTTTTATCTGTCTGTCTAGTTTGATCAGGTCTACCTTGTACATATACACATTCATGTATACAAATGCACACACAAACATGCTCACACTCAACACCCTCCAAATGCTAGGTGTGTATGGACTGAGATTCTAACAGCCTTCCTCAAACAACCTGCTCTTGATAATTTAATTTTGGAATAATAAGAAGCCAGATGATAGGCTTTCCTCAAGAGAAACACCTCAATAGCAAATGAAATATCCCATGGAATTGACAGTTCTTAGTTCCTGAGATGCAGTGTTGAGACTGAGAACTCATTTTTATTATCTTCTCAGCTTTCTCACTTGATAGCCTTCGATGCTAAAATAAGAATAATTGGTATACTAAAATATTCTCATGGTCCTTGGCAAGCCATTAGTGAAAGAGGCGACAAGTAAAGAGGACTGCTTAGGTGCAACCTTGGGTGATAACAGGCTCAGAGACTTCCTGTAGCTTTACTCCAGTGCTCAGAGTCTCTTTTGAGAAGACAGACAAGCCTTGGTATCTTAACATGCAATGTTTACAAAAACAAAAATGAGTTCTTGCACCTACTGATTTTATTCTTCTTTACCATAGTCATTAACCTGTAAAATGTCCCTAAAACGGCCTCTAGGTTATGAAAAATGATTGGGTGTTTCACAGACCAGAGCATATTTAAAATGGACAGAAGATGCCTGTCTTCAAGGAATAAAGTGGGAATAATGGAGAAGATAAGGATCAGTATATAATGCTTTCTGTTCAATTAGATTCTAGCTCCTCTTGGAACTAGGCTACATGAAAAAATCTTTTCTTTGTTCTCTGACAAAGGTTGTTGCAACTGCTGCTGGAGAAAATCAGGTGCTGCAGATACCCACATACTGGAAATAGTGGAAAGGCACTTGTCAATCACGCCAGCGCCTACTGGCCACAGAGAAGTGCTGCGAGCTTTGTATTAGGCAGATCAGAGATTGATCTGCTGATAGCAGGAAGGCTTTGGTGTTAGGGAAATAGAAATGTTTTCTTTAAATAAAACCAGAAGAGGTATGTGTTTCCATAAGATGTCCAGGCAAATGTTCACTGATGTAGGATATGTAGCAATGCCAAAAAGAAGAGAGGTATAATGTTCATTTGTAAGAATAGGTCATTTCCCTGGAAAATGGAATTCTGCTAAATAAGCATAGCGCAGTGGTAATTGAAAGTCAACAGGATCAGAGTTTAAATGCTACCCATTCACTTTGAAGTACAGATTGGCAGATCCTGCAGGCTTGATTTAAGAAAAATATGCAATGGAATGGCTTTAAACACAAAATCAGAAATCCCTAGTAATCAAACAGGATGCATGACAGTAGTCACTAGGCATGGCTGCAAACCCTTCCGGTCAGTGCATGTTTTAAATACTAGCAATGTGAAGGCAGAGCATAAAAGGTAAGTATGAAATCAGGGAGATAAGCATGCTGCTTGCAGAAGGCCAACTCTTTCAGAGAGGTGATGATTCTTTCTGCCCTCCTCCAATTATCTCTAAGAAACACCTTAGCAAAGCAATAGTCAAATAGTTTCCAAAGCCTATTATCATGGGTCAAATCACCTTTTGCTCAAAGCCCAGTTATTGGAAGAATTGAAAGAATACCACATCAGAGGAGCCAATTGAAATTGTCCCTAAGGTTTGGATGATCACAGCCCCCTACTCCCACCCTTTGAGAGGTCTTGACAGAGACCAAGGTGGGTGGGTAGATAGTGAGCTGAGGTCTACATAAATTCAACTAGCCCATGATAACCTTCTCTCTTTGATGGATATTTTAATTCATTTTTTAAAACAAAACCTTCTTTTTTTTTTTTTTACCTTAAAGGTTGTCTTCAGTTCTTATTTTAAATGGATTTGCTTTTCTGTGACTTAACCCAGTTCCAAACTCACACAGTAATATCCCCAGATAGGTTGAAGAAATTAACACTAAAAAAAATTCAGTTATGGAACAGTTTTTTTGGTGAATATCTTACCTAAGAAAGTATTTGAAATGTATTCGGACACCTGGTTCCCTGATCGGCTCATTTCTGAAAGGTGTGTCAGCTCTCGGTTCAGCATTCTTTTGAACTGTTTATAAAAAACAAAATTGTATTAACCACCTAAAAAAATAGCAAATTATTATTTTAGATGCTTCCAACTTTATTAAGAACCAAGAGACTGGGTAAGCAGATATCATTAGATAAATAACTCTGTTTCTACAAAACACAATATCCCCTTAATGTGAAATTGTTCCAACGTCACCTTAGAAAAAAGAGGTTTTTTCAGGATGTCTTAGAATTAACATCTGATTTCTTTTGAAGATGTAAACATAGGAAAAGGAATTTTAATAGAAGTTAAGATAATTTCACTTAAAAATGTAACCACATTTTAAAATATATTTATTGAAAATTAACTCTAAAATATAATTTAATAATCTATACAGTAAGAGGCTATTAAATGTAAAAAATTTTAGGGAGAACAGAAGAAAAGATAAGCAACCTTTAAAAACAGAGATGAGTAAAATGAACAGGGTTAAAATGGAAATAGACAGCACAGTCTATTTAAATACAATGTAATACAACATGTCCTTACTTCACAATAAGCCGCCTCAGCAGGCTAAGTGATAAAACAGTTAAATCATTACAGAGGCTTTTCAGCTGCACAGAAAACATACTGTAAAGGTTTCACATGCTACCAAAGATAATGGAATCAAATTAACCCACCTTGATGTAACCCCAAGATACAGATAACAAATAGTTTGCCTCAGGCATTTTGGAAAGCACTTCTTGCCACAATCCACAAATCCCCTTTGAAAGAATTCACAGTTCTGAGAGCAGTCCCAACAGGATCGGGAAAGCCTTGCAGATTCAGTGGTGAAATAATCAAAACTTATGAAAGACAAAGCCTCCAAAATTTAGGGCATTTCCTAATCCAAACAAAGCCCATCTTCGCCTGTGCTCCCTGCTTCTTTCCTGGCAGAGAGAGTAATGAAATCAGGAATTGCACGAAGGAGCAAGAGCCTGTCCAAATGCATTCAGCTGGCTGGTTTGCAACACTTATGAATTATGAATAGTCCTGGTGGCCGAAGGGGTTTCCACTCTAGATTAGTCCTGCTCAGCTGAACTCTGCAAGGAAGGAACAATTCTTCTTTCCTGAGGGGATACCAGGCTGGGAAACACAGCCATCTTTTTAAAAGGAGAAGATTAAAATGGAGGAAGCCCCATGAATATTTAAGGAATCCGAAGTCTGTACCCTCCCCCATTTCATCTAGGTGTTTTTAACCCTCTCCACTGCGGAGACCCGGACATTGCAGATACAGCCTTTGCACAGAACTAAGCTGATTTAAGGGTTTCCAAGTGATGGTGTGTTTTATTATTTTCTGAACATTGAAAAAGTTAAAACTGTGGCTGTTTTTCAAATTAGACTTTCAGAATACGAGAATATTTTTTTTAATTTATTTATTTATTTTTAATTTTTACTTTACAATTCTGTATTGGTTTTGGCATAGATTGTTTTAAGCTAGCTTTTAGGGGGATTTTTTGCACATCAACGGCAGGCCAGCGCATTTAGACTTCTTTCACAATGAAATGATTGGGAATTAATCTATTTAATTTTAAAAGTACTTTGTACACAGAATGCAATTCTCTGTCCTCCATCAGCTCATTAATATGCACATGAGACTCCATTTGACAAATGAATTAAACACACTTAACTTTTCCATTTAGGATCTGGAGTGTGTTAGGAAATACAAGCTATCGTTTGCTGCATGAATGGAGAATTATTCAGGGTTATGAATGACTGTGCTGTTTCGGTATTTCAGTGTTACATCTTCTAATTCATGAAAAAAATATTTAAGCGTTAAATTAATCTTTATTTTGTTTTGCTTTTGCAATATGGAGCATGTTGAGGAATTCTTTCCTATAGTGTCTCTTTCTTTCTCTCTCTCTCTTACCTTGTCAGCTTTAGAAAGATCACAGGCATGAAGAAAGTCAGAGACTAGAGCTCTGCAGTGGGATTCCCCACCAGGCCCATCCTACTCCCCTCCTCCCTCCTCCATTGCCCTACCCCCTGGACTTCAGTTCAAGTACAGCATGTTAAAGAAATAGCGAAGCACCATGGCAACAGCCCCTGCACGCAGTTGCAATTGGCTCTCTTTCCTGTGAGGCATTCCCCTTTTAAATGAGCATCCTGCAGCGGCAATGGCGTCACGTCAAGCATCCAGGCCCACTCCACACCACTGCCTGTGCCCAGGATACCAAGCTTTTCGAGGTGAAGCCAATGCAAGTCAGTATTGTGGTCCTCTGGCTCACGGCTCGAGGCACTGTCCTCAAAGAGGCATGTACCATCACCCTCTTTCAGGGGAACCCTGCTGCTAGTGGATGTTTGGGTCTTCCCTCCCATGATACAAATGTTGGTGACAGTCACCAGAAATCTCTGAATTACTCATCATCTGAGCTAGTGTGTTTTACTTATTGAACCACTCTGCAATCTGAACTCCAGGTGAATCAGAACTTCCAGGTGTAAGTTCTAAGTTCTTTATTTTTTAAGACATAACAACTCAGTCATAAAAGCCTCTCATTTTCAGTTCTCAAAAGATAGGCACTTACACTAGAAGACTTAGAAACTGAAAAAGACAGGTTTCTGTGCTCTGACGAATCAGCTGAATTTTGGCAAAGAAACAAACTTTACTAGGAGCATTGCAAAAAATATCTTGTAGAAAACATAGAGACAGATGATATCTTTAATTATGTCTCTGTGCTAGACTTAGCCAAATGCAACATTCACACAGTCATCTTCATTTTGGTTCCTTTAATCTCTTGGAAAAACTTAGCAAGATCTTGGCGTCAGTCAGGTTCATACTAGTTGAATAATTTTGTTTCATCCCATATATTTTATAAATATTTAATGGACACCTGAGACATGCCAAGCAACGCATTGAGGATATAGCAGTAAAAACACAAAAACAAAAACTCCTCCAAACAAACAAACAAAAAACACTATTCAGGCTTTTAATCAGTTTCACCCTAGTAGAAATAATCAGATATATTAGGGCATCTTCCTTAACCAACGCAGGTAAGGGTGGGGCCAACTCTTTATTGGCCACATTGGCCTCTCAGTTCAGAATATAAGAGCAGGTAGAAATTCAATCATAATAGACTAGGAGAGACTTTCCTTCTTACGTTTTTCCTATTTCCTGTCAATCAGTCCCAGTGTGGGAACAGGAAGGTGACTCTAAGATAAAGGGCTGAGAATAAATCAGACTCCTCACCTTTCTTGCAGAGCTCACAGCAGGGTCAGGGAACTCATGTAAGTAACAGGTGAAAACTGCCTCTCTCCTTCTCATGCCTAAATTAGTTCTTCAATGAGCCTTTACGGCTTCCCTGGTGGCTCAATGGTAAAGAATCCACCTGCAGTGCAGGAGATGCAGGTTGGATCCCTTGTCTGGAAGATCCCCTGGAGAAGGAAACAGCCATCCACTCCAATATTCTTGCCTGGGAAATCCCATGTATAGAGGAGCCTGGCAAGATACAGTCCATGGGGTCACAAAAGAACTGGACAAGACTTAGTGACTAAACAACAAGCAACATGAGCATTTTGCTAAGGGCATGACAGTGCCACCGAAACCCAACGTCATCTTAAGGCGAACATAAAACACACAGCAGGATGAGGTATGCGGATGGAGGTCACTCAGTATTAGAAACTGACCGTGTCCTTTAAATATTGCTTAGCAGTAGTCTTTAGTTTTTCTTCTTCCTAAGGAAGGGTTCGACTAAAGGCAATCACTGCTCTCATCAAAAAACATTTATGAATGGCCCATTTATATTGAGCTGGGTACAAATTAAGATAGACATTGCCATGGAGGAGCAGACAGGGGGTATCTTTTACATTCCAGTAATGCAGAGTATGACAAGAGCTGGACTGCATGATGAGACACACCAAGGAACGGAATAGCTTATGTTTGGGGTTTAGGCTGGGGAGAGAGTTAGGGAGCTTAGCTTAGTGGGATTTTCAGCATCTGATTCCCATATGGGAGTTGTTTCTGTTGAGCCAGAGGCAGCTATGATATAGTAGATGAATCTAGACTTTCATTCTCAGCTCTTGATAACAGATAGCAGTCTGGTGAAGTCACCTTAGCTCTTATATACAAAATGAGAGTGATGCATGATTTTAGGATCTCAGCCCAAACCTGTCAAGAGTCTATGATGTATTTTGTGGCTGCCTCCTACAGTCTGGACAGCAGCTTGGTTTACCAGCAACCAAAACTTCCCAGAAAACAAAACTCTCTTAACATTACTGAGAAAAACAACCCAAATCGGAAATGCTTCAGTCCTTAAGAATAAGTCACCAACAAAGGAAGAGAAGTGGTTATTCTCCCTCCAGAGTTTTATATCCCAAGACCCTTGGAGTCTCCCTGTCTCCTTATCAAGTTGGTTGTTCAGTCCAGATAAGAAGATTAAATAGTTCCTTAGGGACACTGTGGCCCCAGGAGTTACAAGATTGAAAGGGAATTAGACATTATTTACTTTAACAAATGGAATAGAGAAATCCACAGACAGAGGCACACTATTTCAAAGACAAACGTGTCTCTACAACTTAAGGTACACAGATCCTATTCTGTTAAGAATCTGCCTTCACAAGAAAACCCTGTTAGAGCTCACCTAGAAATAAGGTCCCAGAGGAAATGGCAAAGCCTCTTTTCAACACAGACAAGCAAAGTTTGTGAATGAACCCTTAGTAATCCAAATTCCTCCAATGCTTCCTTAAGCTTACACCCAACACTAGATTCATGAACACTGCCAGAGATTACAGTGATATTTTAGGGAAAAGAAAAAGATAGCATTCTCAATTTAAATGATTCAATATTGTTTGCCTAGTATATATCTCCTCTGTAAAATCATACGCGATTTTTTTTTTTTGAGTAGGATGGCTTTATGATGGGAAGTTATTTAAAATATATAGATGAGCAAAAGCCGAAATTCAGTTACACTTGATGTAAACATTTGGTTTTGTGGCTTCAGTTTTTCTTTAGCTTCAATGCTACATACTAAGAGTATTTGTTTCCAAGCCAATTTCTCCTTAAGCGATGGAATACTTCATCACTTTACTATATTTCTCATCAGAGGACTAGTTTGGACTTTGTGCAAAGATCTACAGGCAGGTTAGAAACTCTCTTGAAAAGTTCTTAGTTAAGTTAAATTGATCACACAGGAAGGCAGGATTAGAATGACCTCAGAAATTCATCCCTAAAACTTGGTAATTCTATATTTCTGAGTATAAAACCATCTAGAAGAGTAATAATACAAGAGGCTAGTATCAAGCACATAAGAGGGTTACTTTTAAAACTAATCTGAGCTTGTTAGGGGGACCTAGAAATCACTTAAGAGTGAGTTTTTAGTGATCAAAAATACTCTTCAGCCTATCAAAGACTAGATAAACAGGTACTTTGCTCTCATTGACAACCTTAAGATAAAGTAAGTAGATGAAATTGTACAGATGAAAAAAAGGTTCTCCAGAGAGGAAGACAACCCCCGAAGTCACCCTTGTGGGTGGCCGTCTGCGCAGGAGCCCATCTGTGAGACAGGCGCCTTATTGTGTGAGATCTTCCTGTTTTTGCAGTATGAAACAACTGCCAAAGTCATTAAAGTCACAATGACTTTATTAGGGACTAAATTTTGACTCATATTTTACACTTTGTTAGTCATAACTTAATAAGAATTCCCGGGCATCAGGAAAAGTGAACAGGCTTAAAATTCTGCCTGAAATCATAGAATGCTAGTAGCAGTAGAAGCAAGTTGAAACTGTGGTGGCCCAGTTTAGCAAGAAATGGAAGTAAGATGAGCTCATCTTTTAGTTCTGGCACTGGGCAGATGCATGATCTTGGGTAAAGATGAATTAAATTCTTGGTGCTCAATTCCTGTAGTTGTAAAATGGTGACTTTCTCAGGTTCTTTTTGATTTAAAAAAATTGCATCTTCCATATTCCTAATTTTACATGAGAAAAAATGAAGAAGACCCAAAGAAGTGAAGGACCTGATTCCTAAACACTTACACTTAATTTTGCAAAATCTGATTTAAAAAACAACAATAAAAATGGGAATACAGTGTACTTTTTCTAAAACCCTTTATAAACTCATAGTTTCCACAGTTCTTAGCATTTCAGATTATCTGACAATGTGCATTTCATCTCTTGGGTCCTTTAGTCTTTCCCTATGAACTCTATTAGCTGTTTGAAACTTGCTGTACAATTTCTTTGATGACATGTTTGTCCTATTTAAGAGGCAAATGGAATTGAACTGAGTGAGTTGCTAATGGGGTTAAGAAAGGAATAATCTGCCATTGTCCATTAATATCTACTTAACTAGAGACTATATAGTTCTGTCAACTACAAACTGGCACTTGCCATCTACCTCTACAGGATTAAATCACATGCTGCTGCAGCTGGTGACCTTCAATACCCCCTAAAGGGAGTTCAGGGTGACAGCAGAAATGAGGCACTCTGTGCTTAAGGAGAATTTGGCAGGACAGCTCTTCAGATAGTTAAAGATTTTCAGGAGCTGATTTTATGAGCCCCAATTCTTGTATCTCCTCATATCTATAAAAGCACCATAATCCTTCATAGTGATGACTGCTTCTTGTGACTAGCAGAAAACTTCATGGGATAAGCAGAAACTTTCTGGAAAAATATGTGCTCAATTGCATGTATTCCCCCTTCACCAACATCATATATATATACTGACCTTTCCCCCTGCTTCTTTGAAGCAGTTTCCCAGAGCTATCTGAAGTACTGTCTCCCTGGGTGCAGTCTGCATTTAGCCTCAAATAAAACTTAACTCACATCTTTCATGTTGTGGGTTTTGTTTTTTTTTTTAAGTTGACAATTCCATTATTGGGCATTCTAGCAGACACATATTGCTGTATTAATACCTAGAGTAAATCCCTGGTGCTCCAAGGAATATAACTAAGTCTTTCTTACTGTCCATGTGCCAGATCAGAAAGAAAAACATCTAAACATATTAGAATTGAGTGATTTTCTTAACTGTACAGTAACATCATAATCCACAATAAATAAGTATGCAATGAAAAACAATCATGGAAACCTCTACCATAATTCTGTAACAAAACACGGGCATTTAGGATGAAGCTAAAATGGAGTAATTCCATTTGCTGGTTAGAGGACTAGTATCTGTTCAAGTGATATTTTAAAAGTCAAAGTAGAGACAAACCTCTGGCACTTTCATATGTAGAACTGAAAAACATCAAAAGAATTTAAATATAACTTTGAATATAATTGCTCTACAACTTGATACTAGGTCTTGAACAGTTCTCAAAATCATTAGTTGTTTCTTCTTACCCATCTGTTTATCTATACTCTTTGCTGCTTTTTTTTTTTTTTTTTAGATTTTCTAAAAACTTTTCAAGAGGAGATTTGGCACATATTATCGGGATGCTAAAAAACTGACTTTTCCTAGACCTAAAGGATTCCTCATAAAAATATTAAGAGAAATTTTTTATGAACTAAAATTCCCCTAACTCTGAGAGTAGCTCAATGACACAATTAAAAAGACAAAAGACACTATTTTTATAAAGACATATTTTCACTATGCATTTAACTATAACTTATATACATTTAACTATAAATTATATAATTTATAGCTTATAAATATAGTATGTGAGCATATATATGTTTTCATATATGTAGGGTGTCTGGATTTAGTAAATAAATATTCAAGATACTGAGTTAAATTTAAATTTCAGATAAACAACAAATGTTTCTTTTTAGTATAAATATGTATCAGATATTACATGTCCCAAATATCTCTTAAAGAGATTGGATTTTAAAGTCATACCACTCATAACGTGTCAGATTTGGAGGTATAGTATATTCTTAGATAATTCAAAATATTCAAACTTGTTCTTTTTGATAGGAGTATTTCCTTTTGATGAGAAACACCTGCAACTGTTACTGGCGCTTCATAATTTCAATTTATGTACTTGAGTTTTCCCTTTTAATCTGGTTGTTAATAGTGACAGACCCCCAACACCCCCCCTCAAAAAAGGGGCTATGGCAGATTTGGGATGCTGGCCTGATAACTAAATACAGCATCAGTTCATTTCAGTTCAGTCGCTCAGTGGTGTCCGACTCTTTGGGACCCCATGAATTGCAGCACGCCAGGCTTCCCTGTCCATCACCAACTCGCGGAATTCACTCAAACTCACGTCCATTGAGTCGGTGATGCCATCCAGCCATTTCATCCTCTGGCGTCCCCTTTCCTCCTGCCCCCAATCCTTCCCAGCATCAGAGTCTCTTCCAATGAGTCAACTCTTCGCATGAGGTGGCCAAAGTACTGGAGTTTCAGCTTTAGCATCATTCCTTCCAAAGAAATCCCAGGGCTGATCTCCTTCAGAATGGACTGGTTGGATCTCCTTGCAGTCCAAGGGACTCTCAAGAGTCTTCTCCAACACCACAGTTCAAAAGCATCAATTCTTCGGCACTCAGCCTTCTTCACAGTCCAACTCTCACATCCATACATGACCACAGGAAAAACCATAGCCTTGACTAGACAGACCTTTGTTGGCAAAGTAATGTCTCTGCTTTAGAATATGCTATCTAGGTTGGTCATCACTTTTCTTCCAAGGAGTAAGCGTCTTTTAATTTCATGGCTGCAGTCACCATCTACAGTGATTTTGGAGCCCCCCAAAATAAAGTCTGCCACTGTTTCCACTGTTTCCCCATCTATTTCCCATGAAGTGATGGGACCAGATGCCATGATCTTCGTTTTCTGAATGTTGAGCTTTAAGCCAACTTTTTCACTCTCCACTTTCACTTTCATCAAGAGGCTTTTTAGTTCCTCTTCACTTTCTGCCATAAGAGTCGTGTCATCTGCATATCTGAGGTGATTGATATTTCTCCCGGCAATCTTGATTCCAGCTTGTGCTTCTTCCAGTCCAGCGTTTCTCATGATGTACTCTGCATATAAGTTAAATAAGCAGGGTGACAACATACAGCCTTGACATACTCCTTTTCCTATTTGGAACCAGTCTGTTGTTCCATGTCCAGTTCTAACTGTTGCTTCCTGACCTGCATACAGATTTCTCAAGAGGCAGGTCAGATGGTCTGGGATTCCCATCTCTCTCAGAATCTTCCACAGTTTATTGTGATCCACACAGTCAAAGGCTTTGGCATGGTCAATAAAGCAGAAATAGATGTTTTTCTGGAACTCTCTTGCTTTTTCTATGATCCAGAGGATGTTGGCAATTTGATCTCTGGTTCCTCTGCTTTTTCTAAAACCAGCTTGAACATCAGGAAGTTCACGGTTCACGTATTGCTGAAGCCTGGCTTGGAAAATTTTGAGCATTACTTTACTAGCATGTGAGATGAGTGCATTTGTGCAGTAGTTTGAGCATTCTTTGGCATTGCCTTTCTTTGGGATTGGAATGAAAACTGACCTTTTCCAGTCCTGTGGCCACTGCATAGGCTTTATTTATTTATTTTTACAGATGATAAAAATCATTGTAGCAATTGAAAAAAATCGAGGAATCAAGGTACACTATTTAGTTACTCTTTTGCTTTTACATTTAAGCTTTCTATCACTTTTTCTGTGCAAGATGGTTAATATTTAACCTCAAGCTTCTAAAGCCAGCTCTAAGGCCATGGGATGTTAATATGATCCCAAAGTAGATGTTCAAGGTTTCTTTTGAACCATTTCACAGCCAGAGGTTCTACAACTTGCTACATTTTTAAAATTAGAAATCTTACCATGGATCAGACCCATGGACAGTTCAGTCTAATGCCCTCTCTTGACTAGTGGAAAACATGTTTTGTGCTTGAAAGCTTTCATATTTAACTTGAAAGCAATACCCCAGAACAAGAAAGTCATCCCCATAAGGACTGGTCATGACTCTCTTTAAGAACTGATTTCCAATTTTATCCTATTACATCCTCTGTGTTGTTTAAAATCCTGTATTAAATATTGCCTTATTAAAATTTTCAGTATTTTTGTAGCCAAAAAATTCTACCATAGCTGATTTTTGAGATTACTACTATACTTATTTTAAACACATTATGTGGCATATATTGTGTTTAATGTTAATGATATTGATTTCTGCTACCAATTGTCATATGCCCTTTGAGATAAAAGACAACAGGATATTTCAAAACTTGCCCTGGGAATCATTGCTTCCCAGGTTTGGGACAACCCCCTAGTTTGGAAATTTTCAAGATTAAGTCTAGGGACCATCAAATAAAGAAAGAAAATCCCCAGATGACATTGAAATATCATTTTCTTCCTTGAATAAATATACGCTATCTGTTTTAGTATTTTGATAATCCCTATACTAGAAGATGACCTGCAAACTGAGAAGAATCTGCCATAGATGAGAGATTTGAGTATATTTTAAGCCTTAAAGGATGAATTGTCTCAAGTAATTTATCTTCATAAAAGATAGTCAACTTGTTTTACGTTTTGTATTTCCTGTTATTAGCTACTAAAATTTGTTAAGAGATGGATGGATACTTTGAACAGGTATCCATACAGTGCACTCCCAGATGTTTAAGTTTGTTGGAGCATGAAAGGATTATAAAAATAGTTTCAGAGTTGGATGCATAGATTATACATGAAGTAGAAAAGGGTTCTGATTATAGGATGGCTTTACCAGTGGGGTTTAACAGCATAAATAAGACTCTAACAATAGACTCAACATCATAATACCATGACATAGGATCAGCTGAGTATCCAACTAGGTCTGAAAATAAAACCCTATATTGTAACTTAGACTGAGAAACTTGGCAAGTTGTTGAGCTTCTTAGAGACTGTTCTTCTACCTTTAAAATGAGAAGGTTAGAAAATTATATATACAGTGGTTGCCAAAGTGTATGAGACCTTTGTAGAATTTGCACTTAAAACTGAATTTTGTCTCTGAATTTTAAAAGAATCTGAGCTCCTGGCATCTTTTTTACTTGATTTGCATCTGGGTGGAGGTTTCAGTTGGCTCTTCAGCACCTAAACTCCTTTCATTGTTGACAAGAAATTAACCAGAGAATTCCCCTGATATGCTGCTGCAGGTGTGATGCAGGGCTATGTCATACAGACTATGTGACCCATGAGTTACTCATAGAAGTTCTGGCTTGCTGGTTGACCTTTAGATTATTCACTAGTCTAAGGAGTGCAAACCAGAATTGCCAGAAAGATAGATGAAGCCTGTCAGATGAAGCTGTAACTCAACATGGCCTTGTATTAAAGCCATACCTTTAGAAAGTTTATTTTGGAGATGGCCAGCTGTTTGAACTCTAGCCTTTCATGATTTCATGACTTAGCCAATTTCAGGAAATTAAGAGACTTCAGAAGTTATCTTGTATTAAACAGAAGCCATGAATGGCCACAGACTGCCTGCCTGATATAAGGTGATAACTGCACTAAATATGGATTTTATTCAGATTTCCACAGTTGAGGTCAATCCAGTAACACATCTGAATTGAATATATGGCCAGGGTAGGGATGAGACGAATAGCAGCAATATGTCAGGAATGAAAAGTACAACCAGTAATGGCATAAGGACTAAGCTGCTATGCTTCAGATACAGCAGATATGGTTGTATTTTAGACATGACATGTATTTACCTCCATGCTTCCAACTGAGTGTGCAATGACTATTGTAACTCTCTGTAGACTTTATATTCTTGTCCACAGAATGCAGATTTCCCAAGAGAAAAATAAGCTGAATACTCTAGTGTCAAACCAAACAACAATAAAAACATGCTTCATATTTCTGCTTGCAAAGAAAGAGCATATATTTCTAAGACTTTGTTCTCTATTATCTGATTGATTTGGAAGAAGGCTCCTGTACAAACTTTTCCTGCTTCTGAGGGTACTTTGAAGAGTCACTGTAAACCAGATGGGGACCTCTTAACAAAGCTAACAATTAGGAAAACTAGTATTGGTTATAGGAAGCACCTATGTGTAGCATGGTATATTGCAACAAGAAACAGAATTCTTGGATTCTAATAGATTTGCCGCAAATAATATAGCTGGTTCTCAACAAATTAAGTTTCCAAGTGTGTGAAAGTTTTAGTTGCTCAGCCATGCCCAACTCTTTGGGACCCCATGTACTGTAGCTCACCAGGCTCTTCTCTCCATGGAATTTTCCAGACAAGAATACTGGAGTGGGTAGCCATTCCCTTCTCCAAGGGATTTTCCCAACCCAGGAATCGAACCCAGGTCTCCCACATTGCGGGCAGATTCTTTACCACCTCAGCCATCAAGCAAGCCCAGCCTTCATGCAATTGATCCAACAAATACTTACTTGAATGCCTACCACATGCCTAGAGCTGTTCCAAATGCCAGATCTATAGTAATGAACTTGGTAGAAACAATTCATGTCACCAATAACATTAGAGTCAAAGAGAGGGGATTAGTAAAAAAAAAAAAAAAGAAGAAGAAGTTCTATAACAACAATAACAAAAGTAAAAAATCATAAATTGTGACAGCAAATTGTAAAACAAATAAGCTACTGAGTTAGGATAATCACAATAAAAATGGCCTCTCTAAAGAGATACCATCTAAGCTGAGGTCTGAATAGTAATAGGGAGGATTGGTTGAATGCTAACTTTAAAATTCTTTGATTATATATTTTGGTAGAAAGTCATAGAAAAATAAATTACATTGTAAAGTTCCCATTAATTATTATGTTTAAGTCATCAGACTTTGAAGCAAAGAGAATAGATTTGATTCAAAACATCAGGATTTAGTGTTTGAGGATCTTGGACTCATCAGCTTGCATCTTGGTTTCACATTGAATATGGAGATATAATAATACTTTCTTCTTGGTGATCATCAGATGAGACAACATAGATGAGAATGCTGTGTAAGAAGCAAAGCGCTTTTCAGATAGCTTTCCTTACCATGCTATCTCAAAAATAACAAACAGCTATACACTTAAAGAGAGTGGATCCTTATGTAATGCTCTATCCTGGTACCTCAGGAAGATTTAAGAGCAAATAAGCTGTAAGTGAAGACATGGTCCTTAAAAATCTCTACATGGCCCCATAATTAATGTTCACTCAGGCAGAACCAGAGTTCTTGGGAAAGTGCAGTCTTGGCTCACACTGTTAGATTCAAAAAGAAGTGGTCAAAGAAGAAAAATCTCTCTTGAATTATTACTTACTAATATTTCCTCCTTATTCATTACCTTTATGAAAAACTCATTTTTTTTTTTTACTCAATATATTTATCTTACTCTAAAAATAAAGAGAATCCATTCTTGCCCTGGAGTCATTTGTTTTGTTTGTTTATTTTTGGCAAAGTTCTCCTATTTTATCAAGGGCCCTAGAAAGACTTTATTGAAAAGCAGTCTATGACCTTTGAAAATTTTACTGTTAATATTTTACTTACATAGCATTCAATGATGACCTTACCTTATGCCTCAAACACATAAAAGATTACTAGTAAAGGAGCATTTTTAAATATTGCAAGCAAAACAAAATGAATGCCCTGAAATTAGATTATACTGATTGTAAAGTGCTTGAAAAACAACACTGATTAATCTTGAGATATGGTCAGGGAAGCTCCCATGCAATTGGTAAGAAAGATGCAAATGGATGTTGTGTAACTGGATCCTGAGTGTGTTACAATGCAGCAGGAAAAAATTCTGTGGCAGTTCTTCTTGTCAAGAACACAAGTAAAGTACTGGTCCTCGCCAAAAAAAAATATCAATAAATGCAGATCTAGCGAAATCATTCTGACCAATTATAGAATGGAGCCAGTATCAGTGATCACAGTGGGTAGGAGCTGAGAGAGGAAAGGCACTGCGCCCTTTCATCTTGGTAGATGGGTAGCATCTGACCAGTGAAACTGATCCTTCTGGGCTATTACAGCAGGAGTTGGAGTTCATCTCATTAGTGACCCATCAGAAAGTCCCTAGCTTCTCACAATCAAATTGGTGTGCAAAAGGATACCAGAAATGCACATTACCCCTGGATAATCTAAGCATGTTCCATGAATTTATGAAAATGAAACAAAAAATGTCCCATCTTTAAAGTCCTGTGCCCACTGGTGAAGTCATTAACTGTCCTAGTGTTGGTCAAAACCACGGTAAGTTATCAAAATTCTTCAAGCCAACAAATTTCCTAAGTGAGCAAATCAAGTAGAACTGCAGAGCTTTTCCAAAGAAAACCACCCCAAACCAATTACCATAACTGGCCAAAGCCTTCATTTGCTTTTCACTTCTGTTCTGACCATAAGACAGAAGTAAAGCTATGCCTCCTTGATAATTTTTAGCCCCACTACCCTAAGCAAACGTGAAGCCTCAAAAATCTGAAGCACAATTTCAGGAGTCAACAGCTTGCAGTTTGGAACAGACATAAATAAAACCCCAGATAATGAAAATGTTAGCTATGATATTAACTGATAAGATAGCTAAGAGAATAGTCTATGAAAATTTGATTCAAGTCAAAGTAGCTAAGGCAGGATTTCAAAAAAAAGAAAGTCAAGAAGTCTAGCAGACCTATGATGCATTTGAGCCAAGAGAGGTTTTCTAGCAACAAAATACCAAAAGAGGGGTAAAGCCTACATCTCTTCATTCTCAAGTTATCATAAAACTTCCTTACTTTCAATAGGTCTGCTGATATTGAGCAGATAGAGGGTAAAGAGGAAGTTAGAAGTTCACTGCTGTGAACAAGTACTACTCAAATTTTAGACTATATTTTTCAACTCTGTCAGTTCTTTTCGTATACTTAAATGATTATCCTGGCTCTGAAATAATCTCTTCTCCCCACTTTCACCTCCAGAAGTGAAATCTTTTACATTTTTTTAGTTTTCACATTCAAGTCCTGTATATCTTATAACAATGGCCAAAAAACTAAGCTTTCTTATTCATCCAAGAAATAGAAATTTTCATTTCCTACATTACATACTCACTTCGTCCTACTTAATAAGTAATGGTTGCTGCTGCTGCTAAGTCGCTTCAGTCGTGTCCGACTCTGTGCAACCCAAAAGACTGCAGCCCACCAGACTCCTCCGTCCCTGGGATTCTCCAGGCAAGAATAGTGGAGTGGGTTGCCATTTCCTTCTCAATGCATGAAAGTGAAAAGTGAAAGTGAAGTCGCTCAGGGGTGTCCAACTCTTCGCGACCGCATGGACTGAGTTTCCAGGCAAGAGTACTGGAGTGGGTTGCCACTGCCTGGTTAGCAATAAGTAAATATCAAAAGAGCTAAGGATAGACTATTAAGTATATTTTAGGCATGGAATAATTTCCCCTAGTAAATACTATCCAGTAGTCCCCTTGTATCAGTGGAAGATACGTTCCAAGACTTCTGGTAGATGCATGAAACCGAAGACTGTACTTAACTCTGTACATACAATGCTTTTTCTTTTACCAATGATAAAGTTTAATTTATAATTAAGCACAGTAAGAGATTAACAATATTAAATAACACTAAAATAGTACAGTTATAACAACATAGTGTAATAAAAGTTATGTGAATACAGTCTCTCGAAATATTGTACAAATTTAGTGCTTTCTCCATCTCAAGCACTTATCACACACTGAGGCCATAGCTTTTGCACCTTGAGGAGTAAAACTGGCACAATTTTTTCTTTTCTTTTTCACAATTTCACCAATAGAAGATTTGTTCTTACCATAGATATTAGCAACCTCAGATACAATTTTTTTTCTTTTCCTTATTAAGTGAAGAATTTTTACCTTTTCACTTAAAGGAAGCACATTTTATGACTTGTCTTAGGCATATTGAATTGCCAGCAGCACTACTCTTGTGCTTTTGGGGCCATTACTACATGAAACGTAAAATAAAGGCCATTTGAAAACAAGCACTGGGATACCAGAAAAGTTGATCGGATGACCCTCCTGGCTACTAAGTGACTACGGGCAGGATATGTTGGAATCACATGCCTCTGGGTGAGTGGAATGGGACAGTGCGTGATTTTACCACACTAATCAGAACAGCGCACAATTTAAAACTTATAAATTGTTTACTTCTGGAATTTTTCATTTAATATTACTGGACTGCTGTTGACCACAGGTTACTGAAACAGTGGAAAGCAAAACCACAAATAGGGTGGTGGGGCTACTACAAACCAGAGGATCAGTTCTTCCCAAGTCATTTTCCCTTCATTTTTTTCCTGTATCTTTTCATTTTAAGGATTTTAATAGCTTAAAATTCATCAATGTTTTACTGCAAGATATTTGCAATATTTGCTTAACTCAGATATCTACAAACACCAAAATTCATCTTGAGCTACCTAGACACATCAAAATGTATCTCTATCTACTATAAATGAGGTTTATTTGATTTAAAATGTTGACAAGGCATTAATTACATCAATATTGTTTAAATATGTAGCTGTCAACACTGTTAAACCCAGCCTCACCAAGATGTTGGTAACACAACTCAAGGATCCAGAAAGCATATTTGCATAATTTGGGCCACTGGGCAGAAACATTCTGGGGTGCAGGGATAGAGTTAATCTGAGATAACTGTCTTCATTTCTACTTCCTAAACTAATAGCTCTGTTGAGCAGCAGAGAAAATCGAAACATTGACTATTTTTTCACTAGTTGGTAAAACTCTCCAGTTTATCACCCTCAATTTCAGAGAGAGGAAAGGAAGAAATAGGAAGAAGTTGAGGGCAGTTATGCAAATCACAGGGTTTTTACTACTTAAACTTTGGCATTGGGATCAGTGGAAAAGCAAATGAGTATCTAAAGTTTTAAAAATATTGTCCTTTAATCCATTAATTTAATATATGGGAATCTAATCTAAGAAAAGAGTGAAGAAATACATGATTATGTTAACTGAAAAAGTTGAAAATAAATTATCTGTAGGGTACCATTTCAGTTACATGAAAATAAAAATATTAATCCTGGTTGCCTTAATGAGATTTTTTCATCTGATGATATATTAATTCAGATATATTATTATTCATATTTATTCAGAAGCTGAAATAGCAAAAAACAAAGAGAAGCAAAACAAAACAACCAATGTCAGGGTCATTTAAAGTAACTTGCCCCAACTATTTCCTGCTAGATTTTGATCACAAAAGTTTCAGGAATACTAAATTAGTTCTCTTTATTTGAAATGATTAAGACATGGACAGCTTTTATTCAGGAAAGGTAATGAGAAGGACAATGAGAAGGTTAAAAATCAATGCAAATTAAAATGAAGGAAGGCACGTCCCATATCTTTATTAAGCTTAATCAGCTTTTTGCTGAAGATGAAGAGCAAGTTGGATTTTGTACCTCAGTCTTCCACTAATTAACCCGATGACCCTGGAGAAGTAATGCCATACTAAAATTACTCTTCATTTAGATTGTGTTTTACATTTTACAAAGATCTTTGGAGCCTATTGGATATTTAATCCTCAATTTTTAATAATCCTCATCTATAAAATGAAGTCTTCAGACAGATATTTATGGGTCCCTTTTGGGCTCAAAGTTCTAGAATTTTGTCAAATGCAACCACATAGACTATAACAAAAAAGAATATATTCAAATCTTTTTGGGTTAGGTTTATTAACTTTTACCATCCATTCTGACCAAAAACAGTAGATAGTTGCCAAATTAATACTCCACTTCACCCTATCTGATTAGTTTTATCACACAGCCTATGTGGTAGGGTTAGACGGACATCTTTATTTAACTATCATACCTCTTCTTACTGTGCCCCAAACAACTGTTTAAAATTTTCAGGTATAAAATGCCAAAACCTCTTGTCTTAAAGGTAAATTCTTAAAACTGGAAACATCATTTTACCTCCTAGCATCTGTATTCAAATTTCATTTTTATGATTTGCTGAGGGTTATAACATTATGCACTCTGCTGTTAGTAAAGAGTGAAGGGAATTAGACCACAGAGAGTTTCAAATGACCATTTTTCAGATGACCATATTTTGAATAGTTAAAAAAAAAAAAAGATGAAATTGAGTCATGGAGATGAATTTTCTTTTCAATAAGTTCACTAAACTTCAGTCTCTGAAGCATTTGAAATGGGAACTAATTAGGTGAAGGAAATATGTGATTCATGAGTAGAACTGCCTGATTTATAGCTTTTAAACTCTACTTTCACAGAGAGAAAAAATTATCAGGCACTTTATAAAGAGAAAAAGATATCAGTCACTTCCCACAACAGAAACAAAAGAAACAGGAGTTTTACTGTCTTCTTCATTTCTAAATAACGTAACAGCCCTTTCTTTGTGGAAATACTTGGCTACTTTAAAGTAAATCAAACAAAGGAAGTTACAGTAAAATATCCAAGAGACTAAACAGCTTGGCACCAGTTGAGGGAAACATCACGTACAAGTGGGCAAGACAGAGAGGGGCTGGCAGGTCCCTGAAAAATGCTAACGTGGAGGGATGTGCAGAGATGCACAGCAGCAACTGGCATAGAGCCTTCTGGAGTGTGAAATTCACTGACCACGGCGCAAGTTTTTCCTGGCATCTTCTGGTTTGGTAAGTCCTAGCTTCCAGGGCTGAGCTATCTTAACTTGCTGAGCATACTTTTACTTGGAAGATGTTTTGGGAGAATAGCACAAAAGCAAGTTCCACCCTTGGCCTTTTATTTCATAGATAACAATAGTATGGATTGGGGGAACCTTCTAGACTGGCACAGACTCTAAAAGAAAAAAAAAGATGAGAAAAAAAGTATAAAAAGATGTAAAACAGAGATTTATTCCATGGACATAGTGTGCTTCTATTTTTCAAAACTAGTGCTCTAGGCTTAAATTGTACTCTAAATATAATAATTATTATTTTTTAATATGGAGAGAAAGGTTCCCCTTAAAATGGCTTATTTATTCTATTTTGAGAATATCTCATCTGCTAGCCAGAGGTACACCACTCAAAGGTAATGTTCCTTCATTTCTGCTTTTTTTTAAAATTAATTTATTTTTAATTGCAGGATAACTGCTTTACAATGTTGTGTTGGTTTCTGCTAGACATTAACAAGAATCAGCCATACACATACATATAACCCCTACCTCTTGAGACTCCCTCCCAACTCCCACTTTATCACACCTTTCTGGGTGTCACAGAGCACTGGGCTGAGCTCCCTGCGTCATACAGCAAATTCCCACTAGCTATCTATTTCACACACGGTCGTGTGTATATGGCAATGCCACTTTCTCAGTTCATCCCACCGTCTCCCTCCCCAGCTGTGCTCATAAGTCTGTTCTCTATTGCTGCCTTGCAAATAGGTGCATCACATTCCTGCTTGTTTTTTAGAGATGTGTTCACTTGGGGACTTTCAAGCGAGTTAAGCAGAAAGATTAAACTTAATGGATTAGCATTCAGTGAAGGAAATGATTCTGTAAATATCAATGCAGAACTATTTAAATTAAGTGAAATAGATTACACATTGAATTTATTACAAGGCACTAAACAACTTTCCAAATCTTTAAGTTTTAATAAGAGTAGAATGTGGAATACCAAATTACACTCAATAATACAACTCTATTTTGTCAAAGAAAGAATGACTGAAATAATGTTGGATAAAGAAAAAGCAAGTTAAATTTCTATTTCATCTTTGTATGAAAACCCAAAGAAGACAGTCTCCATGTTACTTGTAGGAAATTTTCCTGTATTAATTATTGCTACAGAAACAATGCTCTTCTGTTTTGTGGTCATACTGCATGCACTGAGAGGACATTGTATGGGATGAAATTGCCCCAGTTACTGGAGTGGGTAGCCATCCCCTTTTCCAGGGGATCTCCCTAACCCAGGGATTGAATCCAGGTCTCCCACATTGCAGGTGGATTCCTTACCAGCTGAGCTACCAGGGAAGCCCAAGAATACTGGAATGGATAGCCTATCCCTTCTCCAGGGGACCTTCCCAACCCAGGAATCAAACCCAGGTCTCCCACATGTGGGTGAATTCTTTACCAGCTGAGCTACCAGGGGAGCTCTATTTTAATCATAATAAAAATTTGAAGATACCAATAATAGCCTTTCTCCATGTTCTTTTTATTTGGGGGAGGGTAGATAAAAAGGGAATTAGAGGGCAGGCTAAAGTCCTTTAAATAAAACTTTACTGTCTTTCTTAGGCCAGGTTAGAGATCTTGAATTTAGCAAGCTGATGCAGTAGATTAGTTTAATATCATTATTTACAGTTTTCTGGGTGCTTACAACCATTTTATACAACTATGTTATTCTTCCCCCTTTTCTATGTTAATAGACACTGCTTTCCAGCCAAGAGCTGGAGGTTATTAATGGCCGGTCTACAAGCCCAGTGGGTTTCCCTGGGGGTTCAGATGGTAAAGAATCTACCTGCAATAAAGCAGACTTAGGTTTGATTCCTGGGTTGGAAAGATCCCCTGTAGAAGTGAATGGCTACTCATTCCAGTATCCTTGCCTGGAGAATTCCATGGACAGAGGAGCACGGTGGGCTACAATCCAAATGATTCAAAATGATTCAATTGTTTAAGATAATACACCTCAATAAAGACAGAGCTAGAACTCAAACTCATGGCTTATTCCCAGGCTCTTTCTACTTTGTTGCCCCCAGAACTTACATACATCTGAGCAGCAAGAAAGAAAAGTTGGATCAAAAGATTGTATAAATCCCACACTTGGCCATAAGAACTGATTTTTATTATGTTCTGCCCTCTAATCCAACATCATCTCTAACATTTGTGGCGTCACATATCATAAGTCTAAATATGTAAGAATATAAACTAAGCTACCTCCAATACTCCTACCTTAAGAGACATCCCTTCCTATGGAAGATCAGGTTGAATTTAGAAACCGTGAATGCCTTGGATATGGTAGTGCAGGGGGATCCAGCTTGTGGCCTATGCCATACCCCATTCTCTCTCCATGTCCCAGTACTGTCAGGGATCTTGTATGTGCCCCCACCCCGCCTCCCCCATATGTACACTCCCTGCTTGGACAGCCAGCATGTCTAAACTTCTCCCACACAACTCTCTCAAGCCAAACTGCTGCCTCATGGCCACTCTCTGGACCTGAAGTTATGCTTTCCTGCAGCACATCCAGGAAAGAGGCCTGATAGACCCTGGAAGTGAGTTCGAAGCCATTTGAGCAGAAATGTGGGAGTCTAGTGGATGCAGTATAGACTGGAAGGGGGAGCACAGGTGCTCCCTCGACCCCAGCAGCCTCTTCACCCCCTGGAGCAGAGCATAGCTGGACGAAGACTAGGCTAGGCTCTCTATGAGCACAGTGTCCAAGAAGCAGACTCCTCCTGCCCCAAGAGGGGCACTCTTCTAATCATGCCATTTGATTTGGGGCAAAGTGGAATTAACCCCTTTCAATAAATGGTTGTTGGCCTATCATCTTCCTAACAGAGGTGTGAGATGAATTTGTTGACCAATAAGGTCTATTCTTTTTCAGTTCTGCTAAATGCAAGATTTCCCATCTTTATTGAATATACAAGTGGACAGAGAATGACTCACCAATTGTAAGGAGGTCAACCTATCATGGTCATATTTCAGTGACATGCATCTTGGGTCCCAGGAGGCTCCAGGCTGGTAGAATTCTACGACTTTATTCCCTCCCACCCAAGGACACAGGCAATTAGTTGGCTTCACATTTGGTGCTACAGTACGGCCACACCTGAAGAAGCAGAAAAATAAACCTGCATAGCCGAGAGGACTCATTCCCCCTGTGAGTCTGTAGAAGACCTTCTGGTGCCCTTAGAGAAAAAGGCCCCTCCATCTCCCTTTGCCATCTTACAGACTTCCTTAGCAAATATTTACTGAAAGGCTGGGTTCCGATGCTCCATTGTAAAGAAGTACTGATACTATTCAGGTCTCTTTATAACAGCAGAACCTCCATTTTCATAGATAAGGCTCAAATCTTGTACTACACATAAAATAGCCCCAGAGCAAAGCTAGTTGAGAAAGAGAAAGGTAATGGGGGACTTTGGGGGTAAGTTAGATCAGCGACCAACTGCTTGAACATAGCTCCTTAGTGCATATCACAGTCTGTTCATCTTTTGAAAAACATTCAACATGTTGGGTACAAATGACCCCTTTGATGTTTTTCACCTGAAAATTTTAGAGAAGAAACTGCTTCTCAGTCAAATCTCCCCCTTCTCTGCCGGTCACAATGCCGCCTCACTGGGACTGTTCTGTGTCGGTCCTTCCTCAGCCACTGTTGTTGTAACTCTGTACTTTTCTGCCTGCGTATGTCAGTCAGGAAGGAGACAGGAAATTCTAGTCACCCTCATAGCAGCTGCGCCAGTCCTCCTCTCCTCCTCCAATGACGTCGGTTGGCTTTGGTGACACGAGGTCAGGAACTGAGCCACAGTGAAGGTCAGGAAGATAGGTCAGTGTTTATGCCGTTGTTGGGCTGGAGATCCTGCTGAGGTTATTTGCTTTCTTCCTTTCTATACTGTTTCTCTTTCCGTTCCTCTTTTTCTAATGTGGAGCCCAAGCATCCTGTTTTCAAAACATCTGACTGTTTTGCCACTGAGGCATTTCACTGAAGTGCAAGACAATTCTAATTCAAGAGGCGATAAAATTTAAAACAAAAATTAATGAATAAATGTATGCAGGCAAGCTGTGGTTGCAGAAAACAGCTCTCACACATGTAGCTGAACTTGGGCTGCTGGCAGAAGTTCACTAGACATTCTTCTCATCTTGAAAGACAATGTCTTTGCCTCGTAAACCTCCTGCTTAATCTATTCCATCTTGTAATTCTTGGGGGGAAAATAATCTACAATACTGAGCCACCTGACTGCATCTTTCTCTGTAATTCTGGAATTCCATTTGGCCTAAAGGATGAGGGAAATTTGAGCTAAGGAGAAGTCATAGAAACAGTTTGTTATCTAACTCTCTATGCTCTGAAGTTCACTTGGGACAGTTGTAATATTTGAGTCACAGCTTTCTTCAAAAAGGTTAAGAAAAAACAATAAACAAATACATCCCAAACCAGATGAACTGAACATATACTACTTGCTTTTCCTCTACTAGATGCAGTCAATATTCTATGATTTGCATGTAGACTGGCACACATCTATCTCCAAACACTAAAGCAAAACACTGGCTCTCCCATCACCACTTTTATGTAAGTTCAGAGGCTGCAAACAAAACTCAGCAGTCACTTTGCTGATCACAACTAGAGACACATTTTTTTTTTTTTTTGCAAAGATGTAGTGGATGCTTCCTAGGTGGCTCTCGTGGTAGAGAGCCTGCCTGCCAATGCAGGAGACAAAAGAGATGCGGGTTCAATCCTTGGGTTGGGAAGATCCCCTGGAGAAGGGCATGGCAACCCACTCCAGTATTCTTGCCTGGAGAATCCCATGGACAGAGGAGCCTGTCACACAGAGTCGGATATAACTGAAGCCACTTAGCACACTTAGCAACAGGGGATGCTATTAATAAATGATCACTTCTTGAACTTTTCCTACATATCAGGGGCCTTGCTAAGTGCTTCAGATGCATAATCTCAGTCTTCACTCAGCAACATAGGTACCACTTTTATCCCTGTTTTATAGAGAAGAAAACTAAGTCTTAGAGCAGTTAAGTAAGTTGGCCAAGGCCAAGTAGCTAATAAACGACAGAAACAGGATTTCAACCATAATCTTTTGACTCCAAAGCCCATGCTTTTCACATACTTCCAGTATAGAACATCTACACACTTACTTCCAAGTCTGTAACTCAGAGATTTGCCACAGCATCTTTATTCACTGAGTAAGCCAAAGATGACCAAACAAGACTACATCACAATGATAATTTTAAACAGCAGTTCAGATGAAATACTCAAATAATTTTGACAATATTTAAAATTGAATATGGAATTTTAATTTTACCAGAGATAATTCAGTTCCCCCTAAACTGGTATAAATCAAGTTCTTTTTGGTGGCCATAAAAATATTCTCATTATATTACATTATATGTGCTATGACTTAAGCTTCACCTGAGATGATTATCTGAATAATCAAGACTTTGGGGTTGGGGCTAAGTGGCTAAGTGAAAAGAGAGAGATCTTTGTAAAAACTGAAATTGACTTCTGCAGTCAGCTGGGCATTATTCATCACAGGGTAATTGCTTTGCCCTATAACCTCTCCAATGTAGCTCTAGAAACAGGTAAAGCTGCATGCCTTCTACTTAAGCTAACTGTGTCAACATTAAGGTTTAGCCCTTTCTTTAGGGTTAGCTCTATTCAACTTTCATTGCTTCCTGCACATGACACCATAAAGAGAAGCGGAAGCCCGAAGCATTTAGAATTCTCACTAGGACCTACATGGTCCCTGGTGTCAGTGACTCATGAACTATACATTGAGTATGAAATTATTTATAATAAATTTGCAAGACACACAATGTCTAATTTCAGCACTCCATACACTAAACTGGTTAAAATACATAAGGCATCTACATTCAAAATGAAAACTAATAGCAATTTGCAGTTTTTCAATGAGTAATCTTTTTCTGCCTCTAAAGCTAGGTGCCTACTTTATCTTAGTGACTCCAGAAGAAAGTTCAAGGTATCCTTTATGGTGAAACTTGCTAAACAACAAAAAACTACCCCTAAACACTGAATCTACATCTTGCATACGTATCAATGGTCACAAAATGCAAAGAACAGAGACTCTGTGAATTCTTCAAAGGGGGCTAGAGCCTGTGTGAGAATCATTCTGTGTACATGGACTCCAGTGTGGTTTGGAGAAGTGACACAGTTAAGCCCTTCTCATGGGGAAGCAGTTGGTAGAGATTTACAACAGCCTGGAAAAACCCAGAATTTAGCTTCAATTGAGAAATCCAGAGAAAAGTCAATAAATAGTTAAACCTCAACCTTTTTTTCCAGCTTGAATCTGAACTAGACTTTGAGAGAGACTTTTTTTTTTTTTCCCTTTCATTAACCAATAAACAAGAGTAAGAAAAGTCCACTCTCTGTGCACCCCCACTAAACTTTGGGATGTGATGCTTCCTCTGCTCAGATCCTTTGAGCAGGAGCCAGCAAACCTTGATAGGAAGGCAATCCTTTTAACCCCAGGAAAAAGGGAGGAGGGACACACATTCAGGGCTGGAAAGTGTGTTTGGCAGGTGTGAAGCAAAGTCTCTTCCCATCCCCAGAACTCTTAAGACAAAAGATAATACCTCAGGCTAGGATGATTGGGGATTTTGAAATGTGTATTTATGAGGGTGCAGAGTTAAGATTTCAATTAAAATAATAGATACATACACATACGTTCATATGTATATGTATATAATTAACATTCTATGAGAGAAAAATACAAACAAAAAGCAACAACTCTCACTTCATAAATTAGCACTCTAAATCCAGGCATTACTTAAACAAATGATATAATGGTAGACAATTAAAGCTCCCCAAAGCTAAGTTTTGTCTGGGCATTGTACATAAAACCATTTCTTTGCAATATGAGTGGGACTTCATTTCAAACGATTCCATTATGCAAAGCAGCAAACTTTAAAAAAGTAATTTTCTTTTTTGGAGACAAAATATATTGCTTCTTTTTTTAATCTTAGGTCATACCAGCATCAGAAAAGAAAGGTTTGAGAATCCTAGAATGTCCTTCTGAGAATTTCAGAATTTAGGAAACTTCAGGGCAAATCATTCTCGCCATTGCTATACAGAGGTCGCAGTATTTTCTTGTTCAAAAAACATATATAACACTTGATTGCAACACAACAATTTCACCTATGGATTCATTCAGATATAAAACAAAAAATTTTTTTCACTTGTATAGTGATTTGTATACTTCATAAACACTTCTCACCTTAAACACATTCCAAAAGACATCAATAAGAAAAAGGTTTGGTTTCTGGGGATTGTACTAAGGATAATAGCTTGGGCTGAAGCATCAAGACACAAGCAAAGTGTGGCATTTTAAAACAGAATAATCGGAGGCAGATCAACAAAGCTGACAGTCGAGTCCCCATGCATCTCTGCAGCTGGCAGAGGCCAGGGGAGCCCACAGCTCGCAGCGCGGTCACACTTTGATGAATAAAACGGTCATCTCTTACCTTGTTAGATGCCATCTCACTGACAGAGCGGTAGGTCTGTATGGTCTCTAGCTGGTCTAAGCACCAGTCCAGTTCCTCTAGCGTTTCCATTGCTAATTTTTGATAAGATTCTTCTGCAAACAAACACACAGACATGTAGTTAGGCTGGAGCGGCTGCAGACTGTCCATAGCCGAGTCACCGCTGCCGCCGCTGATCCCGGCGCTACTGAAGGTGGCCCCGTGCTCCTTCATTATTTGCGCGCCGACTCCTTCCTTTCAGCTCTCTCCACCAGGAGAACAAATCACCGTGGTGCTCTGCCCGGGATGGCTGGGGCCAAGTTTTCACCCCCCCGCCCCCGGGCTAGATGAGGTGTCTGCGATCTACCAAGAAACTTCCTCTGAGGAAGAAGGCGGGGAACCGGCTCTTAAAAGCTCATCTGCATACATGAGTCCTAAAACCAAAGGCAGAGGCAGTCAGTTTTCTCAGGCTTTCTGTGCCTTAGTCATCTCGGGATTCTTTAGGGTGCGTGATGTCATTTCTGAGTGTTTGCAATCTAGAGGAGAAATGAGGAAAGCGTTTTCTCATTTGGCTTTTCTTCTAAATGAAACGTACAACCCAAAAGTGGAGGGGGAAACTGACAGTTACGTTGAAAGGCCTGTGCATTCATTCATTCCGGGAGAATGTGCAAATGTTGGAGTAACCTTCAATTCAGCAGACACTGACCCACACAAGTGAGGGGAGAAGGCTAGTCCTCTGTTCTGAGTCTCCCTTTAAGTCCAGGCAAAATGAGGTCTCCCCGATAAGGCTTCAGTCTCAGAGACACTGTCTCAAGTTTTACGTGAACACATTTATTGGCCCTGGAGTCTAGGCAGTTCTTGTTATACTAAACAAAGCTAAAACTTCTCTTCTTCAAAACTCCCAGGATCACAGGGAAATTCTGAACCGGACTTTTAGGTGGAGCCAGACGTGACTGCAGCAGATTTTTTGATGAAGGCTGGGGGCTCAGATTTGTTACCATAGGAATCTAGGCTTTCTGTAAATATTTCTCAGTGGTCTGTTAAAAAAAAAAAATAGAGCATTGCTTTTAAGTTCATATTTTTGCTGGGTAATGAAACTCAAATTTTTAAGTGTTTGCAGTACGTCATTCCATACCCAAAAGTTTGTGAGTCTAAGCTAACACTTAAGGCTACTGAGTTAAGAACCCTATCTTAGTAAACACTGAAATGAATATTATAAATGCTAGATGAACTAATGATGCTACAGAGAGCTATAAAAACTATTTGGGCTCTCCTGCATATGTGACTGATATTGAGGGGAACAACATCCTTTAAGTCTACAGAGCTCTCTGGAATGGAAGCACACAATAGACAGCAATAAAATTAAACATTTCACATGAAATTCTATTATAAAGAAAAGATTCACATGTTCCTGTCATATTTAGAATACAGTTTTTATATGTTCATACAGAACTCCTAGGGAGACCACATAGTTTATTATTATTATTTGAGTAATTTTATGTGTGTGCCTCACACTTGAAGCAGAAAGGGGAATAAACACAAGAGAGATTCCAAGTGGCTGGAACCACTTAGCACAGACGCACATTTCAAAGAAGAGGTGTTTTGTTTATCCCCCACGTATGCTTACCCTTCAGGGAAACCAGGGGTTAAAATTCAATATCCTGTATGTCACACTTAAAAAGCCACAAAACCACTGGAGGTGACTTCCTCCTTTTTTTTCCACACTCCTCAAAAATGTGCAGACCAGAATTGAGGTGTTTTTAGTAAAACTCATTTCAAGCCAGACTCACACATGCCTTCCCTCCTTTCTTCCTCAATTTTGCCATGCTGCTTCAACACAAAGCATCTCCTCATTGACTCTCTGTAGTGTATCTGAAACACCCCCTCTTCTCTATTTCCTTCCAGAAGAGCACTTCATCTAAGGAAGCTTTTCCTGAAGTGACAGAACTCTCCCATTCTCCCTCCAGACCTCTCATAAAAAAGTCCAACCACTTCCTAATTCCTCAGGCTTCACCACCCTGGTATCTTCCACATCACAACCCGTGGTTCTCAGTAATTAAGATTAGACATTCACCAGGATGGTGGGGAGTGAGCAGCTTGTGTGGAGCATTTTGAATAGACTGATGTACAAAACGACTGTGGGATGATATGTTATATTTCTCTTTCAAGAAGAGGAAAAAAGGATCAGATCTCCACTCACAAAGAAAAACAGTAAGGATAGCAGTGAAGCCCTGAAGGAAGAAGAAAACTCTTCAGTGATCTATCAATTAAGTGCCATCACCACAACTCATTCCTTGTCTATTATACAGAAAGAGCACACACATGTTCCTAGAGTTGGGACAAGAGTGAGATGCCAGGGACATCCCTGGTAGTCCAGTGGCTAAGACGCCATGCTCCCAATACAGGGGGCCCCGGTTCAATCCCTGGTCAGGGAACTAGATTTCACATGCTGCAACTAAAAATCCTGGGAGCCGCAACTAAGACCCAGCACAGCCAAATAAATAAAAATAAATATTTAAAAAAATTAGTGAGGTGCCAGTGACTGGCTAACGAATATGGCAGGATCTTACTCCACTGCTTTCTCTTATTCTGGTCATTCACAATATTTTCTGGGTAAAAAGTTAAATTTTGAAGTAAATGAAAATTTGCTCCTTCCCAGATTCTTCATCCATTGTCAAGGCTTTCCTTATGCCCCCTTTGAGAGCCTTCTTATCACAGAAACTAAGGCAGGAGACACAGATGTCAGAGTGGCTTCAGGATGGGTGCATCACAACCCAGCTACTTATTGGTACGGCCAAAGGAAAGGATCAGTGCAGCTCAGGCTGGCCTCCACACTACAACTCTGTGGCTCCAGCACCAAATCTCATGCTTGGTACCTAGTAGACTCCCAGTAGATACTCAGAGGAATGGAAACAAAAGTGCCTGCCCAAGAAGCATGCAAATACTTGGGTATCTAGAGGCTGAGGATACATCTGGAGCACCGAGGAAAGAGCACCAGCTTTGGAGTGAACCTCAGGCATTTTGACTTTCTCTCCTACCACTTACTGCATGATCCTGGAACTCTATTTCCCACATCTTCAAATAAGGAGAATATCTATTTCATAAAGTTATAAAGGGGCTAAATGAGATAAAGTATATAAAATATCTCCATGATGTGTGTGTGTATATGTTAGTTACTCAGTCATGTCCAATTCTCTGTGGTCCTATGGACTGTAGCCCTCCAGGTTCCTCTGTCCATGGGATTCTCCAGGCAAGAATACTGGCGTGGGTAGACATTCCCTTCTTCAGGGGATCTTCCTGAATCAGGGATTGAACCCCGGTTTCTTGCATTGCAGGCAGATTCTTTACCATCTGAGCCACCCGGGAAGCCCCATCTCATAGGATAACCAGTTCTTAGTAGGTAATCAGTACACAGAGGTATAATTATTAGCGACAATAAAAGAAACACCCCAAACCTGGTTTGTGAGAGTGGGGAGGAAAGAGAAGAGAGATAGAAGAATTGCATATTCAATAAGAGGTTTTATAGTTGGAATCAGTTCCATAATTGGCTGGGACCAGTGAAAAATGCAATGCACGATCCCTTGTTCAAAAAGCAGGAAAAAGTGCTGTGAAAGATCTTAAAATGTGAAGTTTCTTTCTTTCTTCTGAAGTTGCTCTCTCTCAACCTTTTGTGGAGGTATTGTTATTTTTTCTAAGTAATCTGCTTATTATAAAATAGTTCTAGATTTACAGAAATATTACAGAGATAATAGAGAGTTTGCATCTACCCCATATCCAGGGTTCCTTATAGTTAATATCTTAAAATGGCACAATTGTCACAATTAATGAATGGCGTAGTGTGTTTCATTTACTCTTTAAAATCATGTTACTTCAGGCAGAGGGATACCAGGAGGAGAGTGCAGACCCCTGCAGGACCCCAGAGACCCTGCAGCCTCTGACTTAGGGCACATGTACAACTTACCAGTTGCTGGAGGGCACCTACCTGCCAACTTCCAAACTGTGTTTCATGCCCCAGGCCTGGGCAGGCTCTGGGGAAGTCAGACATTCCCCCTTGCCATGGTGCCAATGCCCCAAGCCCCAGAAAACAGGCTACAACCTCTGCACAAGGATGCATTAGATACCTTGGTTGGGGTGGACAAAAGGATCAAGACATGGCCCCTGTCTACTGTGGTACCACCATGCTAGCCCAGGGCAGGGACAGCTGCTCCCATGCCCCACCTAAGACTTTGCAAGGCATCCATGTCCAACTCAAACCCTCTCTGCACTTGAACCCAGGCCCTCACTGGGAGTGGACAACAGCAGTGGTCCTGGGATGGGGGAGGGGCAAGGGTGCTGGAGGAGCCCCAGGGCGACAAGGATCAGGGAAATGGGTGCTGAGAATACCTCCAGGGGAGACAGGCAGGTGGCAGGAGATGGGGCACAGCATGAGCTGATGCTCCAAGTCACCAGGATCTATGCTCCATTTTCCCATCAGACTTTACTTTAAAAACAGATCAAAGATAAAATCATCGCAAGTTTCAAGATAGACTATAAGGTCTTTGTGAATGAAGAGCCCTGTGCAGCTGTGCAAGTCACGTGCCCACAAAGCTGGTTATGTTCCTTTTCTTACAAAAATGACTCTGGGAAGGAAGGATGCTTAGCACCTCAGAAACAAGTCTCAAGAGGATAAGAGCAGATAATGGGACTATGTATGGTCATGGGGTGACCCTACTTGTCAAGAGTTTTCAGAGGGAAGAAGGAGCTGGGAGAACCTCCTTTCTATGTTTCCCTTCTTTTCCTCTTTCACTTCAACAAGAATGACAAAAGATTTACTTCCTTCTGTGGGTCTGATAAGTATTGCATTTGATGCTGAGAAACAGGAAGAAAGGATGAATGAATAATTATAATTAATATTAATCTGATAATTATACATGGCATTCATAAAGCTCTTTCCTCAAAGGAGCGCCAGGACACTACCCATTAATCCTTGCAACATCTCTGTGAGATAAACAATGAAGAGGTATGACTTATCTCTAATGCACCTTAAGGCACAACCTAAATCACAGGCTAAATTAACCGAGCAAGATTTCCGGGGTAAGACCATATCTTGGTCAATAAAACAGAGGATTCACTACAGGGCTGGAAATCCATGCATTCCTGAAATTGCTGTGTTTAAAGTGGCATCTTACCCTTGGGTCTTTTCTATTTCAAATTGTGTAATTGCTTTCCTGAATGTTGTCATTTCTCAAGTCTCCTCTTCCCTTTTCTGAGCCACCTAACACAGCTATTAGCAAAATATTTACCGTTCAATATTTACTCAGAAGACTGGCTTGGTTCTGGTCCCGCCTCTTGTTTCTGTTGGTAACCTCAGGCAAGTTACCTAAGTTTGCTGAGACTACATTTCTCTATCTGGAAAGTGAACATAAGAATACTTATACTGTTCTCACAGGGAATCTAAAATAGGAGAATCCACACAAAACCAGACTTTACCTTTAAGTTTAATGCACATTTTATAAATATCACATTTATTATTATAGAGAGGATATAGGTGCATTGGAGACAACTAGAAAATTACAGAGAAGCAAAATATTTGAAATGATAAAATGTCACATTTGACCAAGCAGAGGTCACTATTGTTATCCTCCTGTGTGTGTCCTTCATGTATGCATGCATATAGTCAAAACTAGACAACACTTGGAATTTCCCAGTGGTCCAGTTGTTAGGCCTCCATGCTTTCAATGCCAAGGGCCCGGGGTTTGATCCCTGGTTGGGAAACTAAGATCCTACAAGCCATGCATCCTGGCCAAAAAAAAAGAAAGGAAAATAGGCAACATTGTACAAACTGTTGTGTAACAGTCTTCTTTTTTAGTCAATGATCTCCCCTCTTCTACTTTAATAATTTTCCAGCTCAGCTAATATTTAGCTCATATTTCAGTATTCCTAGTTTTTTTCATGCAAATTCAGTAACACATGTGTGCGTATGTCTATGTGTGCTGGAACAGAGGTATTGGATGAGAGAGATGCAGAGAAGGGCAGAAGGAAAGGGCAATGAGAAACCTCAGCCTGGCCACAAATAGCAAGCTGCTCAGGGCTGGAAAGCAGGGAACCAGATTTTGAGCCGTGATGAAGTTAATGGTCCAGCTGGTAACAGACCTCAGGTGCCCTAAAAGTTGGCCCCACACTCTGTGCAGGAAAGCAGGATCTTATTACTGATCTCTGGGAAAAAATCAAGATGGGGGACCTTTACATAATTATATCATTTGGCTTAGAAGGCCTCAGAACGAGGGTTTCTCAATACAGATGAGAAAACCGGGGCTCAGAGAGGTCCCAAGTTTATATAATTAGCAGATGAAAGCATCACAATACACCCCCAATATAAATTTTCTATAAACTATATGTAAATGCAGTTTGTTTTTTATTGAGATATGATTGGCATACAAAAAAGCTGGGCATGTTTCATGTATACATCTTGATGAGTTTGAAGATAAGTAAATACCTGTGAAACTATCACCTTAAATAATCTCATAAACTTAACCATCACCTCTAAAAGTTTCCTCCCTCCTTCTTTGTGTATGTGTGTGTGTTTACACGTGTGTGATAAATAAAGAAGGTCTATCTTAACTAATCTTTACAAATATTATACAGCATGGTTAGCCATAGGTATCATGCTATATAGTAGGTCTCTAGGATTTTATTCACTTTGAGGATCTGAAACTATGTACCTTTGGATCAACACCTCTCCAGTCCCCCTTCACCCAGCTCCTGGTAACTACTACTCTCAGCTTCTATGAGTTTGAGTAATTCAGATTTCTGATATAAGGGATCATTCTAAATGCAATTTTAACACAGTTTTGTAGATATCAGAAACCAATCTGTCAAGATTCCCAGACTTTCTACCCCAACACAGGGTATAGAAAAGAAATATAAATAACCTTTTGTTTCTCTTCCCTGACAGCTCAGTTGGTTAAGAATCCACCTGCAATGCAGGAGACCCCAGTTCAATTCCTGGGTTCATTAAGATTCCCTGGGAAAGGGATAGGCTACCCACTCCAGTATTCTTGGGCTTCCCTTGTGGTTCAGCTGGTAAAGAATCCACCTGCAATGTGGGAGACCTGGGTTTGATCCCTGGGTTGGGAAGAACTCCTGGAGAAGGGATAGGCTACTCACTCCAGTATTCTGGCCTAGAAAATTCCATGGACTGTATAGTCCACGGGGTCGCAAAGAGTTGGACATGACTGAGTGACTTTCACAGTTTTGTTTCTCTGCCTCACATAGTCAGAACTCTTCATTAGAGAAGGTGGTACTATTTTCAAAATTGTGTGGTGGTTAGATCAATCAGAACAATTGCCATAGGCAAAGACAGAGAGGAATCTGATGAATGTAAACGCTGAGTAAAAGAAACCAGAGGTTAAAAAGCACATAAAATGTGATGCAATTTATATAAAATTCCAAAGAAGCAAAAATGAATCTATGATGTTAGAAGTCAAGATAGTGGTTCCCTTGGAGGGTTAGCAACCAGGCAAGAACTGGAGGGGGACTTCCATGGGGCTGACAATGATGTACTTCTTAGTCTAGATACTAATTACAAGAGTCTGTTCACTTTATGAAAATTCCCTGACTTCTAGTGATTTGTACACTTTTCCCTATCTTTCTTATGTTTTGTGTATGTATTCAACAGAGATACTCACCTAGGGAAAGTCCAGTTTAAAAAAAAAGAAGAAAAAAAAAAGAACAGGCTTTCTAAAAAGCTTGTTTCCTTTCCTTTCGTTGAACCATAGCAATGGGTAGAAACAGAATTTGAGTAAATCACACACAGCTCAAAAGGATATTGGTTGTGACATTGCATAGACCAGGATGCTCTTACCAACTCAAAATTCAGTGGAACATGATGTTTGGCCCGGCTGTCTACAGAGCCTGACTCTACAATTCATTTACTAGTGCTGTGACCTAGCTATGAAAATTAAGTGAAGCAAGGCATGCCAAGGCTTTGATATGAAGCTTAGTACCTGTCAAGAATGTTTTCCTCTACCCCAACTGCCCACAAGCCTCTGCCTTGTCCTGGCCACTTTCCCGAGGGTGTGTGAGTACTCAGTCACTCACTTGTGTCTGACTCTTTGTGACCCCTTGGACTGTAGCCCACCAGGTTCCTCTGTCCATGGAATTCTCCAGGCAAGAATACTGGAGTGGGTTCCCTTTTCTTCCTCCAGATGATCTTCCTGACCCAAGGATTGAATCTGGTGGTTTCTTTACCACTGAGCCACCTGGGAAGCCCGTTCCTGAGAGTAGATGGCCATATATTTGATAGGTGAGTTGGTAGAGTTTTGCTCTGGCCCAGGGGTTTAGTGGTAGGGGAAGACATAAAGTGGCCATGAAATCCTAAAGTCTGCCTCTAGATGCATGACCTTAGGTAGGAAACTGGTTCTTGATAGGTTAGAGCTTACTGGTTTCCACTTCTAAAATATAGAACTTGCTGAATTTGTCAAGCTGCATTCACCCAATCCCGATGGACACACCAAATTAAAGGACATTTAGATGTCGAGAACTGTCTAAGACAGTCACTTGTTCATTCATTTATTTCACAAAATATGCATTGAATGTCTAGCACACCCGAGCCTCCTGTTGGGGCCACAGCAATGAAGAAGAGGTGTTCATTGCACACTTTTGCATCTTCAGAACTGTCATTCTATAAAACTGGGTGCCTTATCATCTTCCTTCTCTCCCTTGCTCCCCACCCATAGCTTGTCCTGTACCTTTGTGAAAATCAGAAAAACTTGCTGTCTCTTAGCAGACATAGCCCTTGAGTAGAAAGCTTGAAAAGTGAGGCAAGGGCTGAATTTCAGCTCCCTTCACCACCTGGCTGAGTACCTTTGATCAGTACCCAAACTACACAATGACCTTTTGCAATGATCCAGCGGCACATGGATGTAAGGGCAAGCTAGCATGAAGCTTGCCCTGGTCACAGCAAAGCCTGCACTTTCAACCTCAAAACAAAGTAAACCCTTGATGTTGAAAGAAAGCATCCCAAGACCTCCACATTGCGAATATTATTAAATAACTGAAATAACATTAAGCAAGCCTCTGTAAAGTAACAATAAAATTAATTGGGTAGACTCATTGTTATCTTTAAATGCAGTTTTTGTAGATAAAATTTCTAAAGCAAGGGCTCCCTTGGGAAAAAATGTTAAAGAAGTCCTTGATGGAGAAAATTCTTCTTCTGATTCTTGGAAGTGAGAAGTGTATATGAATTGGATTCTCTACATCCAGCTAATAACTAGCTTTTTCCATAAGATTCTAGCCCTGTAGATGTCTTTCCTAGATTCAAAGGGCTTTGAATAAGTTAGCAGGCTTGTTTCACTCCTCGGTTCCTCCACAAAATACAATAAGTATTTGTTAAAATGTAAAAATATTTCACACATAGGGAAATGAGCCTCTTTTTTATTTAAAACAATTTGGCTATAAGCCTATTTGTTTAGTGATCTTGGTTATGATGTTTGGTTCTTCCCCCTGACAATTAACAATAGCTTTTCTTTTCATTAAGTCCAAAGGTAGATATTTTCTTTTGATAACTCTTTGGTAAATGACAAGCACTTGTGTCAGAGTGCAACTTTTCCAGAGGCTGTTGATTTAAACTTGAGTAAAACATTCTTAGAACAAACCCCAGGAACTGGAGAACACTCACACAGTGTTCTCACACAGTTCTTCCGAAGGCTATCTGTGAGCCCCAAATGGTCTTTCTTTAGGCAGGACTTTGTTAATGTGTCTTTATAAATATGAGGGAGTTTGCAATTGCACATGACAGGGATTTCACTTTGGGTGGATTCACGGAAGAAGAGGTTCACTGCCCTCAGGGAAATCACAGTGAAAAGTAGGTCATTTTGATGCTGATCTCCTCAGCAAACTCCTCTAAGACTATGAGTTAAAAAAAAAGAACACCAGTCACAACTAGCTTTTGTATATACAACTTGACAGTTTACCAAGTGTTTTCACTTGCAGATTTCATTTTTTCCTTGAAAAATAAATCCCATGAGATAGACAGCATTATTATTATGACATAGATTTTCCATTATGCATGTGAGAAATTTGAGGCCTGGAGATGTTTAATAATTTGCTCAAAGTCATCTGATGAAAGACAGAGAGAGAGAGAGATGAGAGATGAAGAGGGAAGGAGAGAGAACAGAGAAAGGAAGGCAGCAGCAGGAGAACCTAAGTTCTCTGATTGTGAATTCCAGGATCTTTTTGGCTAAGTCAGGAGGTCTGTCACAAATAAACGGCCCAACTTTCTCTTCTTTCACCCCAGGTAAGATTGCACAAGGAGAAACTGTCTCTGACGTGCCCGCCTCATAACTTTGTTCCCTTTCAGTGTCTTTACCCTTGCCAAAGCCTGCTCTCCAGAAGGACTCTGACTTTGGCTTCACTTACCATTGAGAATCTGTACTCATTTATGTAACAACACGTACCACCAATGTGAAAGGGTGCCCAAGGAACTTAATTATCTACCCATGTTAGTGTTAAAGGCAATGATACAAGAAAGCCTTCAGTCATGGAGGTCAGTTTGTGTCCAATTATTTTTCTAATACAAGAAATATATACAAGAAATATTTATGAAGAATATGTGCTCATTCACTTTAGCTGCATCCCACTCTTTGCAACCCTATGGACCATAACCCACCACGCTCCTCTGTCCATGGGATTTCCCAGGCAAGAATACTGGAGTGGGTTGCCATGCGCTTCTACATCTCCTGAACTGCAGGCAGATTTTTGTTTTTTACTGCTGAGCCATCAGGGAAGGCTGTTATGAAGATTTTAGAGTAGAAGTTAAAAGCTGGTCTCTGGAACTAGACAGTCTGGGTTTATATTCCCTTGTTTAACCTTAGAGAAGTTAATTCTCTGTGCCTCAGTTTCCTCACCAATGTAATGAGAATAATAATGATGTTTATATAATGGATTGTAGTCTTTAATTAATTAATAAATAAATGTAAAGTGCTTAAGATAGTCCATGGTATAAGTACCAGATAAATGTTGGCTTTTGTTTGTTGAATATGAAATATTGTTTGTTGAACAAATATTTATGCAATGAGTGGAGTTTTTGAGCACCTATTATGTGGTAGAAGGAAATGGCAACCCTCTCCAGTATTCTTGCCTGGAGAATTCCATGGACAGAGGAGCCTGGTGGGTTACAGTCCGTGGGATTGTAAAGAATCAGACATAACTGAGCAACTAACTATTTCTTTCATCATGTTATAGGCACAGCATGGAACTCTAAGGGTATAATGGTGAATTCTATAAGCATAGTTTTTGCTTACTTGAAGCCTAGATTCTAGCAGGAAGAGACAATTATACAAAAACGTATTGAATTGCAATTGGAAAGGGAGCTACTAAAATTTTTAGTGTTCTAAGAATTTATAACAAGGATCAGTTCAGTTCAGCTCAGTCGCTCAGTCGTGTCTGACTCTTTGCAATCCCATGAATCGCAGCACGCCAGGCCTCCCTGTCCATCACCAACTCCCAGAGTTCACTCAGACTCATGTCCATCGAGTCAGTGATGCCATCCAGCCATCCCATCCTCTGTCGTCCCCTTCTCCTCCTGCCCCCAATATCTCCCAGCATCAGAGTCTTTTCCAATGAGTCAACTCTTTGCATGAGGTGGCCAAAGTACTGGAGTTTCAGCTCTAGCATCATTCCTTCTAAAGAAATTCCATGGCAAGAATAACAAGACTCAAAATCTGAGAAGTGGGATGTGATAGAAAGTTTAGGGAAAGTCTAACATACAAGATTTGATGGAATAAGAATTAGGTGCAAAGAAGAAGGAAGGCATTCCAGGCAGGAAAAATATCAGGGCATACTCCAAGGACTGAGATCTGTCCATGTGGCAGGAACATACCAAGAGAAAAAGACTGATGTGAGTTTAGATCGGGTTCTACATAGCTATGGAAGGCCATGGAGAGAAACCTGGAATGGCCTAGTCAAATCTGCATGTAAAACATACCACTCACCATGAAACCTAGCGAATGAACTTGAAGATGAGAATAGCTGCAAAGAGGCTAGCTAAATAGCATTTACAAGCTCAGGATATGGAAGAAGACAGCTAAGTTTACTTTCTGGCTCTGTCATTTATTTTGTTAGCAGTGCAAATTTGGGTGAGTTACTTAATTTTTCTGAGTTTTAATTTCCTCATTTCTAAAACTGGGGGACATATATCTTTCTGGTGGGGTGGTTATGAGGATTAAGTGAAGTAATTCACATTATAGCACTTAGAACAGTAACCAGCCTCTAAAGTATTCATGTCAGTTGCTAGTAGTAACTTACTTTATTGCCTTAACCTATGGAGAGGGAAATGGCAACCCACTCCAGTGTTCTTGCCTGGAGAATCCCAGGGATGGCAGAGCCTGGTGGGCTGCCGTATATGGGGTCGCACAGAGTTGGACATGACTGAAGCGACTTAGCAGCAGCAGCAGCATGCAGGAGATAGTGATGGCTAGAATTACAATGTAGCATTGCAGATGGAAAGAGGCAAATGTATTTGAGATATTTATGAGCTGAAACTATATGATCCCTAGGATGGTGGTAATTGGTTGATGATCAAAACCCTCTGTTATCTCAGCTTTTCAGATAAAAATGTGATTTCTGTCAGTGTATTTTAACTTTATTTTTCTTATACTAGTCCAACTCACAAGAGTACAATGAGAAATCAGAGACCAATGAATTCATTTATAGAAAGCAATAATTTAAAGAAAGCTTTTCATACCCTCTGGTCGTTACACATTCCTTGACATAGGAGACGAAGTTCTAATCATAAGATTGCTTGGCAAACATGAAATCAGAGCAGGGGAGTTGGCTGGATGGTTTAAATGTCTGCTTTACTCAAGCCTCACACGCTTAGCTCAAGTGTTTCCATTGGCCTGACGTGCCTTTTCCAACTGTCCACCTGGCTAACTCTTATCATTTAGGATTCAGCCTAGAGTTATCTCTTCTACAAAGCTTCCCATATTTTCTGAGGTTGGATTAAGCTCTCTTCCTCTCAGCTCTCACAACTACCATGTTCAAGACTTTTATTTCCAACTGACCATGTCATTAGAATTCTTTCTCTCGGCTTATTTCACCCATGACTTCTTGAGAGCAAGGAACATATGTTTTTGACTGCTCTTTACTGCAGCACAGTATATGTTTACCTAGCAGAAGCTCAAAAGAATACTGCTTGAACTGCTGACTTGCCCCAAATATCAATAGATAATGGGATATCCACTGCCCAAAGAAATGGGGTCTTGCCTACTGAAGAGTATTGGAGAAGTAATATCAGGAATTCTTGTTCTTGTTTCTTTTTTTACTAGTCTCCAAACAAACCACCTTCCTTTTGCTGATTTAGTCAATGTAACCACAGTGCATAGCCCCATTTCTTTTGCATGTATATTTTGATTAGATTTCTAGCTGGCTCATTTTAATATAGGGGATATTCTGTCTGTCAAAGGGATCTCTGCAAAATCACATGAAGAATTTGTTATTTAACCCAAAACAACAGCTGCAGGTGTCGGTGCAAAACTAGAATTCTAAATTGATTTTGACAATTGTTGTATGGAAGGTACAAATAAAGTTCAGAGGCAGCACAGATAGATCTTAAAAACAGGGGAAAGGAAGATCAGGAGAGACTTGGAGACCAGGTAAAGACGAATGGATGGAATTCTGAGAGTTGGAAAAACTGAGGTTAAGACAATGAACAGCATGAACAAAGGTATGAAATTAGAAACATGCCACACCATTCTGTCCTGTTTGGGAGAATAAGTATAATAGTCCTATTTGCTTAGAACCCTGGGTTTCAGCAAGGATGCCGAGTGGAATAGATTTGCAAAAGTATAATGGTCAGGGCCAGATCTTGGAGAATTTTTTATGCTAAACTAAGGAATCTGACTCTATTTGTCAGACAATGGGGAGCCATTGAAAACTGTTCAACAGAAGGATGGCACACAGTGGTTTATAAATATCTCAATACTGATGTCCAGTTGTGTAATGTTTTGCAGTTATAGATCTTTTTCATCCGAACAGTCTTTTTAAATCCTCATCATGCCTTTTGAGAGATGTATGGTCTATGTTTTAACAGAAAGAGACTGAAGTTTAGGGAGTTTAAATGTCTCACTGCAAGTCCTATAAGTAGTAAACACAGAGCCTAGGCCTTTTGCCCCAAGTTCCATGCTCTTGCTACTGCAGTGCGGCCTTTAAGATGAATTATTGATCTGATAGATGTAAGTTGTAAGGATAGTAGGATGGAAAAGAGAATAAGCACTTGATAAATTATTATTATCATGGATTATTATTTGCAGAAAAGGCTAGTTGGTAAGAAGAAAAGAGATCCCAAGCCTACTACATACAGTCTTTTCTAGTTGACAAAGAATTTTCAAGTGTGTTCATTTTCTTTTAGAAACAAAGTCATGGAAATTCTCTCCATTTTTACAAATGGGATTATTGAGGCTCATCAAGGTGAGGGGACTTGCTTCAGAGTCTGGAATGTCTGCACTGTCTAGTATGGTAGTTACAAATTATGTATTGCTATTGAGTTCTTAAAATGTGGCTAGGTCTGCTCGGAGGTGTGCTGCAGGTGTAACAAAGACATTGGATTTCAAAGACTTTGTAGAGAAAAGTCATGTAAAATATCTCCATAAAGTTTTATATTTGACATGTCAAGTTCTCATATTCTGGATATACTGAATTGAGTAAAATATACTATTAAAATTAGTTGCACCTGTTTCTTTTTATGTGTTTACTAAAAAATTTTAAATTATCAATGAGCTTTGCATTATATATAACACCAATTGAATAGCACTGTTCTAGACCACAAAGCTATTGCCACTACTTGAATACTCCATGGCCAACATCCATTCCCATCCAAATGCTCACTTTAGAAGAGGTAGTAATAAGAATAATGATTGTAGTCATTATTTATCCACTTCCAAAGTTTCTAAGCACTTTACATGCATGAACTGATTTAATCTTATAATTTCATGACCTATTATTTTATATGTAATAGATCATTTTATTTTGCAGATAAGAAACAGAGAAATGCAGTAGCTCCCTGAGAACCACAGATTTAGTGGAGTCAGAATTCAGACTTAGTCTGCCTCTAAGGCTTCCCAAGTGCTATAGTGGTAAAGAATTTGCCTGGAGTGCAGGAGACACAGGAGAAACGGGTTTGATCCCTGAGTCAGGAAGATCCCCTGGAGGAGGAAACGGCAACCCACTTCAGTACTCTTGCCTGGAAAATTCCATGGTCAGAGGAGCCTGGAGGGCTACAGTTGGAAAGAGTCAGACATGACTGAGTGCGCGCATGCACACACACACACACACACACACACACACACACACACAAACACACACAGTCTTTTGGAAGGCTTTAGTGGCTGCCTTAGTTGGGTAAGTCGCAAGGAGACATTTGGCTTGACTCACTTTACTTGTGACCTACTATAAATCAAGCTCGGAGAAGGCGATGGCAACCCACTCCTGTACTCTTGTACTCTTGACTGGCAAATCCCATGGACGGAGGAGCCTGGTAGGCTGCAGTCCGTGGGGTCGCTAGGAGTCAGACACGACTGATCGACTTCACTTTCACTTTTCACTTTCATGCATTGGAGAAGGAAATGGCAACCCACTCCAGTGTTCTTGCCTGGAGAATCCCAGGGATCGGGGAGCCTGGTGAGCTGCCCTCTCTGGGGTTGCACAGTTGGACACAACTGAAGCGACTTGGCAGCAGCAGCGTAAGTCAACCTGCATGTAAGAGACTTTAAATATTATATCATTTAATCTTTGCAACAACCCCATTAAATAGTTACTAATCCTTTTTATAGGTGAGTAAACTGAGGCTTAATGAGACTGCACAATCTGCCCAAAGTCACACTAGGGACATGGTGGGACTCAGTTCGTAATCCAGCCTGAACCTAAGGTTGATACTCCATCACTAGGCCAGTTTGTGAAAGAGCTCCACCTGAATCTCCTTGGGGGTGCTCCCTAGGTGAAACCCCCTGAGGTATTGAAGCAGTCTTTCTGGGGTAGGCTCTGGGAATTTGTCCTTAGAATTGCTTCAGATGACCCCCATCATTGGCCACCTTTGGTGATAACCACCCTATCTGAGTTTTTCTCTTTCCTGGGAGTCTCACCTCTCCAGTCTCTCCTGTGAGCTGATGAAAACTTAGGGGAAAAAAAGGAAAAAAGGAAAAGAAAACAAACAAAAACAGTATTTCCCTTAGGCTACTTCAGTGGGGCAGACTACTCATCTCCCTGGGTCTCTGCTTCTTTCAAATCTTATCATCGTCTGCCCTAAAAGGTGGGATGCAATGACTTAATTAAGCAGAGATAAACATAGGCTTCAGAGATAAAACAACAAGTCCTCCTGAAGACATCCTTAGAAACATCTAAGCAGTTCAGGGCTGTGTCTGAGATGAAAGAGATGGGGATTTAGGAAGTGTGGAGGTGGGGAGGATGGGAGGAAGGAATGTAGTGGGAGACTCAGAGGCTCCCTAGGTGATTTATGGATTCTTGGATGATTCCGTAAGAACCACTGGATGTGAATGAAGGCACAGAGTGAATGAAACTAAGTGACTCTTGGGGGTTGGGGTTGTGTGTATGTGTGTGTGAGGGGGGAGGTTGGGGTTGTGTGTATGTGTGTGTGAGGGGGGAGGTTGGGGTTGTGTGTATGTCTATATGTGTGCACGCAGGCATGCTCATGTGCCTATGTGTTTTTTGCAGCCTTGTTTGCAGGTAGACGAGCAGTTGCTTTATGTGACAGATTCAGAACTTCTGACTAGCACACAAATATAAAATTAGGCACCAGGTTTCATGGCAACCCAACTCGACACAGTAGCAAATAAGAATTGCTTGAGAATCTGAGAAAGAAGCCAACATTGTGTGTGTCACAACTAGCCTGCCTTCCTTTGACCAATTTCTCCTAATTTAGCAATATTTCCGTTCCTACCCTAATTTCCCCTGGTTTGTAAACTACGTCACTTAACTGAACTCAGCTCCAGACTTTAGAAAAACAAAATGTTGTATGTCAGCAATGGTTTTTTTGGAGTTTCTACCTCTAAAGAATTTTACTTGATTCCAATTTTTTCCTTTCACTCTTGGAAGATTGTAGTATCAGTTGTGTTTTCGTATTTCTCCTTTTCTAATGGAGTGTCTAACTCAGTATAATGCAGTGTTTGTTAAATGTGATTAAAGATTTCAGTGTCTGGTAAAAACCAATATTTACCAGGGAAATCCCGCCAACATAAATGCGTAGGCAAGGTAGAAAATATTGGCTCAATCTCCCCCTGGACACACACTTACAAACAAGGACTGTAGATGTTTTCCATGTCACTTCTGACATTTCTGGGCTCTTGCTTTGCCAGTTTCACACATGTATCCAATTTAACACAGGTTCTGAACAGTCTTAAAACTGGGCTAATCTAGGTAATTGACTCCAATATTAATTTTCTTGAAGTTGTTTTCCTATTAGCTAAGGTTTGCTGTTGTTTGTTTTGTTTCTGCTCTGGTGGTTCTTCTAGCATTTATCATACACTGTCATGTAATTTAGTTTAAAAGGCTTCCTTGAATTATGAGAACTAGTAGTATTCGAAATAGTAAACAAGGGAATACTGATCTTTTACAAAGTAGATTATACCACAAAATTTATGTGCAGAAACATACAACAGACATTTTGAGATTAAATCAGTCTTGTTGAGTGATTGCTTTCATTTAGTAAACATTTACTGAATTGAATTTATTCACTGATTGAATTTATTGAATGAATGAAATACTGCTATACTTTGAATGAATTTCAAATAGTTGTAGTTTGGATGTGAAATTATTTTTCTGAAATTGAATAGCCTGGGCAGCCAGCAGACAGAAGGCCCCAGCTGGCACCTGGCACTATAGCCCCAGGAGAAGGACTGGAGAGGCGGGGATTGAGTGAATTTCACATGGCCAAAGCTCAGGACCAAGTTTGTAGCAAAAGCGTGAAGCTGTATGTTCCTATACCACACTTCTTCTTATGTACAGAGGGCTGGGTCTGAAATGAGGAAGATGGAATGACTCATCTACAAAAAGGGCCGCTGAGCCTGCTAATGGCAAACCTTGAACAGAGCCTGGTAAGCAGCAAGCACTGCTTGCCTTATAAACAAGTAAAATGAAATGTGATAGCCTACTGTAATTTATAGGTTCAGTGTGGAATGTTCTAATTAAGAGTTAGGCTCGAGAACAGTTTCTAAGTCTAGCTATTGTGATAAAATTCCTTTGGTTACTTTCTTTGACTCCAAATACTCAAGAGCTTATGCTTCAAAAACTGAGGACCATGGGAAGGATGGATAAGGATAATGTTAATCAGAGCCACCATCAATTGAGAGTCTGCCTGAACAAAATATCTCTGATCTTCAAAACAAGCTTGTGAGGTAGATTGCATTGCCATCAATGTATAGATGACAGAACAGGGAAATGGTGAATGAGGCTGGAGAGGTGGCCTGAGTGTCTGAGCTCAATAATAGGCCCCAGTTGAGGCACAAAGAAGCAAAAGACAGATTGCTGTTGTCCTCAAGGAATATGTGATCTTGGAGGGGTGCAGGGATGTTCAGACACAGAAGGCAACCAGCAAGGGCACACTGTGGGCTGTGGGCTGGATTACCCAACAGGGAGTGGGGGCAGCTAAGGCATGCTTGCGCTTGGAACAGAGCAGGTGCTTAATATATGTTTGCGGAAGTGTGCTGAACTTAACTGAGTTAAAAGCCAAATAAAGGTAATCGTAGATGACAAGATGTGGAGTCCAAAATGAAATGCAGGGGGTGTTGAAGAAAAATGGTTAGAGAGTAAGGGGGAGCAGACTGTGAAGTGGGGGACTCCGGACTCGATGTAGGAGCAGCAAGGAACTGCTGGAAGCTCTTGAGGAGGGGAGAAACACGAGGAAAGAGGGAATTTAGGACAATCTGACCAACAGGAATATGTAAGATGACTCTCAATGGGAAGTAGCTAGAGTTAGGGATCCCAGGAAGACCCAATTGTAGGGATATAAATTGAAAACAACACAGGCTAGAAAAGGTAGTGACAGCAGAATGGAATAGATGAGTTCTAAGTAACATCTGGAAAGGAAAAAAAAAATATATATATATATCATTCATAATAAGGCAAAAATGTATGTCGTTCTCAATAAGAGACGATCAGGGAGAGGAAGGTGTCCAAAAGGCTCCAGGGAGAGGAGGGTGTAGCTACAGTCTCTAGTCTTGGAGTGGACATAAGAACAGAGCCAGTGACTGATATGAGGGAGTTGGGATAGGTGGAGAAATGTTAATTTGGACTGCTTGGAGTCTGATGTGATACCCATATAATTGTAAGGACTTAGGGTGTGGACTGAGCTGCAAGCATGGATTGCTGCCAAGCATGAGCTGGGGACTGTGAGCACACACTCCCTGTCCATGACTCTCCAGGGCTTGTGTCTATCTTCTAATTGATTCCTAGAGAAAGACCAGTAACAAATATAAGATTCCTCTAGATTATCTCACCAACTCCTTGCTCTCCTCCACTCTCTCCTCCCCCATCTCCTCGGTTCCCAGTTGCAACACAGTCAAAGCAAAGCTAAGAGTGATACAAGTCTTGGGTGATTTCTAGTTCTGAAAGGCATAAGCCCAAAGCAGGAGATTTCTCTTTTCTCAACATCTGCAAGGAAGAAGGCCAAGTTCTCCACAGAGAGGACCACTAAAACTGGAAGATGCCCAAGAGACTCATCATATTTAAAACAACTCCTTGGTTCATAGGTGATGAAACTGAGGCTGGGAGAATTGAACTGACATCTCCAAGATCATGCAGCCATTCCCTCTGTGAAACAGCAGGGACCAGTTTTGAATTTTTATAGAACCTATTGTTACCACTTTACTGTGTCTCATCTCTGACTGGCAACAGTTAAAATACTATTCAATTAAACTAGTATTTGTGGATACATAACAGATGTCAGTCCCCATGCTAGACACAGAGGATGCCAGAAGGGTAAACAGAGCAATCACTGACATTGAGGCACTTACAGAAAAGAAAGAATGTTTTGAGAATAGGGGTAACTGCTTTTCCTTGTGTAGGAGTAGTAGAGAAGGCTTCCTGGAGGGAGCTATACCCTGGCAAGGTTTTAAAGGATGAATAGGAGTTTGCCAGGCAAGAAATAGAAAAAGAAAGAAATAGCATATATCGAAGCAAAGAGATGATACAATACAGCATTTGGCATTACTATAAGAGTTTAGTAGTTTTATCATAATTAAGAGAGAGGGGGAACAGCAGGATAGGCAAGCAGAGCACTGCTAGGAATTTTAAAAGTATGTGTAGAGGGGGTAGGGAAGTGAAAAACATGAAGAAAACATCCACAAGGGCCCTGAGTGATATTCTCTAGGGTTATAGTTAGAATAAGAGATATATGAAGTGTTAGAGAGCAAAAGTCAATAAACTTTAAAAAGGACCAGATAGTAGTTATTCTAGGCTTGTGAGCCACATGGTCTGAGTTGCAAATATTAGACTCTGCTATTTAGGCATGAAAACGGTCACAGATAATACAAAAACAGATGCATGTGACTGTATTCCAATGAACCTTTATTTGCAAAAACAAGTATCTATCCCAAGGGCCATATTTGCCAATCATTATTGCAGAGACATCCTGAGATACTGACATCACCTATGGGAGAAAGAACAAAGGCGTGCATCTTAATCCTTGCAATCTACAAATATACTATACTACCCAGCAAAAGAGGATTAAGGTTCTTGATGAAAACAAAGTTGCTAATGGGCTTCTCAGGTGGCACAGTTGTAAAGAATCCACCTGTCAATGCAGGAGATGCAAGAGACATGGGTCAATCCCTGGGTTGGGAAGATGCCCTGGATTAGGAAATGGCAACACACTCTAGTATTCTTGCCTGGAAAATTCCATGGGCAGAAGAGCCTGGCAGGCTACAGTTGATGGAGTCACAAAGAGTTGGACATGATGGAGCACACACACTGCTAACGAGTTAACCCTAAAATAAAAATATTATTTTAGGTTATCTAGGTGGGCCTAATGTATAAGGGTTCTTAAATGGGGAAAAGGAAGACAGATGAGACAGTGTCCGAATGATGGAATGTGAGAAATATTCAACTGACCACTTCTGGCTTTGAATATGGAAGAGGGCCAGAAGCCAAGGAATGCAGGCAGCCTTTAGAAGCTGGAAAAGGCAAGAAGATGGATTTTCCCCTAGAGATTCCAGAGAGGAACACATCCCTGTTAAAACCTTTTCAGCTATGAAGTTTGTGAAATTTCTTACAAAGGCCGTCATAACTAATACAATATGCACGTGAGCTAATCCTTCTAAACACTGTGGAGAAACTCTCCAGCTTCCAGAGTTAAGAACTCAGGTATAACAACCATTTCAGTGCCTCATTCAAAAGAAAAGGGAAGGTTAAAGAAATCTGGATTTGGATGTGGGGAAATTAGGCAATGCTTCAGGGAGTATCTAGAATAAGGAACCTCTTTTACACCAAATAGGCTTTATGGCTCTCTGTATAAGAGGCATTATAACAAAATTTCCCTTGATTTGTGTTTCTCCAGGGGCTCCCAGACTCACACACTTGGGGATGTAGACCTCAGGAAAGAGAACTTGTGTGTGTGAGGGTGTAGATGAAAGTCCCAGAGCAGGTCCTGTATGCAGGCTGAGTGGGGAAGTGGCTTGTCAGACATCAGCCCCTGACCTTCTATTCTGCCCACGGCTGGCCACCCCCTTGCCCTCTGCTGTGCCACTGTACTATTTACGTCACAGGGAATACAGTTTGCTGCTCTGAAATGTGTGTTATGAGGGAAATGAGAACACGATGCCGGTGGCATTTGACAAAGGAGGTAGCAAGCCAGAGACGAGCTCAGGCAGGCCTGGCAGTGCTGGGAGGGGTCATTTCAGAGACAGCCACCAACTGCTGGGCACTCACAGAGGTAGGTCAACTGAGGTCAAGGGCCTCTGCCCAAGAGCCATCTCAAACTGCCTTCCGTGGTATGGGGGGAGGCCATGATTCTAACCTCCCTTCCACACTGCAAACATCCTGAAAGCAGAGAGTTCCTCAAGCAGCTGACACAGTGACTTCTCCTCCATAGCCAGGTCCTTGCCCAGTGGCTACCTGGTTAATAGTAAACTCCAAGAGACAGTGAAGGCAGACCTCACAACAACACGAATTCTCACCATAAATTCAAGAAGCACATTTCAATGTACAAAACATCCTCACATACACCGTCTCAAATGATCCACTTAAGGATGCTATGCACTGAGGACTAGCAAACCTCCATTTAGCTGGGGAGTCCCTGGTGGCTCAGTGGTAAAGAATCTGTCTGACAATGCAGGAGACATGGGTTTGATCCCTGGGTCAGGAAGATTCCCTGGAGGAGGAAATAGAAACCCACTCAGTATTCTTGCCTGGGAAATCCCACGGACGCAGGAGCTACAGCTCATCGGGTCGCAAAAGAGTTGGCTAGGACTTAGTGACCAAACAACAAATACCATTTTGTGGAGGAGGATCTGAATTTCACAGGCACTAAGTGACTGGGCTCACACTCCACAGCTCGGAGCTGGAGGAGTTGGGCCTGAACCCAGGTCTTCAGTGTTTTCAATTGGGAGTTCATTTGCATCTCAGAATCGCTCCTACCTCCCTGCCTTCCCTTCCTGTCTACTTTCTGAAAACACTGAATATTTACTATGTACCAGACAACATTGTCCAAGACCCCATGGATATAAAGTTAACTAGGAAGGTTCTGGACCTGAAGAAGATCATAGTTTGGCAGGGGAGGCAGCCATGTCACTGTGCAAACTGTGATACAACCTAAAACTAAGACACTTATCGAGTACTCTCTGTGCTATGTACTATATGATTAACATTTAACATCGTATGATGTAGATACTATCTTCCTTACTTTACAGGGAAGGAAATATAACTTTAGACTCATTAAGTACCTTGTAATTTGTAGCCAGATCCCTATTCTGTCTTAATTCCCCATCTCACACTCTTGGTCACTCTGCTGTGCTATGTCACCATAAGCACAAACATAAAGCCAGAGCAGTGAAAGAGCAGAGGAAAGATGGCTTGTACGCCCGGAAGAATTAGAGAAGGACACTTTCCCTAGAAAGTGGATATGTGCATATATAGCAGCAGAGAGGAATGAATCAGGTCATTTAAAGATGATCTTTAAGTTTGATCCCTGATTCTAAAAACTGAACACAAGAAGAGAGTATCCCAGAAAATTGATACCATTTAAAAAATATTTTTTTCTGAGCAACTATCACATGCAAAGCATTATCTGGGGATTTCATGAGGAATCAGATTCAGGTCCAACTCTGAAGGAGGTAATCCTGTATTTGCGCTGAGGGAGGGGAGGTGAAACCACTTCTTAAGAGTGGTGCGGGGTAGAAAAAAGACTCTGAACTGGGAGCAGGGAGATCTGGATTCCAGTCTCAGTTTTATCACCAGTTCATCCAGTAAGCCCCTCAGCCTCTCAGTTCCATTTCTGTAGCAAATCCAGTGTTGAGACAGATGATATCCAGGGCCTCTTCTAGCTCTGATATTCTACCATTCTGACTCATGAAGAAGTAGAGGACAAGAGCTTACCTGGAGCAGTAGGCTGGAGAGGGAGAGAGCGGTTCATCTCATCAGAAGCCATCCCATAGGAGGTGCCTTTGAATCCTGAATCCTACCAGTGCCCACCAGGCAGGTCCCCTGCCTGTTCTCTACTCTCAACCTTGCAGAGGTTCCTCTAAATAATGAAACCACAAATCAGTGCCCCAAGAGATCAACATTTTTAAGATGCCCTGTATACATCCATAGCACCAAGTAGCTACTTGAAGGTATTATAGTATTATTATGCTGTTATAGAATTGTGGTAATTGACTATTTACTGGGTGTATTCTATGTGTAAGGTGCCATGAGGAGTGTTTTGCTGACAATTATCTACTCTTCTTGCCAAAGGTAAGCAGTGTGACTATCTCTACTCTAGAAATGAATCTGTGGGTGGAGAAGGTTAAATAACTTGCCTGAGGACACAGGGCAACCAGTCCATGGCAGAGCCTATACTCCCACCCAGGACTGTCTGACCCCAAAGGCATAACTCTTCATCCCCCTGCTAGATAATCTGTGATGCTTCCAATCTGGATATCCTTCTTTCTCTTTAGTGTGCAATGAGCAACTGCAAAGGCTGTAAAGTAACCTGTACAAATCATATCAAATACTCACCTTACAGTTTGCAAAGTGCTTTCTCATAAATCCATCATCTGATTCTCATGGCAGCCAGTTGAGATGGAGTATTATTTCCGTTTTATAGAAGAAGAAACTGAATCTCAAGGGAAGTGAGTAACTTGGAGTTCTCTTAAACCTCCTTGCCATGCTAATCACATACTCATCTAAATTTCTGAGGAATTATTTTTCAGAACATTGTGTCATGTGTCTTAAAATGTATCCAGTTATTTATATTTGGATTGCAGCATGGCTAACATAGGGCCTTCCTGGAGAGAAAAGACCAAATGGCAACTGGTGTTTCCTTAAATCTTCTTCCAGGACTCAGTGTAAGTAATTTCCAAACAACTAAGAATAGTCCAGTGAATCCCAACCATCACAATAATACATCTTTTTTTCATTCAAGATGCCAGTACATTCATGGAACTCTATCCTCTTTACTGAGTTGACAATGTTTATGTAAACTTCATAGAACATTTTGAGCCTGCTTTTCTGAGGATAAGACTGTATGTAGTGCTATGGAATATATCATAAAGAACTTTCTTATATATTTTATACAAATCACATCTAAATGCAATTTAGCAAGACTTTGTCTATATTAGACACATATCTATCAAGTCTTCCCAACTATATACCCCAAGAAAGCACATAGACGGTCCTAAGAATAGGAGAGGGAGACTACTTTCTCCCCCACAAATTCATCAAAAGATCATTTGAATGCTGAGCAACTTCCACAAAACAACTTCTGAACACTGGCAGAGGACACTGGGCACCCAGAAAGGCAGCCCATTCTCTTCGAAAGAAGGGGTGTGATTACTGGCTTGATTGCTCTCTCCCCTTTTGACTCTCCCTTTTCTCTCCTAGGTCACCTCCATCTCCTCCCTCCCCCTTCTCTTCTCTACTTAAGATTCTCTGTGAATCTCTCTTTCAGGCTTTGGAGAACACTTAGTGAACTGATTACTGTCTAGATTGGTCTCTCCCCTTTTGACTGCCCCCTCCTCCTCCTAGTCACCTCTATCTCCCTTCTCCCTCTTCTCTTCTCTGTGTAACTCCGTGAACCTCTCTGGGTGTTTCAGACTGTGAAGAACACATAGAAAATTGATTACTGGCTAGATTGGTCTCTCCCCTTTTGATTTTCCCTCTTCTCCCTCCTGGTCACCTCTATCTCCCTCCTCCCTCTTCTCTTCTCCATGTAACTCTGTGAACCTCTCTGAGTGTCCCTTGCTGTGAGGAATCTTTTCACCATTAACCTAGATGTTTTATCATCAGTGCTGTATGGATGGAGAAGTCTTGAGGCTACTGTAAGAATAAGACTGAAAGCCACAGGCAGGAGGCTTAAATCCAAAACTTCAGAACATCAGAGAATTCCTGACTCCAGAGAGCATTAATCGACAAGAGCTCATCCAAAAGCCTCCATACCTACACTGAAACCAAGCTCTACCCAAGAGCCAACAAGTTTCAGAGAAAGACATACCATGCTAATTCTCCAGCAACTCAGGAACATAACCCTGAGCATTAAAATACAGGCTGCCCAAAGTCACACCAAACCCATAGACACCTCAAAACTCACTACTGGACACTTCATTGCACTCCAGAGAGAAGGGATCCAATGCCATCCACCAGAACACCAACATAAGCTTCCTTAATCAGGAAACGTTGGCAAGCCACTCATCCAACCCCACCCACAGGGAGCAACCTCCACAATAAAGAGGAACCACAAACTTCCGGCATACAGAAAGGCCACCCCAAACAGAGCAATCTAAACAAAATGAAAAGGCAGAGAAATATTCAGCAGGTAAAGGAACATGATAAATGCCCACCAAATCAAACAAAAGAGGAAGAGATAGGGAGTCTACCTGAAAAAGAATTCAGAATAATGATAGTAAGTGAAAGTGAAGTCGCTCAGTCATGTCTGACTCTTTGCGACCCCAAGGACTGTAGCCCACCAAGCTCCTCAGTCCATGGAATTTTCCAGGCAAGAGTACTGGAGTGGGTTGCCATTTCCTTCTCCAGGGGATCTTCCCAACCCAGGGATTGAACCCGTGTCTCCCACACTGCAGGCAGATGCTTTACCATCTGAGCCACCAGGGAAGCCCGTAATGATAGTAAAGATGATCCAAAATCTTGAAAACAAAATGGAGTTACAGATACATAGACTAGAGACAAGGATTAAGAAGATGCAAGAAATGTTTAACAAGGACCTAGAAGAAATAAAAAAGTCAATCAATAATGAATAATGCAGTAACTGAGATCAAAAGCACTCTGGATGGAACCAATAGTAGAATAACTGAGACAGAAGATAGGATAAGTGAGGTGGAAGATAGATTGGTGGAAATAAATGAGCAAGAAAGGAAAAATGAAAAAAGAATTAAAAGAAATGAGGACAACCTCAGAGGCCCAACATTCGAATCACAGGAGTCCCAGAAAAAGAAGACAAAAAGAAAGGCCATGAGAAAATACTTGAGGAGATAATAGTTGAAAACTTCCCTAAATGGGGAAGGGAATGGCCACCCAAGTCCAAGAAACCCAGAGGGTCTCAAACAGGATAAACTCAAGGGGAAACGCCCCAAGATGCATATTAATCAAATTAACAAAGATCAAACACAAAGAGCAAATATTAAAAGCAGCAAGGGAAAAGCAACAAATAACACACAAGGGGATTCCCATAAGGATAAAAGCCAATCTTTCAACAGAAACTCTTCAGGCCAGAAAGGAATTGCAGGACATACTCAAAGAGATGAAAGAGAAAAACATACAACCCAGATTACTATACCCAGCAAAGACCTCATTCAGATATGAAGGAGAAATCAAAAGCTTTACAGACAAGCAAAAACTGACAGAATTCAGCACCACCAAACCAGCTCTTCAACAAATGCACAAGGATCTTCTCTAGACACGAAACAGAAAAGGTTTATAAACTCGAACACAAAACAACAAAGTAAATGGCAATGAGATCATACTTATCAATAATTACTCTAAATGTAAATGGGTTGAATGCCCCAACCAAAAGACAAAGACTGGCTGAATGGATACAAAAATAAGACCCCTATATATGCTGTCTACAAGAGACCCACCTCAAAACAAGGGATACATACAGACTGAAGTGAAGGGCTGGAAAAAGATATTCCATGCAAATAAAGATCAAAAGAAAGCAGGAGTAGCAACACTCATATCAGAGAAAATAGACTGAAATAAAGGCCATGAAAAGAGACAAAGAAGGATACTACATAATGATCAAAGGATCAATCCAAGAAGAAGATATAACAATTATAAATATTTATGCACTCAACGTAGGAGCATCACAATATGTAAGGCAAATGCTAACAAGTATGAAAGGGGAAATTAACAGTAACACAATAATAGTGGGAGACTTTAATACCCCACTCACACCTATGGATAGATCAACTAAACAGAAAATTATCAAGGAAAAACAAACTTTAAATGATACAATGGACCAGTTAGACCTAATTGATATCTATAGGATATTTCACCCCAAAACGATGAATTTCACCTTTTTCTTGAGTGCACACAGAACATTCTCCAGGATAGATCACATCCTGGGCCATAAATCTAGCCTTGGTAAATTCAAAAAAATTGAAATCATCTCAAGCATCTTTTCTGATCACAATGCAGTGAGATTAAATGTCAACTGCAGGAAAAGAAAAAACTATTAAAAATACAAATGTATGAAGGTTAAACAACACACTTCTGAATAACTGACAAATCATAGAATAAATTAAAAAAAGAAATCAAAATATGCATAGAAACAAATGAAAACATGAAAACCCAAAACCTATGGGATTCAGTAAAAGCAAAGCTAAGGGGAAGGTTCATAGAAATACAAGCTTACCTCAAGAAACAAGAGAAAAATCAAATAAATAACCTAACTTTACATCTAAAGCAACTAGGGAAGGAAGAAATGAAGAACCCCAGGGTTAGTAGAAGGAAAAAAATAATAAAAATTAGGACAGAAATAAATGAAAAAGAAACAAAGGAGACTAGCAAAAATCAACAAAACTAAAAGCTGGTTCTTGAGAAGATAAAATAGACAAACCATTAGCCAGACTCATCAAGAATTAAAGAGAGAAGAATCAAATCAACAAAATTAGAAATGAAAATGGAGAAATCACAACAGACAACACAGAGACACAAAGGATCATAAGAGACTACTATCAGCAACTATATGGCAATAAAACGGGCAACTTGGAAGAAATGGACACTTTACCATCTGAGCTACAGAGTTCTAAGGTCTAGAAAAGTAAAACCTTCCAAAACTGAACCAGGAAGAAATGGAAAATCTTAACAGATCCATCACAAGCATGGAAATAGAAACTGTAACCAAAAATCTTCCAACAAACAAAAGCCCAGGACCAGATGGCTTCACAGGTGAATTTTACCAAAAATTTAGAGAAGATCTAACACCTATCCTACTCAAACTCTTCCAGAAAATTGCAGAGGAAGGTAAACTGCCAAACTCATTCTAATACCAAACTCACCCTAATACCAAAACCAGACAAAGATGCCACAAAAAGAGAAAACTACAGGCCAATATCACTGATGAACATAGATGCAAAAATCCTTAACAAAATTCTAGCAAACAGAATCCAACAATATATTACAAAGATCATATATCATGACCAACTGGGCTTTATCCCCAGGATGCAAGGATTCTTCAACATTGCAAATCAATCAATGTGATACACCACATTAACAAATTGAGAGATAAAAACCATATGATTATCTCAATAGATGCAGAGAAAGCCTTTGACAAAATTCAACTCCATTTATGATGAAAACCCTCCAGAAAGCAGGCATAGAAGGTACATACCTCAACATAATAAAAGCCATATATGATAAACCCACAGCAAACATTATCCTCAATGGTGAAAAATTGAAAGCATTTCCCCTAAAGTCCGGAACAAGACAAGGGTTCCCACTATTACTACTACTATTCAACATAGTTTTGGAAGTTTTAGCCACAGCAATCAGAAAATAAAAAGAAATAAAAAGAATCCAGATTGGAAAAGAAGAAGTAAAACTCTCTGTTTGCAGATGACATGATCTGCTACATAGAAAACCCTAAAGACACCACCAGAAAATTACTAGAGCTAATCAATGAATATAGTAATGATGTAAGATATAAAATTAACACACAGAAATCCCTTGCATTCCTATACACTAACAGTGAGAAATAAGAAAGAGAAATCGAGGAAACAAGTACATTCACCATTGGGACAAAAAGAATAGAATACTTAGGAATAAATCTACCTAAAGAAACAAAAGACCTATATATAGAAAACTATAAAACACTGATGAAAGAACTCAAAGATGACACAAATAGATGGAGAAATACACCATGTTCATAGATTGGAAAAAATCAATATAGTGAAAATGAGTATACTACCCCAAAGCAATCTATAGATTCAATGCAATCCCTATCAAGCTACCAATGGTATTTTTCACAGAACTAGAACAAAGAATTTCACAATTTGTATGGAAATACAAAAAACCTCGAATAGCCAAAGCAATCTTGAGAAAGAAAAATGGAATGGGAGGAATCAACCTGCCTGACTTCAGACTATATTACAAAGCTACAGTCATCAAAACAGTATGGTACTGGCACAAAGACAGAAATATAAATAAATGGAACAAAATAGAAAGCCCAGAGAAAAATCCACGCACCTATGGAAACCTTATCTTTGACAAAGGATGCAGAGTACACAATGGAGAAAAGACAATCTCTTTAACAAGTGGTGCTGGGAAAACTGGTCAACCACTTGTAAAAGAATGAAACTAGAACACTTTCTAACACCATACACAAAAATAAACTCAAAATGGATTAAAGATCTAAATGTAAGACCAGAAACTATAAAACTCCTAGAAGAAAACATAGGCAAAACACTCTGACATAAATCACAGCAGGATCCTCTTTGACCCACCTCCCAGAGTAATGGAAATAAAAGCAAAAATAAACAAATGGGATCTAAATAAACTTAAAGGCTTTTGTACAACAAAGGAAACTATAAGCAAGGTGAAGAGACAGCCTTCAGAATGGGAGACAATGATAGCAAATGAAGAAACTGACAAAGAATTAATCTCAAAAATATACAAGCTGTTCATGCAGCTCAATTCCAGAAAAATAAATGACCCAATCAAAACAAGGGCCAAAGAACTAAACAGACATTTCTCCAAAGAAGACATAGAGATGGCTAACAAACACATGAAAAGATGCTCAGCGTCATTCTTTATCAGAGAAATACAAATCAAAACCACAAGGAGATACCATCTCATGCTGGTCAGAATGTCTGCTATCAAAAAGTCTACAAACAATAAATGCTGGAGAGGGTGTGGAGAAAAGGGAACCCTCTTACACAGTTGGTGGGAATGCAAACTAGTACAGCCACTATGGAGAACAGTGTGGAGATTCCTTAAAAAACTGGACATAGAATTCCCATATGACCCAGCAATCCCACTGCTGGGCATACAAACTGAGGAAACCAAAATTGAAAGAGACACATGTACCCCAATGTTCATCGCAGCACTGTTTATAATAGCCAGGACATGGAAGCAACCTAGATGTCCATCAGCAGATGAATGGATAAGAAAGCTGTGGTACATGTACCCAATGGAATATTACTCAGCCATTAAAAAGAATGCATTTGAATCAGTTCTAATGAGGTGGATGAAACTGGAGCCTATTATACAGAGTGAAGTAAGCCAGAAAGAAAAACACCAATACAGTATACTAATGCATATATATGGAATTTAGAAAGATGGTAACAATAACCCTGTATGAGAGACAGCAAAAGAGACACAGATGTATAGAACAGTCTTTTGGACTCTGTGGGAGAGGGCGAGGGTGGGATGATTTGAGAGAATAGCATTGAAACATGTATATTACCATATGTGAAATAGATCGCCAATCCAGGTTTGATGCATGAAACAGGGTGCTCAGGGCTGGTGCACTGGGATGACCCTGAGGGATGGGATGGGGAGGGAGGTGGGAGGGGAGATTCAGGATGGGGAACACGTGTACACCCATGGCTGATTCATGTCAATGTATGGCAAAAACACTACAGTATTGTAATGTAGTTAGCCTCCAATTAAAATAAATAAATAAATTTTTTAAAAAAGAAAAGAAATGTTAATAACATTTTTTTCTCTGTCTTACACAATCAGACTCTCTGACTGCTAGAGACGGTGGTACAAGGTTTGCAAGGTTGCATTGTGTTTAAATCAGAGCAATTGCCACATGAAACAACAGGGATGAATCTCATAAATGTAAATGTCCAACAACAGAAATAAAATATTAAAAAGTACATAAAAACATGAGTTAATTTATATAAAGTTCGCAAGAGGCAAAAATGAATCTGTGATGTTAGAAGTCAAGATAGTGCCTACCTTGAGGGGGGTTGTGACTAGAAGGGGATTTGAGAGGGCCTTTTGTGGGGCTGACAATGATGCATTTCTTGTTGTGGATACTGACTGCATGGGTATACTAATTTTATAAAAATTCACTGACTTCTACACTTGCGATGTGTGCACTTTTATTGCATTTCAATAAAATGTTTCTGGTAAAAAATAACTCTAACTTCTTGGGCCTTGACACCTATCACTATCATCTTGTTTTTTCCATCGCATCTGTTTCCCTTGTGGCTCAGAGCATAAATCATCTGTATTCAATGCAGGAGACTCAGATTATAGCCCTGGATGGGGAAGACGACTTGAAGAAGGAAATAGCAACTCACTCCAGTATTTTTGCCTGGGAAATCACATGAACAGTGGAGCCTGGTGGGCTACAGTCCATAGGGTTGTAAAGAGTTGGACACGACTGAGCGACTAACTCTCTATTTCCCTTTGAACTTCTCAGTGGGCAGTGTTCTACCCTTAATCCTGAAATTCCTCAACTAACCTCAACCTTATCTGCCCAGTTTTGTATTTTTCCATGGTTACCAGAGAGCAAAGCCAACATGGTTTGAAGAAGAAAAGGTTCTGACATTTACAACTGTGAGTCTTTGAGCAGTTGCTTGTTCAGTGTGACTTGAAGGATTTCTATCTGTAAAACTGGGGAAATAAAGGCTGCTTCATAAGGTTGCTTCAAAAGGTTATGATTACTCGTCATGAGGATTAGATGAAATAATGTGTGCAAAAGCCATTAGAAATCCTAGTATAAAGGCAATCCTGGAAATCTGACCTTTGCCCTTAACTCATCCCCACCCTGCCCAGGCTTGAATCTTTGTCTAACATGAATCCCATCAACAATAATAAATAAAACAACAGTATTCCCCACTACCTGGGAATTCCTGGGAAATTCCCATTGTCTATATTTTCTCTTCTGCTATAGTTGAAAAGCATCCACCGTAGGTTAATTAAATCTACCACAGATGCCTTACTCTAATCTCAGCAGGGTTCTAAATGCAGTTTTATCATCTCCCTATTGATTTCCCATAGTTGTATATGAAAACATTCCCACTGCTCACAAATTTCCATTCCCGGATCTATCTACCAAAAATCCAATTTCCACTTTTACCAAAGATCCAATTTCCTACTTCACTGGTAAGATAAAGGTCAATTTCAATTCTACCAGCTTCACCCCTTTGATGCCTCAGGAGGCTTCTTTATCTTCATGTTTACCTATCCATTTTAGTGTCCCTCCTCATTTTGTTTTGTTTTTCTTTTCCATCTCAATTTCCACCCCCACCCCGCCCAGGACCTTGCTAATTTCAGTTATGTGTTCTTGTTTTGTTGTTGTTGTTTAGTCTCTAAATCATGTCCAACTTTTTCGTGACCCCATGAACTGTAGCCCTCCAGGCTCTCTGTCCATGGGATTTCCCGGGCAAGAATACTGTAGTGGGTTGTCATTTCCTTCTCCAGGGGATCTTCTTCACCTAGGGATCGAAGCCACGTCTCCTGCATTTCCGGTGAGTTTTTTACCACTGAGCCAGCCCGATTTTAGTCACACCTTCACTCATTTACCCCTTTAGCACTTGTTCTTCATGACGCTCACTGTTTTACCTACGTGATCATTTATGTTTCACTCATCCTACAACAACATAAAAGTTTTTCTTTAGGTCCCATTTCAACATTATCCCAGCTTTCTTTTATTGCCACCTTCCAGAGAAATATCCTTACCAGTCCATCGAACTTCAATCTTTGTAGTCCTGCTTCTACTCTCTTTCAATGGCAACTGTGTTCTCTCTCTCTCCAGAACCAGTGGCCTCCTAAATGTGAGATTTAGTGGGTACTCCTTAGTATCCATGGACATGTCACACTTCACATAGCAACTCTAGTCTCTCCCTTGGCGATCCCACTTACTTCCACGTCTTTAAATGGTATTTTCATTTTGAAAGCTCCCAAATTTTTGGCCCTGATCCTTTATTGAAGTGCCACATCTACATGGAGAAGGCAATGGCACCCCACTCCAGTACTCTTGCCTGGCAAATCCCATGGACAGAGGAGCCTGGTAGGCTCCAGTCCATGGGGTCGCTAAGAGTCAGACACGACTGAGCAACTTCACTTTCACTTTTCACTTTCATGCATTGGAGAAGGAAATGGCAACCCACTCCAGTGTTCTTGCCTGGAGAATCCCAGGGACGGGGGAGCCTGGTGGGCTGCCGTCTCTGGGGTCGCACAGAGTCGGACACAACTGAAGCGACTTAGCAGCAGCAGCAGCCACATCTACATCTCCAATTGACTAATGCAATTTCAGTTCAGTTCAGTTCAGTCACTCAGTCGTGTCCGACTCGTTGCGACCCCATGAATCGCAGCACGCCAGGCCTCCCTGTCCATCACCATCTCCCGGAGTTACATTATTATTCTACTTCTACAAACTCAAACTTATCATAAAATCAGTCATTTTATGGAATAAACACTGTTCAGGGCATTTGATTTTCCAAACTGGTTATTTCGCTAACCTACAGCACAATCATAGGCAAGTTATTTATTCTTACTGGATTTTCTTCTCAGTGAGACAAAGGGATTGAGCATAATCATAATGACTTTCTGGAGAAGGCAATGGCACCCACTCCAGTACTCTTGCCTGGAAAATCCCATGGATGGAGGAGCCTGGTGGGCTGCAGTCCATGGGGTCGCTAGGAGTTGGACACGACTGAGCAACTTCACTTTCACTTTTCACTTTCATGCATTGGAGAGGGCAATGGCAACCCACTCCAGTGTTCTTGCCTGGAGAATCCCAGGGACTGTGGAGCCTGGTGGGCTGCCGTCTATGGGGTCATGCAGAGTTGGACACGACTGAAGCGACTTAGCAGCAGCAGCATAATGACTTTCATAGCTGTGAAATTCTATAATGCTATGTTAAAAAGATAAAGCCATTGTCTTCTTCCTACTTACAATCTGGCCTTTTCCCTGACTTCTATATTTTTATTAATGGCACCACCATTTAGTAGTTATCTAAACTTAATCTCAGCTTTATCTTCCATGCGTCCTTTTTTCTCAATTTCTATAACCCACCAGTTGGCAAATTCAGTGAGTTCTACCTTAAAAATATCTATTGCATCTAGTCCCATCTTTTCCTTTCTCTCATTATAAATTATAGTCAAGCCCTCATTTAGCCAACCAGAATTTTTGCAGTTACTTTCTCACTGGTCTCCATGTTTTATACCATCAAAACATAGGTTTTCTTCATATATGGCTCTTATTACATCAAATGCCAGCTCAAACATATCTAATGACTCCCATGATTTTTCTAATACATCCAAATACCTTTATTTGATGTTCAGAGTTCTTCATAACCCAAGTCTAACGTCACCTACTCTTCTCCTTTACCTAATCTCAGTTGCAAACACAGAGATTGATTTGTTCCCCAAATAAGTACTGTTATTTTCACCACTCTGTCTTGGTTTGTGCTGTTTTCTCTGCCTAGACGATATTCTCTATAATCCCTAATTGAAATCCTTGCAATCAATCAAGCCCCAAGTCAGATGTTACCTTCTACTTTAAGTCTTCCTTGAATCACACATCTGGAAGCCCTCTTTCCCTGCTCAGATGGCACCAACATCACATTCTTGGTGACCCTTAATCATATTTGTGGCTGATAAAAAGTGACTTATATAAACTCATTTTTCCTATTGTCTGTAGAGCAGAGGCCATGTCCCCTTTGTACTCAGATCAATATTTCTATTGCAGGCTCACAACAGAAGGGGGATAAAAGAATGAATTATGTATCTAATATTGTACTTAGTGTATGACAAAAAATAAAAATCATAGGAAACATGCTTTTAAGGAGTAGTGGGGGAGACAAATTACTACCTAAGGAGACAATCATGAAACAATGTAAGATTTTCTAACATATCACCATCAAATTGAATTGCTTCTGCTTTAGATTCATAGTTTGTTCCAACTCGGCTCCAACTGGATAGTATCAAACATAAATTGCCCTGGATTACTTTTCTTATGAGTAAAATGTAGAAGTATCTAATTTAACAAAAAAAGAAAAAGAAAAGAAACCCCAAAACAAAGACAGCCAGTTAAATTTAAATTTCAGACAAGTAATCTTTTAGCTCTTATACTAAACAATTATTTGTTATTTATATGAAATTCAGTTTTAGCTGGCATCCTGCATTTTATTTGGCAGTCCTAAATGAGGGAACTGTTCTTAACTATCTCTGAGGCTGACTACTCCAACATTATACATTCAGTAGTATTTTCAGAGAAAGGAAAGATAAAATTGTGCTCTTCCCTTGGCTTATAATTCCCTTCCCTGAGGTCTCTACACTCAGATTTTAGTTCAGTTACAGATGCTGTTAAAACCTTTGACTCTCCTATGAAACATAGCACCTTCTTATCCTTCTAGTTGCCCTCTCTGATCACTCTTTATCCCATTAGCTTGTTTTCTTTCCATTATCTGAAAGTGTCTTCTCCACTCTTCTGGGCACATGATGATTGTCTCTCTCTGTCACTAGACTGTAATCTTCAGAGGGAAGGGTCTTTACTATCCCGTTCACTGCTATAATCCAGCACCTAGGACAATCATAGCAGGTGTATGAAACAAACAAAAAATAAAAATACAGTAAATGTTAAAAATGAATTTTTGGTCAAAGAGGACTGCTGCTGCTGCTAAGTCGCTTCAGTCGTGTCCAACTCTGTGTGACCCCATAGATGGCAGCCCACCAGGCTCCCCCGTCCCTGGGATTCTCCAGGCAAGAACACTGGAGTGGGTTGCCATTTCCATCTCCATTCCATGAAAGTGGAAAGTGAAAAGTGAAAGTGAAGTCGCTCAATCGTGACCCCATGGACTGCAGCCCACCAGGCTCCTCCATCCATGGATTTTCCAGGCAAGAGTATTGGGGTGGGCTGCCAAAAGAGGACTAATGCGCTCCAAAAGAAGAAAGCTGGTGGGCTAAAGTGGTTAAGAAAGGCTTCTTGGAGGAAGTGGGATTTTAGAAATGCCATTGACCAGTGGTTTGGGGGAGGGTATATATCACCTGAATAAGCTTAGGAACATTCTTAATCTATACATTCTTAAGCCCTCTCCCCCTCCTCGCTGGGCCAATCAGAATTTATGGTGGTTGATAAGCACTATGTTTAATGTCAAAAGGCTCTCCAGATGGTTCTAATATAATCCCTCTACCCTATTTGAGAACTTCTTCCACCAAGGATGGATAGGATTTGGTTAAGCAGAAAGCATTAAGTATGGTATTATTAGCAAAGAACAATGTGAATGGAGCACAATGAGAAGAAAAAGAACATAAGCTATCAGGTAGCATAAAAGTACTGCTCAGATTGGAACAGAGTTAAGAAATTTGTCCACCAGCTTGTAGGCAATGGAGAATAAAGGAAGGATTTTCAGAGGGAAATAAAATTATAAAACTAAGAATTGCTAGCTATAATTTATACCAGAATCAGGAAACTCTGGGGAACCAAACACAGTCCACTTCCTATTTTTGTAAATAAAGTTTAAGAGGAACACACCCATGCTCCTTTGTTTACACATTGCCTAGTACTGCTTTCACTGGAAGTTTAGCACAGTGTCTGTAATATCAACTCTCATCAAGCACTACGAGTCCTTTAAGATTATGCCATTGCAGAAATGGCCTCATTGCCAAGACTCAACTAATTCATTTTCTGTGATGATTACACTTAGGCATTCATTAATTCCCAGATACTTGAAAGGATTTGGGATATACAGGTTCTATGCTAAAGTGCTGGGTTCTATATTTACATGACTTGTGAGTCCTAGACCTTGCTTATCATCTATCATATTTATCATACTCTCTATATACGTGGTTCTGATAACATAAATCAGTGGTTTCTAGGGTCTTCCAACCTAGCAAAGAACAGGAAGATACAGTTATAAATAACCACACAGCAAGTTCAAGTGTTTTCTCAGAAACTGATATCTGACGGCTAGTGGACTGGTATGAAGCTTGGTTCCCAGCAATAGCGCCAGACATATGAGCAGGCAGGGTGTCATGGCTAAGTTTTCCAGTAACTCCCAAAATAACCCTTTTCACCTCTTTCCCCATATAGTTACACAAACACTAATTTCCATCCTTATCACACTTCTAGTCCTCACCCAACTCTAAGTCTTACTTCTGGGAATAACCAAACATTTTAGGCAAATGGCTAGAGTTTGGTTTCCTGAGAGCTTCCTCCTGGAAACGGTACTGTTTTAGATGGCTTTAAAAGAGCTTTCCATCCCTTCCTACCCCGAGGGTAATGTGGAAGAAAAATTCCCTTTTGGCTACGGTAGATGATGCAGCATTTATTCAAGAAATATTTATCCAGACAGAGTCTATCGTGCATTATACTGAGGTTAAATGGTGAAAAAATAAACATTAGTGAATGACTTATAAATAACTAGTTTTAGTGCTTAGACAGTTATATTCTCATACGGGTCAGTTAAGTGGTGAAGATGAAGTAGTGATAATCACTGGGTATTATGCAAGACTACAGAATGGTCACCTAACAAAGTCTGGGGGACTTCTTGGAGGAAGTGGTACCTGAGTGATAAACTGAAAGAGCTACACAGATCAAGAGGAAATAGGGGAGAGAAACCAAAAAAATGAGAAGTTCTAAAACCCCACAAAGGATAAAATACCAGAGTCCCATGTCTATAATATGCTAAACAGTTGCATATATCTGAATACAGCTACAAATCTTTCTGGTAGGTTCCCATCACTCTGTGGTATGTTGCATAAGGGAACAAGGGTTTTGGACTTCTTTTCATTAATTTTTATTTATTTTAATTAATTTATGTATCTTAATTGGAGGCTAATTACTTTACAATGTTATGGGAATCAGCATAAATATTCTGCTTTTTATATTGCCACCATTTGCTGTATGTGTGTGTATGTGTGTGAACTCTGGCCATCGCTTAACCTTTCAGAACATAAATTTTCGCATTTGTCAGATTGGGCTAAGAATATGTGCCCTTGAAAGACTTAGGAATCCAATGACACAATGTGTAGGAAAGCTGTAATCTCTAAAATGCAAAGGATTATGATTCTAATTCCTGCCATTGCCCAGGCCACTCCCTGCTTCCATCCACTGTTGCCCATCCAGATCAGCTCAGCAAATGCAAGCTAATTTTGTCATCTGCTGAAAATAAATCAAATATAGTGATCAAGAGCCAAAAGACCAGAGTTTTAGATTCTCCCAGGCTGCATGGCATCATAGCCCACGTAATATGTAGCAGTCCATGGGATTCTCTAGGCAAGAATACAGGAGCGGTTTGCCATTTCCTTCTCCAGGGGAATCTTCCTGACCCAGGGATCAAACCCAGGTTTTCTACATTGCAGGCAGATTCTTTACCATTTGAGCCACGAGCGAAGCCCCTAACACAACAAGGTGACCTTCGGGGAAACTTACAAAACTGGGCAATCTGTAATTCTTTATCTTTCTTGCTCATTTGACAAATGTGGAAACCCATGGAGAAGAGTCCCATAAGTGTCACCCAATTAGGGGGTGATGATAAGGGCGTCTGGCTTGTGGATGAACTGTGCATTTCCATCAACTCCTGCCTCCAAAGTCAATGGGTCCCTTCTGTTTCAGGACCTTCTCAAGTCCTCCAAAAACAAGTACAGGGACAGTGAAATGTAATCTGGAAGCAGTTGAGCCTTCTCCATTTTCACCCAGTGAAGCTGTGTCCTAATCTCTCACTGCTTCTGGGTGATCACTTCCCAGACAAAGTTAATCAGTTGGATGAGTAGTAAGCGCCAAACTTTAGCAGGAGCTTTCTCTCAAGTTATAAACACCCAGTGAAGTTGTTACTTGTATTTCTCCCATATAGTCATTCCTTAGGAGAGGTTGAACAGGGATCCCTGTAAGAAAAAGGTCTTTGTAACTAATGGGTGTAAAAACCAAACCTGTCATTTGGGAAAGGAACTTATTTATGTCCTAGGCTGCGGAATACATTCCTGACCTAGTTTTAGGTAGCACTTAAAATGAACTTTAACATTTTCATTTCATTGTTATTATTCTATCATGAGGTCACACTTAACGTGTTTGCAGACATTTTTCTCTAATATCTCCCTTGTTTTTGAAACGGACAGGTAATTTGGTGTAGTTAAAACAAAAGAATACTTTCCAGTGGCAAACAGACTGGCAATGTAGCCTCAGCTCTATTGCTCACTAGTACTGAGGATCTTGGCATGTCAATAAACTTCTCTAGGCCTCAGCCTCCTCCTCTGTGACATGGAGATATCATGAGTCCGCTTTACTTCAGGATATGCTGAAGCAAGAATGACAGCTACAAGAAGCATAAATGTTACCTAAGGACCATGATCTCTGATTCAGTCTCCCAAAAGGCAAACCTTTACAGACTGGGAACACAACAGACTCTCAGGAAATACTTGCTGGTCAAATGAATAAGCTCCAAAATGGGTCCTTAAATTAATGGGGGAAAGTGTGCTTAAATTATTAAAAAATTATCAGTTGACTAAAATCTGCTAACCTGATATCGGTGTCTGGTGTATGTGGAAGTCACTGTGAGGTCTAGAAGGTATCTGTAGGCTTGTACTGTGGCCCATTCATGAACAAACAGTTTTCTTCTGAGTGTTTCAGAGTATTATACCCTATACACACACAGGCACACACACGCATACATATCCATGTTACTTTTTACTAGGGAAAAAATGGAGTCTTTCTGAGGTATTAGTGGCTTGATCTTCAGAGGTCACCCATTTAACTGTTACTTATCAATAATGTCATGTTTGGGTGAGAAACCCCAATAAAAATTTTAGGAAACTAACCCATTTATGAATAATACATCTGGATACTAGAAATGGAGCAGTACGTGACCAGTTGTGACTGCCCAATCCATCCAGGGTAGAGAGAGTACCCTGGCATAGAGTCCTCTTCTTAATGGAACTCAGACCCTCTGGAAACCAAAAACATAAAAAAGGGTAAAAGCCTTGAGCTCAGAGTCTATGTCTTAATTCACCCGTGGTCACAGCTACTTATACAGTGTAGGCATCTAATACATGTTTGATGAATGTCTTAATAAGTGAGTGACTGGGGAATAGAAAGAGTTCTAGACTGGGAGTCAAATGTGGATGCTAGCCCACATTCTATCAACAGCTATGTGAGCAGATGGATGTCACTCCAAATCTCTGTCCCTCACATGTGAAATGAGAACACTGGATAAATCAGCAGCCCATAACTGATAAAGTGCAGTGAACTGGCTAATCTCTTCTTGGTAGGCAAAGAGGAGTGAATCCAGCCAGAAGTGATGTTCCAGGCTGCAGCCAGGAATGAGGTCTGAGTACTGACTGAGTGCCCAGAACTAAATGGGTAATATTCCCTTCCATAATCAGTATCTCGGGAAATCTTATGAAGAGGGGAACCAAAATCACCTGAAAATAAATTTATTCAAGGAAGCCGTTGGCTTTAGCTGGTCACTCTTGAAAGTCTTACATGGCTGGAGATAAAAGCCAGAATACTAAAGAGAAACCTCTGGATGCCTGTATTTGTGCAAAGGAGCAAATGTCCTCAATATGCATTTTGTTGGATTTTAATATTCATATGATTAGGAGTTTATACTAGAGCATGTTATTTTTCCTTGTTATTTTCATTCGCAATCAACTTTATTATTATTAAAAAGTACTAAAGGGATGGCTGCCATGAACACAGTGCTTTCCACTTTACTAAATGTTTTTATATCCATGTAAAGGGCTACAGTGATGCACTCAGAGGGACATTCAAGTTAGCAAGCAGAGATGAATATCTTAGTTTCATTGTGAGGAACTTCTCAGTTTGTTAAGAAATGTTTGTAAGGTGGAAATCTAATAGATGTCAGGTGCGACATTCACCTGACTGGCCACACACATGCTTATCTGGAGTATTCTAAGGCTGTTGTTTGTGGAAAGATCCCAAGTTGTGAAAGCTTGAGTTCAAATTTGGACCCTGCCCCATAAGAGTTATATGACTTTGGACAGATGACCAAATTTTTGTTATGGACAGCATATCTTTGATTTAATGCAATAATTTCCCCCAGAGTTTCTGTGTGAGGATGCAAAAGACTGCAAAACACCTAGCACACAGTAAGTGTTCCAAAGATGTTAATCTTCCTCTTTTCTTCAGACAGCTGTTCCCTTCTGTGGTCTATCTGTCCTCCATCACTGAACCTACTAACTAATATGTACTTAGCTAACCAAAACCAACCTATCAGTCAAGAAAGTTTCTTCTCTTAATTCCACTTATCAAAATATGTCTTCTTCCTGCCCCCTAAGATAGTCCTCCTCCTACTTTCAAAAATTTAATGAAAAGTCCCACCTAGCCTGACACGACCATAATGACTTACTTGAAAAGTGAAAGTGAAAGTTGCTCAGCCGTGTCCGACTCTTTGCGAACCCATGGACTACAGAGTCCGTGGAATTCCCCAGGCCAGAATACTGGAGTAGGTAGCCTTTCCCTTCTCCCGGGGATCTTCCCAACCCAGGGATCCTGCACTGCAGGTGGATTCTCTACCAGCTGAGCCACAAGGACTTAGGGGTAGTTTTAACTTTGAGAACAGAAGGCAGTAAGAGAACAAAAGTATATTATTACATTGTTCTGTTGATGGGCTTAAGACATTACATTAATATAGTTTCATAGGATTTACCATTCTTTTTTGTATACATTCCCTTATTGTACATCTAAAGAATTTATAATAAGGAACACACTTTGGAATTCACACTTAAATTCACTGACAAATGAGTAAAATAGTGTTTGGCAGACTTTTAAATATAATGGAGTAAGACAACTCTGTTATCACCATGTGAAATATAAGGTAAAGAATCATAATGGACTAATAATCTGGCCTACTACTTAACAGATTATGCAGAAAATACTACAATGAAGTGGCTTTGGGGCATGAGAAAGTGAAGGTTAGAACATTCTGATGTGGCTCTCTTCGTTCTTATTGTTTGGATAGACTAATAAATGAAGCAATAACCTCATTTTATTTGTCCTGTTCTGTGGAAGACTTTGAGAGTTGCTTTTTAAAATCTGTCTCTTTGTTTTATTTTTCTGGTAGAAAGGTAGTATTGAGAGATGTCCATGAGCTAATGAAATTCAAAGAAGTTTAAAACAAAACTTTCATTATGTGGCACAACAAGTTACTTATAAAGTTCTGAAAATGGGAAAGGTCCAAAATGAAACCTAGGAATACAAACATCCATTCATGGAAATGGGACACAGTAAGACACATTAGGTAATAATGGATTTTCCATCCTTATGGATCTTACACAAGATCTTTGTAGAGGAAGAGAATGAAACAAGCCTAGGAACACTGAAAAATTCAGTCATGTTTCCCAAGACCCTGAATCAGAGTCTATGTGACTCTAACTAACATGCAGTGAGTGATGATACGGTTCATGGCTGTCTAACAAGAAAGAGACAAGACAAGAAGGAATCAAAGGCCCATACATGGTAATTCAAAAACAGAACTGAAGAACCCCTAGAAAATCAACCAACCTAGAACTGACTAAGCTTCATTCTAGACTAACAGCATGGAATACACCGTTCTTCCAGAAGACAAATGTTTCTACCTGCATCTTGAGTCACTGAAGGACAGGGTGTGAAAGTGTCACCTCATAGGTATAAGCCTAACTTCTGATCAAAGAAGTTATAAAGACTTATCTACATATTCCAAGGAATCCTGTGCAAAACTTGATAAAATACAGGATTAAGAGTGGTTTTGAATTACTGAGGGCCTGTTAAGAGCAGTAAAATATTCACCGATGCAGCAAGTATGTGCCAGCCATTTTTCTAAGTCCATGAGAAGGTACTAAGGTGACAAAAATTCCTGCCCTCATGGAGCTTATATCCCTTTAGTTAACAGCTACACAACAGCCATAGACAGGCATTACTGCAGATGAGGAAACTGAGATTTTTTTTAAGTTATTATATTTTATGCTTTTGTGGGGTGGGGTGGGGAGAGGGGGCCACAAGACATGTAGGTTCTTAGTTCTCCAACCAGGGATCAAACTCATGCCCCCTGAATTGGAAGCATGGAGTCTTAACCACTGGACCACCAGGGAAAAATGAGTAACTTGCTTAAGGTCACAGAGCATGTAACCAATAAGTCAAAATTCAAATCTAGTTCCGAGCAGCTTCAAAGCCTGAGTTTTCACCCACTTTGCTACACCATATCTTAGGAGCAACAGAAAAAAGATTCTACTGAGGGTTAGTACATCCACTGCAACTTAGGTACATATTCTCCATTGTGTGTGTGCATGCTAAGTTGAGTCTAATTCATTGCGACCCTATGGACTGTAGCCCACCAGACTACTTCTGTCCATGGAATTCTCCAGGCAAGAATACAGGCAAATTGCCATGCCCTTCTCCAGGGGATCTTCCTGATCCGGGGATGGAACCCGCATCTCTTATGAGACTCTCCTGCATTGGCAGGTGGATTCTTTACCACTAACATCACTAGTGAAACCCATATTCTCCATTAAAGAACACTCATTTCAGGCTTGTGGTAAGCACACTACAACTTACCAAGGAGGCAGCAATTCACTACCATGTGCTAACCAACAGGCAGGCTCTCATTCATCCATAATTTATGAACCAGGTACGTGTCAAACCTTAGACCAATGCCTGGAAATATAAGGCATGGCCTTTGCTTTCAAGGAGTCTAGTGGGAAAGAAGAGCATATAAATGGATCGTCATAATACAGCACAATGAAGCTGAGATAAAGACAAGGATGTCTCCAGGATGCTCTGGAGAGAGCAGAAAACAGGTCAAAACAGCCTGAAAGGAAGGACTGTTGAGCCCTGGGCTGAGTCTTAAGCAGATGGAACTAGCTTGGTGCAGAAAAGGGAGGTGGAGTGAGAAAACTCTAAAGTGCTTTGAGGAGAAACAGAGAACGACATGTGCAGAGAAGTGAAAGACAGCATGATGCTTGAGAAACTGCAAGTATTTCAATGTGCCGGGTCAGGTGTGAGTGGGTTACTTCTGAAAACGAGCTGTGCTGTATTTGAGCAATGTGTGCGTGTTTGGGGGGAGGTGTCACAGATAGAAAAGAAACTAGGGAACATACGTAGCAATCCAGTAATAAGTTACGAAACCTATGTAATGGGTCTTGGGCAGTATTTATTTAAACAACAAATGACTAGACTAGAATAGAAAGTGGCAGGTAGTAAGATAGTGTTTCAGAAAACACACACATATGTGGGAACTAAGTCTTGGTATAAAGTGTATGTCTTCTTTAAATTTATTTTTAATTAGAGGATAATTGCTTTACAATGTTGTGTTGGTTTCTGCCACAAATGCACATGAATCAGCCATAGGTATACACACGTCCTCCCACCCCTTGAACCTTTCTCCCACCTCCCACCCCATCCTACCCCTCTAGGTTGTCACAGAGCACTGGGTTTGAGCTCCCTGAGTCATACAGCAAATTCCCACTGACTGTCTGTTTTACATATGTTAATGTATATGTTTTGATGCCACTCTCTCAATTCATCCTACCCGCTCCTTCCACCACCGTGGCCACAAGTCTGTTCTCCATATCTGCAGCATCTCCATCGCTGCCCAGCAAATAGGTTCCTCAGTACTATCTTTCTAGATCCATGTAAAATGTATGTCTTACTGTGAGTCATGATCCAAAAAGGTGAACCACTACATCTTCCAAGGAGCAGACTATCCCTTTGGATCCATTCAATAGGGCTCCCCGGTGGAATCTACTATCTATTCCTGTCAGGAGACAAAGAGAGGTCACTTGAAACTAATCTGTCCCAGTTTCTTAAATATTCTCCATACTCCAAAGTCCATGATCTAATTCTAAATCTCAAGTGCTCATAGAGACTAGGGCTATTTCTGAAAAGCAATTAATATTTCCATTTTGAAGAAGTGAGAAAAAATTACATACACAGAGTGAAGCTTCAAATGACTCTAAGTAAGTTTGGGGCCAGCAAAAATTCTCTGACCCAGCTATGTTTTCCACCAAATGAATCACCCAGGTACAGAGCCAACACATTTGAGTCATGAAGCATACCCTGTGTTGTATCTTTGTATTCTTTTCCTTTACACAGGGATTTTCCCTAAATTTTTGTTTGGATTTTATTCCTCACATTCTCTTCTAATTCAATTTCTGGCCTGTTTCTCAGCTCTTCAATTTTTCTTTTACAATGCTTAATCTGTTTCTCTCCTCTTTTGTCTCATCATTCAGAATTAACAAGGATAAAAAAGTTCATATGCAAAGAAAATCTGCATAAGTATAGCCCTAAGAAAGAAAGAACTTAAGTTGTTACTGTTTCTTTCTTTTACATGTATTACTCATTGGTGTGCAAAGCATCAGAGTTAAAGAGAAAATTAACTGAAGTAGTTTAATAAATACTTCACTAAATATCTGGCTAATTTAGGCTAGTCAGAGAGAGATTGATAAATCAAATAAAAAATTCAGTTTGTGCCTAAATTAATTAGATCACTGGCCAATATCAGTAGAATTAGTCAGAAATTGTGTTTTGTGAGTCAGCACTCACATTAGTTTATGAATCAACAATCAGAAGTCGGTGCTGGAAATGACTGATAATCTCTCAAGCCCTCATGATTTATTGTCCTCTAAGAATACATTAGTTTGCCAACAAAGGTCCATCTAGTCACGGCTATGGTTTTCCCAGTGGTCATGTATGGATGTGAGAGTTGGACTGTGAAGAAAGCTGAGTGCCAAAGAATTGATGCTTTTGAACTGTGGTGTTGGAGAAGACTCTTGAGAGTCCCTTGGAGACTCAAGGAGATCCAACCAGTCCATTCTGAAGGAGATCAGCCCTGGGTGTTCTTTGGAAGGACTGATGCTAAAGCTGAAACTCCAGTACTTTGGCCACCTCATGCGAAGAGTTGACTCATTGGAAAAGACTCTGATGCTGGGAGGGATTGGGGGCAGGAGGAAAAGGGGACGACAGAGGATGAGATGGCTGGATGGCATCACCGACTCACTGGACGTGAGTTTGAGTGAACTCCGGGAGATGGTGATGGACAGGGAGGCCTGGTGTGCTGTGATTCATGGGGTTGCAAAGAGTCGGACACAACTGAGCGACTGAACTGAACTGAACTGAACTGAAGAATACATTTCTCTTCTCTGAGCTATAAAAACACAAGTTCTTATTGAGTGATGATTTTGTAGAAGCATAGACTTCCTTAACTGGAAAACAACCTTAGAGATTATCTGGTCCAGAGTTTGTCAACCATTTTTTTTTTTTAAATTTTCAACCAGTTTTATAAAGTTAAGAACATTAGAATATCACATAACTTGCCCTTATATAGATTCAGATGACTCTTTTGTTTGGATTCGATGCTTTTTATATCTCTACTGGCTAAGAAGAGTTGGTGAAGCCTTATTTTCTGTGGTTTCTGAAGATATTTTTCCTTTCTTTTCAAAGTGAAAAATGTAATATTGAATAGGTTTTATTAAATACATATAAAACTTGGGAATCACTGATGTAGGCTAATTCTTCATTTTATAGACCAGGAGGATGAGCCCCAAAGATGATATATGATTTACTGCAGGCTCGATCCTCCATAGACCTGGTACAGGATATATATAGCAGACGCTGAAGTATCCATTCAACCACCTTGAAAATGCCCATTAAGGAAAAGAGTAACTAAGGACATGAATGACAAGAAATCATCTATTGAATTACGATTTACATGGCTGACATTTGCCGGAAAGGGAGAGGGTGATTTTCCAGGGGACTTCAGAATGTGTCCTTAATTTCTGTCCCATTTTAGTCATTCTGCCAAGAACCCGGCAGCAAATAGCTGCTGCACTTGAGGGGACACTTGTCCAAACAAGTGGTGTAAAAACAAAGCTGCTTTGTTTAGAGTGCCTCGGTGCTCCTCCTGCCTCCCACCCTAACCTCAGGGACCTCAGAAAGGTCATTTTGTGAAGTTCTGGTGTGTACATGAGTAAACTTGAATCATCATATGTCACAATTGGAACCACTCAGCCAAATGCCACGGACCAGATTACCATGGCATCCCCAAATAGGTTATTATGGCAGGTCTGGCTACTGGGTCACCAGGCTGTTCCAGCTGGGTTTGTTTTTCATCTTACCCCTGGGGAGCTCTGGCCCATTGCAAACATCTATACCTAAAGCTTTGGAAGAGTATCTTGAATTCATTAAAATTTATTTAGAAAGAACAGAAGGACAACAGAAATACGTATGTTATTTTTCAAATGATGTAGAATTAGTGTGTCTGAGGGAGTCTCAGGCACAGACCACCTCCACAAAGCTAGAAGGAAGGGGAGGTAGAGTTGATTACCTGAGTAACTTGGACACTTAAAACAATAAGGAGAGAAGAGTGTATTTTATACTGGGAGGATATTTGAAATACATATGTCCACTGATTACAGTGATCAAAATGACGGGATTCTTATTCAACTCTCTAGCTCCTTCTATTCAAAACCATAGCTACCATTCAGTGAGCATCTACATATCCTGGCAGATGTGTACTTGATGCTTTATGTGGATTGTTCTGTCATCCTTGCAAAGTCAGTTTTGTAAACTTTATCTTTCAAACTGCTAAGAGCTAAAGCTTTGATCTGTTTCCATGGTTCTCTGTCTCCAAATGATGACTTGGCCTTCAAAAGCTTTCAATTCTCATTTTACCTTTTAGTAACTATGTGACCTTGGACTAGTTCCTTAACCCATCTCCATCTCATTTTATCTTCAAAATAGGGTTAATAATAGTCTTTGCTAAGTATTTGTTATACATGAAAAGGGCAAATAAAGCCCTGAGCTGGCACAGAGTAAGCATTTGACCTGTTGTTGGCTTTTATCATTATTGTAATGGTAGTATATTATTACTATATTCACAAATAACCTAGACAGTTAAGGTGCCCAGATATTGAGACTAAAATTTGCACATTGAATTCAGTTATCTGGGAACTTTTTGTAAAGAACAATTTTCAATTCATAATTACATGGTGGGAAAAGATCAGGTCATTGCCAGTCCTTAGGGCCCATGGAGCTCAATTTATGCTGTGTCACATGTATCAACACCTTTCACTTTAGGGGAAATTGTCTTAGCACAGGTCACCAGGCTTGCAAAAACCAACAGCCATAAACTCTTCTCTTTAACAGGCTGGCTGCAATGAAAAGAGGGAAATTTGAATAAAAACCATCAATTCTATACTCAGCTCCATAGCATTAATTCCTTATTTTGAGAACATGGGAGAGTAGAAACAGGTCTTAATAGAGTTGAAAACAAAACTCATAAATTTTTTGAATAAAATTTATAGAATGGTGGTAGGATATGACAACATGAATATGCACAGTAGATTGGTCTGGCAAGACTGCTCACCGATTTTGCTGTTTTAATGTACCTGTTTAAAGAGCCTAGATTCTGGAGTCAGGCTTCCTAGAATCAGCTCTTGGCTTCTCCACTTGTTAACTTCCTGAGACTAGAAACATTATTTAATCTCCTTGAAGCTCATTTTTCTTATCTATAATATGGACATTATAACAATACATACCTCACTGTGTTGTTTTCAAGATTAAGGGACACAGTGCATATAAGAAAAGTACTTTGCCCAGATCCTGATATAGATTAAATATTCAATAAACCTTAGCTACTACTATTTGTTGTCAGTCCAAAACTTTCTGTTTCAAGTAAAGATTTTGTACCCCTTCTCCTTCCCTCATGGCTCAGTTGGTAAAGAATCTGCCTGCAATGCAGGAGACCCAGGTTTGATCCCTGTGTGGGGAAGATCCCCTGGAGAAGGAAATGGCAACCCACTCCAGTATTCTTGCTTGGAGAACTCCATGCACAGAGGAGCCCAGCAGGCTACAATCCATGGAGTCACAAGAGTTGGACATGACTTAGTGACTAAACCACCACCACCACCCCTTCTCTGTTCATGAGATCTTGACAATGGGGAGAGCTAATGGTGATTTCCTGGGCAAAGGAGGTACCCTTGTTGTTGATGGAAGTCTGGCAAACTGTGAGGTACAGCAAGACAGAACATCCAGCTTGGATTTCTTTTAGGTATAACAGTCAAACTCAGCCAGTTGATTTCTGTCATCATGCTGGTGGGTTGCTGGAGTTCATTCTATACGTCATTCTTTCATGGAGGCTGTGTTTCCTCCCTCTGAGTGGGGGCATGGAGTTTGGTGGGGTAGAGGAAGTCTCCTTGTGGCCAAGTCTCCAAAGCAGTTTCATGAAAGTTTATTAAAGGCTAGTAGGGGATTCTAGTGTATTTTATTACTCCTGGCATTGGAAATTTACCCGTTTCTAAATTAAGCATCAATTAAGTCAGGCCACTGAAGTATGACTGCTGAATGCTGTAGAAGGCTCATTTGAATTTTATGTTAGATTTGCTTTTTATTCATGATTTAAAATTTCAAATGAACTCCCAAGACTCCCTGGAAGTCCCATTGAGTCCCCTTACCTTCTGTGACACTATGTCCTACCTTTTCCCTTCTCAAACCTCCCATCTGTCTTCCATTCCACAATTTAAACTACCAGGTTGAGAAAGAACTCCCTGAGTTTTGATTGACTATGTGTATGAACCTATCTCATAAGATTGTTTTGAGGATTTAATGTGTTGAAAAAAAATTACTTAGAACATTACCTGGCAATGTAAACTCAATAAATATTAGCTATAATGATGATGATTATTTCCTGTGTCTAAACTCATTCCCTCCCCTTCCCTCTTTCACCGAAAAAGGTGTTCCTGCTCTGGCCAAAAGCAAGCCCTCAACCTGCTTTCTGGCTCCCACTGCCCTTTACGTGTTCTGGGTTTCTTCTTTTTGATTATTTCCTTTCTCTTTCCTTGTCTCTGAATTTTTCAGCAACATAACATATACTTTACCATTCTCAAGTGTCCAACCTACTGTGAATCTGGCTTCTATCCTTATAAGTCCTGCGAACCCACTCTTGTCAAGATCATCAATGACTTCTGTGTTGGCAAAACCAGTGGGCACTTCTCCATCCTCAGTATCACTTCAATAAGGCTGATGGCCATCTCCTTCTCAAAGTACTCTCCTCACTCAGGTTCTGTGACACTACACTCTCCAGAGTTTCCTCTTACCTCTCTGATCATTCCATCTCAGTCTTCTTCCTGATCCCCTCCTCCTGTACTCAGTGTCTCGATGCTGTCATTCTTCCTGGACTTGGATGCTCTCTCTAGACTCTCACTCAAGCCCATGGACTTATTCCCAATTTATAAACTGAAAACTCTAAATTTGGATCTCCAGCCTAACCTCTCTTATGGCGACCTGACATCTACTCAAGGAGGTGTAACCCTACTCAAAATTGGCACTAAACCCAAATTTTTTACTTCTTCTCCCACCACCTTCCAAAATTTTCTCTTCTGATCTTATCCATTTTAGTCAATGGCAACAACACCATACAGTGGCTCGAGCCAGAAGCCTGGATTTCATTCTTGACCCTTTTCGTTCTCTTAAATGTTTCTACTTTTACCCTTCTCCATCTAATCCATCAACAAGTCTTGTCTATCCCAACTCAAAAATACATTGCAAAGCTGTCCACATCTTTCTATCCCTGCCTCTCTACCATCCAGGACTAAGCAAACATTACCTCTTTACCTAGACTGCCTCATTGTTTCTCCCACTTCCTCTTTTCTTCCAATCCAAATATCTACACTGATGTCTAAGAGAGCTTTTAAAAGTTATTTGTTTTCCTTTCTATTTTTTGGTGCCTTCCCAGTTCACTTTAATTTGGTTCTGTCTCCTTAATATCCCTTATAAGACCCTGCAAGTTCAAGCCCCTGCCACCTCCAATCTCATTTTCTACCCTTTTCTCCCAAGTCACTCCACTCCAGGTACACTGGTCTTCTTTCTGAAATACACCAAGCTCAACATCTTTGAACATTCCATTTCCATGCCTGGAATAGTCCCCCTTTTCTTCTTAGCTTTCTAGCTTCAGGTGAACATCATGTGTTTGGAGAGACATTTTCTCATTTTCCCATCTGACAATTCCCCTTCCCTCCCACTATTTTCTACCTCTATACCCTCTTAATGTCTTTCAAAGCACTTATTAAAATTTATTTACTTTTCCATTTATAGTCTGTATCTCCCTCCTGGTCCAAAAGGGGTAAGGTCCATTTCTATTTTATTCACCACTTCCTAATAAAATGCCTGATGCATAGTGGAATCTACAAAATACTTGCTCAAAAAATGATTGAGTAAGTAAGCAGTCATCAAAGTCTTAAGCTGAGCAGTTGAAGCCTTAGAATTGAAGCAGTGTTTTGGCCAAACTCACTTCAAAAGATGGACCATGACAAGTTATTCTCCCAGAAATGAGTGCCAAGTCCTGTTGATGACAGAACATCTCATGACTGTGATTGGATTTTTCCTCCCTCCAGTGTATGCAGATTATTTGCCTCCTCTGTGAACTCCCTAATCCTGTTTAATTCCTAACCAAGAGCCAACTTTAATTCTCTGTCCTTGATGAAACCTCTCCCAGTATTGCTAACCAACAAGGTTCTCATGATCCTTATTAGAAAACTTATAGCACTCTCTTAATAATTATATTCCATGTTGTGTGTTTTTTAATGAGCCAGGCACTGGCTTAGGAAATGAGGTTCAAACATAAACTTTTTTGAACTAACATTTATTTAGCACTTTTGAACCAGGCTATGTTAAGCATTTTACAACACCAAGGCTCATTAATTCCCATGCAAACCCACTTTCTATTTATATTTTATTTTTATTTTACAAAGATTTTTTATAGCACAAACTATGTGCCAGGCCCTAGACTGAGGGCTATATAGATATTCATTAATTTAATCCTCACAACAAACCTAAGAGGTTGGTAATATTGATACTATTAGCCTTACTTGATAGTGTGGGAAACTGAGGTAAAGGTAATTTACTTGCTCAAAACCACAGAATTAATAAATGACAGGTCAGAACTTGGGCCTGGACAATGGGACTCCAGAGTCTCCATCCTCAAACATCATTCTAGACAACTTCCCAAAGCCCATCAGGCATATGTGATTGTTCCTGCACCACCCAGGGGAACTCTGGACTCACGGGTTAACTTTGCTAGGGTTCCATAATTCATTGAGGTATTCAACAGTAAATATTTATAGAGGCTCTAGTAAACATCAGGCACTGTGCTGAGTTTAAGATACACCACACTTAATCAGACCTGTCCTCTGGGAGCTTACCATCAGGTAATTCATGGGCAATGAGGAATTTATTTTATTTTTAAAAATATTTGTATGTTATATAGGCATATAGCCAATTAACAATGTTGTGATAGTTTCAAGTGGACAGCAAATGTACTCAGCCATACATACACATGTACCCATTCTCCCCAAAACTCCCCTGTCATCCAGGCTGCCACATAACACTGAGCAGAGTACCCTGTGCTAGAGGTCCTTGTTGGTTACCCATTTAAAATATAGCAGTGTGTCCTATTGATCCCAAACTCCCTAACTATCTATTCTCTGCCATCCTTCCCCCTAGGCAACCATAAATTCCTTCTCTAAGTCTGTGAGTCTGTTTCTGTTTTGTAAATAAGTTTATTTGTATAATTTCTTTTCATATTCCATATATAAGGGATATCATATGATATTTCTCATTCTCTGTCTGACTTACTTCACTCAGTATGACAGTCTCTAGGCCCTATCTATGTTGTTGCAAATGGCATTATTTCATTCTTTTTAATGGCTGAGTAATAGTCCAGGCAACGGGGGATTTAGATTTAGGTACTTTTGACGCCAACATTTATGACCTTCCTGTGATCCCATTCTAATAGAGTTACATCAAACTGAGTTCAGATAGGAACCTTCACACACAGTTGGTGGAAGTGGAGCATCTCTGAAACACCACTGAGAAGGAAACCACCACTTACTACTTTTTACTATTAACATTTAAATAGCTGAATGCTTCACACTGAAATCTTCCCATCCTCACTCACAGCAATCTCCTAGAGGACTGGGACTCTAATATTATTCACAGTGTTTGGGACTGTGCTCCACACAGCATCAGTGTCCAATAAATCTTGAATGAGTTCTAATTGGGTGAGCTCTTGAAACAGTTAACAAAGCTGGCAGAGTAGTTTTGCTACATTTAAGACTTCTTCAAGCATCTTCAAACATGAACACTTAATTACCATGGCAGACACACACTAGCTTTTCCTGGCTCTTTGTGGGACTGTGACTCAAAGACTGAATGTCATAAAACCAGGAGGTGCTTTAAATCATCTCCTTACCACATGGCCTAGGTCCTCGGCACTTCCAGATTCAATATTGTCCTCCCCAGGGAACCTCACAGCCCCATTTGCCTCTACCAAGCCCTCTGGAATGAGAAGTCCTGACTGGGTGACCACAAATTGTCTCATGTTTAAGTTGCCAAAATAGGCAAACTGAATGCTTACTTTTTTTTTTTTTCTTTTCACCAGTACAATGGGAAACACCCTGGATCTCGGTCCTTGGAAAAGATGAAAAACAAACTCAAATGTATGTATACAGAGCAAACACCACTGTTTGCCATGCAGTCTTGTTTATTTGGGGGAGGAATGTGCATTTATTAATAATAAAGTTTCTCCAGGTGGCAGACACATCTGGGTCACAAAGCATCAGCCACAGAAAGTAACTCAGGAAAAATCCCATTCAGTCACCAAGTCCTGCCAAGGCTGTGGGCTATGTTTCTGCCTTTTGAGTTTTAACAGCATTGCAAAATAAAAGAAGAGATGTTAGGTGTGATCTCTCACCTGTGATTCAGAATTATTATTAATGGTGGTGCTCTTGATGGGAAAATGTAAAACAAAACATCCCCACAGTTTCAACTCCTTCAAGTTTCAACTCACAACCCTGAGTAGGCTGTTTCCCCAAATTTATGCAGAAAAAAATGGGCTAATAGACTTCAGTGAACAGAAGCATGTGGCATCTTCTGTAAAGACACATGGGCAAGGGAACAACACCTACATTTATTTATTTAACATTTATTTATTTAACCTTTTGGATGGCTTGTTTGTTGGATTTGGTTTTACATCCTGAATTACAAAATTTATGATGGGAACGTGTGTCAGCTGTTTGCTGAAGGAAAGAAAGAGCTCTGTTCTTTGTCTTAACTCATAATACAGCCAAGCTTCCTACATGTTTATTTAGAGAAGTTAAAATATGTGACGAGTAAGAGCATAACCCTAGCTGAGCTTTCTCTTCTATATCTTCTGTTCTTTCCTCCTGATTATATCCTGGGCAGGCTCCTGCCTGGACCACTGTATAGCCCTTTACCAGGTGTCCTCTCAAAACACCTCCAGTTCATCTGGTCAATGACTGTCAAAATCAGAATCAGCTAAGATTTTCTGAGAGTTGAGCACATCCACTCTGCATATAATATGATCAAATGTGTTCTAAAATTAAGTCGCTCAGTCATGTCCAACTCTTTGCGACCCCGTGGACTGTAGCCCACCAGGTTCCTCTGTCCATGGGACTCTCCAGGCAAGAATACTGGAGTGGGTTGCCATTTTCTTCTCCAGCAGCTCTTCCCTACCCAGGAATCGAACCCAGGTCTCCCACATTAGAGGCAGATGCTTTAACCTCTGAGCCATGTAATTTAATTCTTACAACCACTTTGTGACATAAGAAAGGGTATAGCATTAACAGTAGCCAAGGGCATGGGCTCAATCAGGCAGAAAAAGTTTTCAATCCTATCTCCACTGCTTCTTCCCCCAGTTTTATTGAGCCATAGTTGACATGCAACACTGTGTATGTTTAAGGTATACACCATGATGACTGATACATGTACACATTGTGAAATGATAACCAAAGTAAGTTTAGGTAACACATCCATTACTTTCCCACTCTTCAGGGGAGACTGAGAAAGTCAATAGCCTCATCTATAAAACAGGAATAAGAACAGTAACTACTTAATAGAGTTGTTTTGGTTTCAAGAAAATTTTGAGGCTTATTTTGCATATCATATACTTCACATTTTTCAAGTGTACAATTTAATGATTTTTAGTAGATTTACTAAGTTGTGTGAACATCATCATAAATCAGCTTAAAACCATTTTTAACAGCCCAGTATGAGCCCACATTCAAAAGCAGAGACATTACTTTGCCGACTAAGGTCTGTCTAATCAAGGCTATGGTTTTTCCAGTAGTCATGTATGGATGTGAGAGTTGGACTGTGGAGAAAGCTGAGCGCCAAAGAATTGATGCTTTTGAACTGTGGTGTTGGAGAAGACTCCTGAGAGTCCCTTGGACTGCAAGGAGATCCAACCAGTCCATTCTGAAGGAGATCAGCCCTGGGATTTCTTTGGAAGGAATGATGCTAAAACTGAAACTCCAGTACTTTGGCCACCTCATGTGAAGAGTTGACTCACTGGAAAATACTCTGATGCTGGGAGGGATTGGGGGCAGGAGGAGAAGGGGACGACAGAGGATGAGATTGCTGGATGGCCTCACTGACTCAATGGACGTGAATCTGAGTGAACTCCGGGAGATGGTGATGGACAGGGAGGCCTGGCGTGCTGCGATTCATGGGGTTGCAAAGAGTCGGACACGACTGAGTGACTGAACTGAACTGAACTGATGAGCCCACATGAACTTTTACTGTTAATCCCTGTCTCCTGCCCCTGCCCCATGTTTTGTTTTTATATCTTTGCTTTTTCTGGATATTTCATGCAAATGAAATACAATTATGACATCATACAATATGGAGTATTTCATGCCTCCTTCTTTCATTGAGTATAATACTTCTGAGTTTCATCCGTGCTGCATATAGTATGCAGCCTCAGTTTGCTCCTTTCTACTGGTAAATAACATTTCCATGTATGTAGCATTTTTGTCTATCTATTCACCAGCTGATGGGCAGTTGGGTTGTTTCCACTTTTTTCAGATCAGTTCAGTTCAGTCGCTCAGTCGTGTTTGACTCTTTGCGACCCTATGGACTGTAGTACGCCAGGCTTCCCTGTCTATCACCAACTTCCGGAGCTTACTCAAACTCATGTCCATTGAGTCAGTGATGCCATCCAACCATCTCACTTTTTTAGCTATTGTACCACTTTTTATCTATTGTAAATAATGCTGCTAAGAACATTTGTATTCAAGACATCGTGTGGATATGTGTCTTCAGTTCTCTGTAAAGATACCTAACTGTGGAATTGGTGGGATATATGGTAAACCTCCGTTTGACCTTTTAAGAACTCTTAGAGAGCTGTTTTGAGGCTTAAGTATTACACAGAAATGGTCCAGCCCAATGCTAAACAGGGAGTAATGATCAATGAAAATTGTGTGGTTGTTGTTGTTGCTGCTATTCTTTTAAGGAGGTTTCACTTTGTTTACCCTGAAGAAGGAAATAGCAATCCACTCCAGTACTCTTGCCTGGAAAACTCCATGGACAGAGAAGCATGGTTGGCTACAGCCCATGGGGTTGCAAAGAGTTGGACACAACTGAGTGACTTCACTTTCACTTTTCATTTTGTTTACCATGTAAGTGAGGAGGCTAAAATAAAGCTCAGAAAGAGTATCAACTTGCTCAAGATCACACAGCTAATCAATAGATGAACTAGAATTTTCTCACATGATTTCTAACTCCAAACCTGACACTTTTTCCCACCAGCATAGCAAACACACTGCATTAACCATCTTGAAGAATGCAGTTCTGACAACACGATCTCCTACCAAACAAATGTCATCAGTGGCTCCGTGCTGCACGTAAAATAAACTCTCAGCTTGTCTGCTAGGTATACAAAGCCCCCTATTATTTTCCCACCAATATTTCCTTCCTACTCTCCCACCACACAACCTCACCCTAACCTTCCTTCATGAATCTTTCAAGGTGACTTTTGTTGAATTAATTCAGCCTATCCTCTTTGGGCCACTATACCTTTGTTTGAGCATGATCTACCTTCTTGAATGGTATTTTTCAACTTTTCCGCCTGTGAAATCTTATCCATCCTGCAAGGCAGAGTTTAAATCAAATCTCCTCTCCTTTCCCATTTTAGTGGCTCAGGACAAAACTAACCAGGACTTTCCTAATCCACTTAGTTGTAATAGGTACTCAGTGAACCCACTGACTTGAGCTGACATGACTGAAATAAGCCTAGCTGTGTAATGAATGATCCAGCTCTGGGAAGTACTAATTTTAAAAATTTCAATAAAAATTTATTTATTTGTAAAATTCCTAGGTATAGCACAATACACAGTGTTGTTTGTTTAGAGGATAGAAGTGTCCAGAACACTCATGCTTCAGGCAAACTCTTATCACAGGCTTTTATATATCCATGTATGTTTGTCTAGCCCACAAGACTGAGCTCCTCCAGAGAGGAAACTATTTTATTACCTCCTGTGTACCCATGACCCAGAACAATGTCCGATTCACATAATGGTGAGTACTCACTGGGTGCTTTTAGAGCGAAATGAGTGAATGAATGAGAGGGTGAGTGAATGAGAGCATGAGGTGCTCTCCCTTCATCTGACACAGGTAGCCCATTAAAAGTAGGGAGTGCTCCACGTAAACACTATTGATACTATGTACAAAATAGATAACTAATGAGAACATACTCTATAGCACAGGGAATTCTACTTAATGCACTGTGGTGACCTAAATGGGAAGGAAGTCCCAAAGGGAGGGGATATATGCATATGCGTGACTGGTTCAATTCCTTATGCTGTAGAAACTAATATAACATTATAAAGCAACCATACTCCAACAAAAATTAATTTAGAAAATAAATAAAATTAGATAGTGCTCTCTTGTCTGATTGCAGAGTTATAAAAGAGGTTTCTCCTTTAAGAATGACTCTTCTTGCCATTGGTTAATGTTAACACTTCTTTTTCCAGAGGGCTCACCTGATTAAGTCAATAGGTATATATAAAGAGTATATAACAGTAACAAGAACAATGTTTTGTATTCAGTCATTACCCTGGGACTGGCACTATTTTAAGTGTTTTATATGAGGTAACTCACTGAATCTTCCTAACAACTCTGAGAGGAAGGTATTAAGATGAAGAAAATTACAATGAAGACTCTGAAGTATAAAGAAGGTTTAAGAAGTCATTATCTTATTAAGTAGTAGAACTGGGATCTAAATCAGGCAGCCTGGCTCCAGACTCTCCTGATGAGAATGCTTTTAACCTGAGGTGAGGGGCCACAACCCCTTCATTTTATTTCCCCAGCACTCATAAGGACTTGATGGCCACTTGCTATTCTCTGTGCCGACTGTGGCTGGCAGGGATTAGGAAAATAATAAAGATACACTGTGTTATGCAACAATAATATAGCCAAAGTCAGAGTGGGAAGTGGTGGAAGAAGCCCAGGTTTTGGAGCCAAACCCATGAGACCTTAGCTTGAACTTCAGACTCACCAGTAACTAGCTCAGGAGCTATTTCTTCTTGGACAAAAATTCATCCATCCCAACACCCACACACCACCATTTCTGGGCCAGGGGCCATTTTGGAAGTTTGAAAGTTCTGTAAGATTGAATTCTAAACTCAAAGATTCAAAATAATTCAAAATAAAGATGACTAAGTCTGAGGTTAAAAGATTTACCTCAGGTCACACACCTGGTTGGCAGCAGTACTAAACTTCAGTTTCCTGAGTTTCAGCCCAGTGCTCTTTCATTTAAGTCACACAGTTTCATTTGAGGTAGGGAAGTTGAACAAAACACCATAAGAAGCAAATTATTCAAAACGGGACTTTCCAGAGCCAGCCTAGAATTGGACAGCTGCCTCCTTGTGTTCAAGTGAGGCACACCCCAGTTTCACTACAGATCTGAAATCAAACTCTCTCTCCTTGTAATGTAAGAGACTGGGGATATCTTTCCAGCAGTGAGTAATGCCTCTGGAGAGAAGTCCCTCACTGCTCTACTCTGTCCTAAAATTTCTCTTGCCTCCTCTCCCTCTTAGGATGTCCTTCTCAATACCCAAAAGGAATATATCTCAGTGAAGAAGACTTATTCCTAGAACAGAGGAAGACACGGCCACTTCTCCATTCGCTCAATGATTTCCCTAGAGGGAGACATGGTCTTGAATCACATTTTCCTCTGGATTTTCTCACCAAGAATACAGAGAAAGTCATAAATTAAATGTAGCACGGGAACAAGAAGGTATTTTCTGGAGAAAGTTGAACATGATTGAAGCAGCAGATGGAAACACCAAACCCAAGGAGTATGTACCTTTAAGGCAGGTACCAGTGTAGCCATCACCTGAGGCACTTTTACTTAACACAGAGGGCTAGTGCTAAGTATACAGTCTTGGGAAACAAGCCAGGGTAAAATGTCCTTTGTTACTAATTAAGTATCATTATATTACTAGTTACCCCCTTCACTGAGGCATGATTTCACTGATTTGAGGCTTCTATACAGAGTTGATGATGAACTCATCAACATGAGAAAAGAGCTCTCATGTGCAGAGTTCCTAATAGCAATTTGTGGTACTTAGTAGGGGTTAAATGGACTTCCCTGGTGGCTCAGACGGTAAAGCGTCTGTCTACAATGCGGGAGACCTGGGTTCGATCCCTGGGTCGGGAAGATCCGCTGGAGAAGGAAATGGCAATCCACTCCAGTGCTATTGCCTGGAAAATCCCATGGATAGAGGAGCCTGATAGGTTACAGTCCATGGGGTCGCAAAGAGTCGGACACGACTGAGCAACTGCACTTTTCAGTAGGGGTTAATACTTCTACACCATGCCCTATAATTGAAACACATGGTTTATCGAGAGTTTTCTGGAAACACACACTTCAGGGGCAGTTATAGAGATAAAGCTAATTGATCAAACCACTATTCTATCTTTGATACTCTCAATGCAAAAACATCTCAGAATTTCCCATGTCCACCCTTCTGCTGAATCAGAGAACCCTAAGTTAAACTGTCTGCATATATCTGGACAAGTGCTCTTCCGACAGGGGAAGGGAGAATAAACCCCTTCCCTGGAAGCTCAGCTGGTAAAGAAACCCCTTCTACTTTCTGCCATATCTCTAATGGGGCAAAAGGCTCCCAGACACAAAAATCTCTCTTGTAAACTCCACCCACTATAATCTGCCTTTGCTTTCTGCCCTGGTAGCAGAGTGGTGAAAAAAGACTGTTTTCTGTCAGACTAGAGAGAATTCCCTCCACAGAAACTTGAGGAGTCAGGCAGGGATGGGCATACGTGCATTCTCAGTCGTGTCCAACTTTTTGCGATCCCGGGGACTGTAGCCCGCTAGGTTCCTCCGTCTATGGAATTTTCCAGGCAAGAATACTGGAGTGTGTTGCCATTTTCTATTCCAGGGGAATCTTCCCGACCCAACCAAGGGACTGAAACTGTGTCTCTTGCATTGGCAGGCGGATTCTTTACCACTGCACCACCTGGGAAGCCCTCAGGGATGTGAGGAAGGATTCCTCCAACAAATTAGGAAATAGAAAAAAGTAGCACATTGCAGTGCTGCAGAAAAAGAGGAGCTAGAGGTAAAGGTTTTTAGAACTTGAGTGAAACAAGTTACTCAAAACCTGAGGGAAAGGTAAGATTTGGTGGGGGCAAGGGGAGCTTAGTGTAATGCTAATTCCTTAAACTCCAGAAAGTATCAACAGGTAAATAATTCAGTGAGAGCAATTCTTTAATCACAAGATAAAAGAGAATTAGGAGGAAATTGCACCATGAAGGCCGGCCTGTAGGTCTGAGGTATTCCAGACAGGGAGCGGATACAGCAGCCATGTGCCTTGGGATTAAATTACCAGGGATCTTACTGAGATGCAGAGGAGAGAGCAACGACTTGGAACCCTGGTGAACACAAGCCTGTGAACAGGGTGTGGAGAGCTGCCTGGTGCAAAAGTGCTCCGCCCAGGGGCTGGAGGCCTCAGTTTTGAATATCTGCTCTCTCTGTGTGACAAGAGCACAGGACTCAGAGGGAAATGGAGATAATGGAGATTTTATTTTAAACTTTCTACTGCTTTATTTTTTTGTTTTTATTTTATTATTGGCGTATAATTGCTTTACAATGTTGCATTAGTTTCTGTAGTGTAACAAAATGAATCAACTGTAAGTATACATATATCCCCTCCCTCTTGAGCCTCCTACCCTTCTCCCCTGCAACTCTCCCCTCTAGGTCATAACAGGGCACCAAGCTGAGCTCCCTGTGTTATACAGCAGCTTCCCACTAGCTATTTTACACATGTGTGTGCTAAGTCGCTTCAGTCGTGTCCGACTCTTTGCTACCCATGGACTGTGGCCCACCTGCCAGGCTCCTCTGTCGGTGGAATTCTCCAGGCAAGAATACTGGAGTGGGTTGCCATGCCCTCCTCCAGGGGAATTCCCCAAGCCAGGGATCAAACCCCTGGCGCTTATGTTTCCTGCATTGGCAGGCGGGTTCTTTACCACTAGCACTCCCTAAGAAGCCCCAGTGGCATATATATGTCAATGCACTTTCGACAAGGAAGGAGTCCCAAGAAAGACCTGGAGAATAGGGTTGATAGTCAAATTTATATATTTCAAATGTTTCAAATCGCATTTGGTAGAAATAAGTACTATGCACAAAGAGGATTCCCACTTCACTTCTCCACTCCCATCACCCTGAGATATTTCAGGCCAAAATTAACTTCTTTTGAGATATGTCTCCCTAGTAAGTCTAAGATCACTGGTTGCAGTCTCCAGAAATGGGGCACAAACTGACTGGCTTTCTTATACATCTTGTGAAACCCAAGGTTTTCTCTTTTCTTTCACAGCCACTCAGTGGAGAGAATTGTGAGAAGAATGGTGAGGTACTGTCACCAATATGAGGCTCTGTGCTGCCACTGCCTAGATTCAAATTCCCACCACTTTGCACTTCTGTTCTTTCAAACTATCATGTGGTTTTCAAAGCAATTTTGTGAGCTGAGTGGCATGGTTATTTTACTGTGTCTGTGCCCAGTGGCATGTGGAATTTTAGTTCCCCAACCAGGGATTGAACCTGCACCCCCTGCATTGGAAGCACAGAGTCTTAACCACTGGACCACGAGGGAAGTCCCTATTTTACTGTGCTTTGAAAAAAGTCTCAGTAGGTCAGAAGAAATGTAAAGAGTTTTAGTTTTCTGAATCTTATATAGTTGATTTGAAGTAGAGTTGGGCACAATTTTAGTAAGATTTCCAAGATGGAATTTTTATTTGTTGGTAGTCCTTTTGATGATTAGTTTTATGGGTCAACATGACTAGGAATTAGCTATTTAATCCACACCAAATGTAGATGTTGTTGTGAAAGAATTCTATAGATGTGGTTAACATCCACAATCAGTGAACTTCAAGTAAAAGAGATTACTTCAGCTAATGTTGGTGGGCCTCGGCTAGTCAGTTGAAGGTCTTAAGAACAAAAACGGAGGTTTTGCAGTTAAGGACAGATTCTGCCTCAAGACTGAAGCATTACCTTTTGTCTGAGTTTCTAGCATGCTCTGTGGATTTCCAACTTGCTGCAACTACATGAGGCAAATTCTCAAAATAGGGCTTCCCAGGTGGCACTAGTGGTAGAGAGCCCGCTTGCCGATGCAGGAAACATAAGAGATGCAGGCTTGATCTCTGGGTCAGGAAGATCCCCTGAAGGAGAGCACGGCAACCCACTCCAGTATTCTTGCCTGGAGAATCCCATGCACAGAGGAGCCTGGAGGGTGACAGATCATGGGTGGCAAAGAGACACAACTGAGGCTACTTAGCAGGCACTCACACGTGCATGTGCTGAATGGTGGCTCAGAGGGTAAAGAATCCACCTGCAATGGAGGAGACCCTGGGTCAGCAAGTTCCTCTGGAGAAGGGACTGGCTACCCACTTCCATGGACAGAGAAGCCTGGTGGGCTACAGTCTCTATGGGGTCGAAAAGAGTCTACATGAGCCAACTCCTCAAAATAAACCATAGGGTTGGCCAAAAAGTTTGGATTTTTCTGTAACAATCTATGGAAAAACCCAAACAAATGTTCTGGTTAGCCTAATATGTACATATATATGTATAAACATAGTTACCTATTGGTTCTATGTCTCTGGAGAATCTTGAATGATATGGAAAATATCTTTATATAGCTTTTTGTCTAGAGTTTTATTATCATTCAGTGCACAATAAAGATCAGATGTTTTGTCTTACTCAAATTAGTATGTTCCCTCCCTGCGCTTCGTGGTAGTCAATTAAAAAAAAAAAGCATAAGAAATACATAAAAACCTACACAAATGGATAAAATGTAGAAAAAAATGTAGGCCCATGGCTTAGAGAGGCAAAAAGGCAAAATGGTTGTCTGAAGAGGCCTTAAAAATAACTGTGAAAAGAAAAGTGAAAGGCAAAGGATAAAAGGAAAGATATACCCATCTAAATGCAGAGTTCCAAAGAATAGCAAGGAGAAATAAGAAAGCCTTCCTCGGTGATCAATGCAAAGAAATAGAGGAAAACAGTAGAATGGGAAAGACTAGAGAGCTCTTCAGGAAAATAAGAGATACCAAGGGAATATTTCATGCAGAGATGGGCACAATAAAGGACAGAAATGGTATGGACCTAACAGAAGCAGAAGATATTAAGAGGTGGCAAGAATACACAGAACTATACATAAACGATAATCACAATGGTGTGATCACTCACCTAGAGCCAGACATCCTGGACTTTGAAGTCAAGTGGGCCTTAGGAAGCATCACTATGAACAAAGCTAGTGGAGGTGATGGAATTCCAGTTGAGCTATTTCAAATCCTAAGAGATGATGCTGTGAAAGTGCTGCACTCAATATGCCAGCAAATTTGGAAAACTCAGCAGTGGCCACAGGACTGGAAAAGGTCAGTTTTCATTCCAATCCCAAAGAAAGGCAATGCCAAAGAATGCTCAAACTACTGCACAGTTGCACTCATCTCACACACTAGCAAAGTAATGCTCAAAATTTTCTAAGTGAGGCTTCAACAGTACACCAACTGTGAACTTCCAAATGTTCAAGCTGGATTTAGAAAAGGCAGAGGAACCAGAGATCAAATTGCCAACATCTGTTGGATCTGAAAAAGCAAGAGTTCCAGAAAAACATCCACTTCTGCTTTATTGACTATGCCAAAGCCTTTGACTATGTGGATCACAACAAACTGTGGAAAATTCTTCAAGGGATGGGAATACCAGACCACCTGACCTGCCTCCTGAGAAATCTGTATTCAGGTCAAGAAGCAGCAGTTAGAACTAGACATGGAACAACATTCTGGCTCCAAATTGGGAAAGGAGTATGTCAAAGCTGTATATTGTCACCCTGTTTATTTAACTTATATGCAGAGTACATCATGTGAAATGCTGGACTGGATGAAGCACAAGCTCTACTCAAGATGGCCTGGTGAAATATCAGTAACCTCAGAAATTGATGACCCCACCCTTATAGCAGAAAGTGAAGAGGAACTAAAGAGCCTCTTGATGAAAGTGAAAGAGGAGAGTGAAAAAGTTGGCTTAAAACTCAACATTCAGAAAACTAAGATTGTGGCATCCAGTCCCAACACTTCATGGCAAATACATGGGAAACAATGGAAACAGTGACAGACATTTTTGGGCTCCAAAATCACTGCAGATGGTGATTGCAGCCGTGAAATTAAAAGATGCTTGCTCCTTGGAAGGAAAGTTATGACCAACCTAGACAGCATATTAAAAAGCAGAAACATTACTTTGCCAAGAAAGGTCCGCCTAGTCAAAGCTTTGGTTTTTCCAATAGTCATGTATGGATGTGAGAGTTGGACTATAAAGAAAGCTGAATGCTGAAGAACTGATATTTTTGAACTGTGGTGTTGGAGACTCTTGAGAATCCCTTGGACAGCAAGGAGATCCAAACAATCCATTCTAAAGAAGATTAGTCTTGAATATTCATTGGGAGGACTGATGGTGAAGCTGAAACTCCAGTAGTTTGGCCACCTGATGTGAAGAACTGACTCATTTGAAAAGACCCTGATGCTGGGAAAGATTGAAGGCAGGAGGAGAAGGGAACGACAGAGGATGAGACGGTTGGATGGCATCACCGACTCAATGGACGTGAGTCTGAGTCAACTCTGGGAGTTGGTGATGAACTGGGAATATTGCATGCTGCAGTCCTTTGAGTTGCAAACAGTCAGACACGACTGAGCGCCTGAACTGAACTGACAGTCTAAAGAACTATGATGTTTTTAAAAAGCAACATGGAACATGCATAGTTCAATATAATGTAATCAGAGTAGGCAATTAGGACATTCAATTCAGTTCAGTTCAGTCACTCGGTCTTGTCTGACTCTTTGCAACCCCATGGACTGCAACACGCCAGGCCTCCCTATCCATCACCAACTCCCGGAGTTTACTCAAACTCATGTCCATTGAGTCGGTGATGCCATTCAGCTGTCTCATCCTGGGTTTTCCCCTTCTCCTTCTGCCTTCAATCTTTCCCAGCATCAGGGTCTTTTCAAGTGAGTCAGCTCTTCATATCAGGTGGTCAAAGTATTGGAGTTTCAGCTTCAACATCAGTCCTTCCAATGAACACCCAGGACTGATCTCCTTTAGGATGGACTTGTTGGATCTCCTTGCAGTCCAAGGGACTCTCAGGAGTCTTCTCCAACACCACAGTTCAAAAGCATCAATTCTTCTGCACTAAGCTTTCTTTATAGTCCAACTCTCACATCCATACATGACCACTGGAAAAACCATAGCCTTGACTAGACAGACCTTTGTTGGCAAAGTAATGTTTTTGCTTTTTAATATGTTGTCTAGGCTGGTCATAACTTCCTGCCAAGGAGCAAGCATCTTTAGGCAGGACTAACTGCATGAGGCTTTCCATAGGCCAATTTTAAGTCAGATTATGGGGACTGGGAATTCTCTGGTGGTCCAGCGGTTAGGACTCAGAGCTTCCACTGCAGGGGGCTGGAATTGGTCCCTGCTTGATGCAGCCAAAAAAAGAAAGGACTGCAAGGAAGATGATTTAGAAGTTTGAGGGGCATGGAGTGAGGGGTAAATCAGAAGGAGGCCTAGAAATGATCTGAAGGTGAAGAGACACCACCAGCTGGTCAAACCTGCGATGAGAGAGAAAGAAATAATGGAAAACCAGGTCAGTGAGGACAGAGGCCCACTGTGTTGACAAAAAGCATGAGAAGAACCCTTTATTTTCCCCTGGGAGAAAAACATAACAAACCAGCATGCATATGCATGCATGCATGCACTTGGCATCAAGCTGGAGGATTGGGAGAGCTGAAGATTTCATTGTTTATTTGAGCAGGTACTCTGCACGGAGATGTAAAGGACCTGAGTGCCTAAGACTGCCCAGCTGTACAAATACGTGAAGAGCCTCACCCCATGCTTATGTACCACACTTAAGGTGTGTGCTGACTTCCTAGAACCCAGTCTCTGTTAGCCTGAGGCCCTATTAGCAATGCAGGGATGAAAAGGAAATCACGGTGACCTGTTCTCCATAGGATTACTGGCTCCTCAGTGGGACTGTCCTTCCAAAGCCAGCACACAGGGAACTCCGTAGGGTCAGCCTTGCCTTTGCCTTCAGAGACATCACATAGCTCAGGAAAATGAAGCAGCTCTTTAACGAGCCTAATTTTCTTTCCGTGCAGATGGCAATCCAGATTGGCATCTCAGACTGTGAAACAAATTTTTGTCCCGCAGATATTGTTTCAAGTTCCCCAAAGCTGGAGCACCCAGGAAGCGGAAAGTCATTCAGTTTCTGTCACCCATAAGTGTGTGTGCGTGCATGCCCAGCCGCTCAGTCTCAGTCGTGTCTGACTCTTTGCAATCTCTGTAGCTTGACAGGCTCCTCTGTCCGTGGCATATTCCAAACAAGAACACTGGAGTGGGTTATGATTTCCTTTTCTAGGGGATTTTCCTGACCCAGGCATCAAACCCCTGTCTCCTGCATTGGCAGGTGGATTCTTTACCACTGAGCCACCTGGGAAGCCCCTCCCATAAGCAAGTTCCTCCTTATCAGAATCTACCCCTGACTCAAGGAAGCCCATTTTTCCATGCATAGATAAGCCATCTTTTTCTCTTTTTACTTATAATTTGTTGTACTACCTCTCTTTCAGTGTTCATTTGTTTTTTTCAATAAATATTATTTGAGCATCTGCTCTGTGCCAGGCACTGAGCATACAGCTAATGGTATAAGCAACCAAGAAAATAGATACTTATGATATATTAAGAATATTAACATTTATTTAGTGCTTTCTGAGTGCCCTGATGGCTCCAAAGGTAAAGAATCTACCTGCAATTCAAGAGACCCAGGTTCAATCCCTGGGTCAGGAAGATTCCCTGGAGAAAAGAATGGCTACCCATTCCAGTATTCTTGCCTGGGGAATTCCATGAACAGAGGAGCCTGGCAGGCTACAGTCCGCGGGGTCACAAAGAGTCAGACACAACTGAACAACTAACACTTTGTGAGTACCAGTCACTATTCTAGACACTTTACATAAAATAATTTAGCTCTCCTAACAATAGAATCCTATGCCAAAGTTCCTATTACTATCCCCATTGTACAGATGAGGAAACCAAGACCCAGAGACATTGAATTACCTATCTACAATTGTACAGAAAAAAAGGAATAGAACCGGAACTATTATAAACTCAGACAGGGTGGCTCCTGAGCTTGCCTTCTTAACCCTGCAGGTGGACAGAAGGGTGAGGTGCTGAATATCTTGACACAGAAAGTATAGGTGTCAGGGAGCACATAGGAGGTGCGGGGAATGTAGACTTGTGTCTCAGAAAGGGCTGTATTTAGAGCTCAAATTAGATCATGTTAACCTCTTGCTCAAAATCCTTTAATGGCTCCCCAACTGGATTTAGAATAAAAGCTACACATTCAACCATGGCTTACAAACGCTCTGTGCCGTCTGACCTCTCTGGCCTTAGTCTATTAAATGTCACTCTTATTAATCCAGGTCTCTGTTTGCAGCACCTTTTTGGTGTTAATTACTGTCTCCACCCACCCAGCTCCTACTCAATGGTTAGGTCTCAAATTCAAATCATTCATTTACAGAAGGCTTCCCTGTCCCCTCATCTACATTAATCCCAAGGATAACCAAGGGTAATGATAATCAGAGCAAACAGGAAATAATACTAAGTGGTAGGCAACATTCTAAATGCTTTACTTATAATACCATTTTAATTTTATAACAATCCTTATGGGAAGTACGAGTACTATTCCCATTTTCACAGGTGAAAAACGTAGGCAATATTATATAGCATTCTGTACTTTTCTCCAATGATAATCAAATGTATAATAATACTTTTCTCCAAAGTGATAATCAAATGTATAATCACATGTGTATATTCATTTCATATTTCCTGGGCTGTAAGCTCCACAAGGTCAGCATTTGAATTCATTAACATTATTGTATTCCCAGTGTCTAGTACAGTGTCTCGTAAACATTAGATAAATAATAAATGCTTATTGAATACATGAATAACAGGCATTATGAGATATTTCTCTTAACACTTACACTTTACAATAAAACAGGCAGATGACAAAAGAATTAAGGAAAATTCTCTATTATATAGTCTTATTGAGGCTGCAGAAAACTCAGCTTTTTTGATTGCTCTCCTGTTGTGAAATTCTCATCACCCACTTTCCGTTCGTTATAACATCTGAGGTTTAGAGGCTGGTGGAGGCCAGGCAGCATGGTCTAGACTAGAGGGAAGGCCAGGCATGGGTTTTTAAGAAACACAAATCTAGGTTTCAGTTCTCACTTGATCACTTACTAACTGTGTGGTCTTGAGTAAGCCCCATACATCCGCTGAGGCTCCTTTTCTAAATCTGTGAATCAGGGACCACGGCCAAACAGTTCAGTTGGGAGAATTAGGTACGAAAATGTTGTCTACTGAGGGTGAGCACAGAGTCCGGCATGTACCAGGAGTTGCTCTCCCGAAGGCAGGCATGTGGGGTGTTGGAAACAACCTAGCATACTGGACAAGCAGCACTAGCTACACTGGACGCTAGGACATGAAGCCCAGAGAACAACTGAGGGGCAGGGCCAAAGGCTGCATTAGCTGACCTAGCTGTCTCCACAGATCAAATGAGCTGGACAGTCGCCATGGAGCCAGCTCACTCTGAGAACACAGTCAAGAAGCGGGTGGGAAAAGTACACAAACCTCCCTCAGAAGGGTCACTTTTGGTCCCTGTCAACAGCTCCGACTTGGAGTAAGTCAAGACAATAAACCAAGACAAAGATCCAGTGAGTTCTGTTGCCTGTTCTCTATTTCAAGGGGACAGGCCCTGCTTTGTTTCTCTTCTCTCTGGTGAAAGCGCTGTTCCCTGAAATGCTCCTGGCTTCCGAGAACAGCTCTGGAGGCAACTCCGTAAACTGCTGGCCAGGGTTTGATGAGAAGCAAGCAAGTTGAACTTACCCTGCCCCATCCCCCAGGGTTACTTGGTCTTAAGGATGCAGGAGGGAGAAAAGGGAACACAGATGGTCCTCTTCCTTCCTCCTTCATCTCCCAATGTCCATATTCATCCCTCTCTAGGCCAACCTGACCTTCTCATCTCCCTCCCTCCCAATAAAGAGGAGAGAAATTGGTAGGTGGCACAGGGGTATTGAGAGGGGCATAAAAGTCTTTCCAAATGGAATCAAAGCCCCTGTGATGCTGACTCTGCTAGTGGGTTCTGTCATCTCACCAAACAGAAACTTTGCACCAGCTCATGCCACTGTGCTCTGCTGAGCTCTGTGGGCTGAAGAACCTGCACCCCTGCAGGTTTGTGCCCAGACCTGAACATGCATTTATGTACAACCATGACGGTTGTGTAGCTGTAATTATTCTATCCTACCAAGTGAAGTGAAGTCCTTTCAGATTTATGCAGAAGAAAACTTTCACTTAACTAAGATCCAGTTTCTGCCTGTGTGCTGAGTCGCTTCAGTCATGTCTGAATCTGCAACCCGATGGAGTGTAGCCCGCCATGCTCATCTGTCCATGGGATTTGCCAGGGAATAACACTGGAGTGGGTTGCCATGACTTCCTCCAGGGGATCTTCCTGATTCAGGAATCAAACCCGTGTCTCTTGCGTCTCCTGCACTGGCAGGTGGATTCTTCACCACTAGCACCTCCTGGGAAGCCCCAGGATCCGGTCTGTGCATGCATGCTAAGTTGCTTCAGTCGTACCCAGTCCTCTGTGACCCTATGGACTGTAGTCTGCCAGGCTCCTCTGTCCATGTTTATCAGCATGCTAGTTGGACATTCTTCTTTGCAGTCTGTTTTTAAGAGAAAGAGCCACACTTGTGTCCAGTTACATTTGGGAACAGGTCCATTCTGCCACTAGCCCTCTTAGCTTTCCACTATATGTTCTGGAGAATCCTACCTTCAGCTCTAAATCTATTTCCATATAAGCAAGTTTCATGGTTTCAGGGGGTAAGAATCTTTCAAAAAAGAGATTGTTTTCTAGATTGTATTACTATGAAAGAGAAGTTGGTCAGAAAATTTTAAAAAGATCTCAACAAAGCTTTCTATTTTGGTTCCCTACTAATGCCAGCAGGCCTGGGCTCTCTCCTGTCACATACTGACCAGCTGCTCTGTCTTGGGTGCTATGGGAAGTGTGTTGCATAATACTTATAATACCGACACTAATATTGACACTTTTGAAGTGCCAGGAGCTATTCTAAGTGTTTCCCATTGGTTTGTGTATTCAATTCTTACAACCAATATATGAGCTCTGTACAATATCCATCCCAATTCTGGAGAGGAGACAACTGGGACATTGTCCTAAGGTCACACAGTGGTGGAGCTGAGATTTGGGAGAGGCAGTCTGGCTCCAGAATATTTACTGTTAATCCCTATGCATAGTTTTTCTCATGTAGTCCATATAGAATTCTTATGAGATAGAATATTAAGACAGCCATCTTCCAGATAAGAAAAGTAAGTCTCAGTTTTCTGAAAGGTTGACCCATGACCTCGAGCTAACTCAACTCAATATAGTGAGTACCTACCTTGTGCCAGGCTCGAGCTAGACAGCAAGAGCATAGTATAGCATGAGAAACTGGTCATGTTTAGTTTTCATTTTTTTTTCATTTCTTTTAACACTGTCACTTCTTGCTGAAGTGATGGATAATAAAGAGTTCCATTCTGAGGGAAGAAAAGTCATCTGTAGTCAAGATTAGCCAGGAGTGCTGGCACTGGGTGCATGCCTGAGAGCCGGAAGATAATTAAGCTTGCCTGAATGAGGCCAACTATGAGCCTCAGCATCCTTCCAATCCTTTCTGATTCAGGAATGAGCATTTACTCATTTGTCTTTGTTCAGTTCATAAACATTTATTAAGCATCTACTATGTTCCAGACTTTATTCTATAAACTGGTGATATAAAAAAAGAGGACTCATACTTGATTTGGGACACTCTTAGTTTAGAAGAAGAGAAAATGAAAATAAAGATTACAGCATGATATGATAAGTGCAGTGGTAAAGAATCGACTGGCCAATGCAGGAGACACAAGAGACACGGGTTTGGTTCCTGGGTTAGGAAGATCCTCTGGAGTAAGAAATGGCAACCCACTCCAGTATTTTTGCCTGGAAAATTCCATGGACAGAAGAGCCTGGAGGGCTACAGCCAATGGCGTCACAAAGAGCTGGACATGAACGAGCACACACACACGACAAGTACAATAATTGAGATTTTGAGCTAATAATTAAGATAATAATTGAGAGTGGTTTGGGTGAGTTGCAGAAGATGGCATATATGCTGATATCTGAATGACAAAAAATGCACTTTCCAGATGGGAATGGATAAATGAACTCTTGAGTCTGCCCACAGTGCAAGAGGCCCAGGTTCGATCCTTGGGTTGCGATGATCCCCTGGAGAAGGAAATGGCAACCCACTCCAGTATTCTTGCCTTGAAAATCCCATGGACACAAGAGTCTGGCAGGCTACAGTCCATAGGGTCTCCAAAAGTCAGACATAATGACTAAACCACAAACCAAAGGAACTCTTATTTACTAAGCACATACTAGCTATCAGGTCCTGCCTTGTGACTATATATTTAGTTTAATCCAATAACCAGAGAGAATAAAGAACTCATTCACCATGACCAGGTAAGAAAATCCCTGAGCTGAACATGTGAATATTTGGGGGGAAAGGGCCACTCGGGCAGAGGGGACAGCATGTACAAAGGCAGGAAGGCAAGAAGACCCTGGTGTAGTTGAAGGACAGTATGTTCAGTGCATCTCAGCCATCAGCTGTGCATGGGGGCAGGGGGGAGATGAGGACAAAGGAATTAGAAGCAACATCCTGAAAGACTTTGCATAACTGGTAAGAAGTAAGGATCTTATCCTGAAGGTGAAGGTTAACCAACTCAGAAAACAGCATAACTGGGTTTTTAAAGAATAATTCTACTACCAGAACGAAGAGTGGATTGAAGTGGGGAAAGATGAAAGATAATAAACCAAGTTGTAAGGTCCCTACAATGGCTTGCTGCTGCTGCTAAGTAGCTTCAGTCGTGTCCAACTCTGTGTGACCCCATAGACGGCAGCCCACCAGGCTCCGCCATCCCTGGGATTCTCCAAGCAAGAATGCTGGAGCGGGTTGCCATTTCCCTCTCCACTGCATGAAAGTGAAGTTGCTCAGTCGTGTCCGACTCTTCGCGACCCCATGGACTGCAGCCCACCAGGCTCCCCCGTCCGTGGGATTTTCCAGGCAAGATTACTGGAGTGGGGTGCTGTTGCCTTCTCTGCTACAATGGCTTAGGAAGGGAAAATGAAGCATTAAACTGAAAGAGAGGAAATTGAGAAGGAAAGGAGGGGATATGATCAGAGGAAATGACTATAAGAATTGTCTGTGGGAGGCAAGGAGAGATATTAAAGACAGTGAAGAGCCACTAAAGCCTGGAATGTGGGAAACAGAGCAGTGATGGAAGGGGGAATGGGTCTGGGCCTCCGGATGAGCCCAAAGGGGTTACTAAAGGTGACTGGATGTCTGGCATTTCTGTACATACTTGCTGAGAAGTATGTACACACTTACTGATAAGGAGAGCAGGGAGGAAAGGGACAGGGCGAGGCATCGAGATGAGTGCTAAGCCAACATGACGGGTTGGGCAACCAGATACGAAGAAAGTTGTCTGCTCAAGATGGTTCCAACTCTAGACTGGGAAGGGGAGAGAGAAAGAAAGTCCAGGTGTGAGGGGAAAATTTGGCTCCGAGTCCCGGGGCTCTCCAGGTTAATAGAGCTGTCAAGAATACCCAGAAAGAGACAGCTGTTTCCTGAAGGGCTCTCCCCGACACGCCGGGGAGCTGCAAGACCAGGCTTGAGGCAGGCAGCAGCTGGGGTTTGGGAGGACACAGGCATGTGGGCAGCCTCCTGCCTCCTGCAGTACTCTGCAGATGAGCTGGCTGAGAGAAGTGATTCTTTCTTCCCAGCCTCCTCCTTCACCCTTTGCTTCAGAGTCCCAGCGCCACAGCAGCATGCAGGCTGCATAGAGATTGATCCATAGATGAGGGGCTGCAGCTAGAAGCCACACAAAAGTAGCAGAGAGGACAGAATTGTGTGTGTGTGGGTGCATGTGTGTAAGTGTGTGCAGGAAACTGTCTTATTCAGGGAACTACCAAGCAAAGTCTTACAGGCAGACAATAGTGAGCTGCCTAGATAATTTATGCCACCAAATAAACACCAGAACAGGCTGTGTACAGCTAAAGGTGACACATTTTTAAAAGTGGGGTGTCTCCCTTTGGAGTCTGAATGACAGGAGATGGTTTACCATACAAAAGCTTCAGGCAACAATACTTATGAATCTACCAGAGCCTACTGTAACCAAAGAGAAAGAAAGGCCGGAACTAAAATGCAAAAGAAAGAAAAAAACTGTTTGGAGATAGGTCTGCTACAGTATAAACTTTTCTCTTTCTCTGGCGCACTGCTGTAGCAAAACCTGATGGTTGTCTTTGTAAAAAACGTGTCTGTATCTAGGTCCCTGGCAGTGATTTGCCTCTGGGAGGGCCAGCAATCTATTTAATGACTCCATTGACGTCAATAGCATAACTGAAATACTTACTAACATGCATGATTCCAACTTTGAGGGGGGAGGGTGGGTGGATGGTGTTTCTCAGCAGTACAAAAACATGAAGTGGAGTCAAGGTGGAATGGACTCCAGTCTTTTCAGCAGCAAGTGAGAGATGAGATGCTAGGGGTCTCATCAGTTCCATTTAATGGGAAGAAACATTCACACTAAATTTAGAAACTAATTTCCAACTAGTGGAATAGCCATTAATAAGCAGGGTATTATTTTTGGTAATGTTTGCTCAAAGGTCACATTTTAACCATTAGCACTTTAGTTCACTTGTCAGTGTTTTTTTTGTAACTTACCCTTTCCTAATTTTAGACACATATGGAATAATTGCAAATCCATATAAATAGCTCAGTGTTGATGCACCGAGGTAAACCTATACAGGACAGCTAATTCAGACAAAAGCAATTCTTATAAAACAACCATTTGGGGAATTATTCTTGGAACGATAAGGGCTTTTCTAGTGCATCTGCCCTAACGTTTTGTATGCAGACTGGCTAAACACTCAAGGTGATTACTTAGGGCAATTATCCCAATAGTCCAGACCATACAACATTCAGAACAAAGAAAAAAATAATCTGACATTATTAGCTTTTAATTTTTCTCCTTTCCTCTCTTGCTTTCTCTCTCTCTCATTCTTTCTTTTTCTTTGTGCACGCATGCTAAGTTGCTGTAGTTGTGTCTGACTTTTTGCAACTCCATGGGCTGTAGCCTGCCAGGCTCCTCTGTCCATGGGATTCTCCAGGCAAGAGTACTTGAGTGTGTTGCCATGCTCTCCTCCAAGGGATTCTTCCTGACCCAGGGGCTGAACCCATGTCTTTTCAGTCTCCTTCATTAGCTGCTGTTGCTGTTAAGTCACTTCAGTCATGTCCGACTCTGTGTGACCCCATAGACGGCAGCCCACCAGGCTCCCCTGTCCCTGGGATTCTCCAGGCAAGAACACTGGAGTGGGTTGCCATTTCCTTCTCCAATGCATGAAAGTAAAAAGTGAAAGTGAAGTCGCTCAGTCGTGTCCGACTCCTAGCGATCCCATGGACTGCAGCCTACTAGGCTCCTCTGCCATGGGATTTTCCAGGCAAGAGCAGGAAGGTTCTTTACCACTAGCGCCACCTGGGAAGCCCCCTTTCCTTTGTAATTCCCTCCAGTTTCTCCTTTGTCATGCTGGCCACAGCCTGTGGTAACAAAATTGATTTTATTAGTATTTGTTCATAAGTGTTGTAACCCTGCTTGACATTTCTTGCTTAATGTGAAAACCAAGTTCTGCTTGTGTTGGGCTTCATTTCCAGTCATCTGACTCAGATCAGCTCTCAGGCCACTGCTGTGTTTCTCAAAGAGCCCTTCACTCATGCACACACAGTCTATCTCTCAGTCTAGGCTCTGGCTGCTCTGGCAAAAATTGAGAAATGAATCAAGGTCATGGCTTTCTGAATTTCTAACTTTTTGAATTACTCCAAGGTAACTCATGGAGCCCCTTGTTTGCTCCTCAAATAGACCCTGTGTCTGACACACCCACATGAATCTCCGGGGGGATGTTCATAATCCAGCAAAGACATGGAAGAAATTCATACTGAGAAACAGGCTTCTTAGGAGAAAGTTTCTTCTGTTTTATCAACAGTAAAAAGCCATTTCCTCCCTAGAGTGTCTTGGAAGACATGTTTTAGAAGAAATGGATTCCCATGAGCACTAAAAAATATTAATTAAGTCTGTTTCTCACTTACGCCAACCTATTTCAGACTTGCTGGAAAGCCCTATATTATCTCATCCTATTTCTCCATTCACAGGCTTTTCTTGAAATACAACTAATTGACTGGTGTTGAAAATCCCCTTGAATCGAGACTGTGGATAGCCAAGCTGAGAGAGACTTCGGGTCTGCAGCAGTCTAGCCTGAAGTCCTCAATGCAATTCTCTAATCATCTTTTTGACACAGTTTGCTGTCATTTCCGATGACTCATGGCCTTGGGGGCTATTGTTTATCACGTTACATGGGTGATGTTCCTGCTCAAATACATTCATTAGTAAATTTTGGAAGAAGAAAATTAGGATCAAATATTTCACCTTATACATTGATTTGGCTGCTAAAGTACTCTATATATGATTTTGTTGTTCAGTTGCTCAGTTGTGTCTGATTCTTTGCAACCCCATGGACTGCAGCATGCCAGGCTTCCCTGTCCTTCACTATCTCCTGGAGATTGCTCAGACTCATGCCGATTGAGTTGGTGATGCCATCTCAATATAATATGCAATATCATATAATACATCATATATGACACATATTATTAAAAATCAAGTCACATTTGTAATACTCAGAAGTGCTGGCCATTAAAAGGAATACTTCCCTAATCCTTTTGCAAAGCAAAGATCATTCTGTAAATGGAGTGAACACTTAATAATTTATCCTTTCAGTATCTTCTTGCTTTCATGATATACCAGTGATCACTACTGAAATGCATGCAAAAGCAAGGGATGGTTTGGGCAGAAAAACTGGAACATTTATCACAGACACACACACAGACATATTGATTTTCCTCAATTATCTTTTTTCTTCTTTTGAAAACAATTCAGGGGCCTGATATCCTAAGAATTACTTCAACTTTCCATTTTGAATGTATACAGATGACAGAACCTTAGCTCCTGCCTTGTGCTGGAGTGTTCTTTTTTCAGTTCTATTTTTTGCCCTTTCTGTTCCAATCCTTACACATCATGTAGAAAAGGCCTGGAATTCATGCCTGCGAAAAGGCAAAATGTGATAAAAATTGAGATGCTCATTAAACTTCAGAGCATTAACATTTTCAACACCCCCAGGAGGATTTACTACATTTTCTCCTTAATGCAGGACCGTATGATTTCCACATTGCTCTATTTTCTCGGTTTTAAATCCTCTATTATTCTACCCTGGCTTTCCTATTTAAAGCACAAAATGTCAACTTTTTAGGTTTAAGTTTTTTTATTCAAAACCTATAAGAATGACCATAGAGATTTAGATCGTGCAGCTATAGAGTGTGTTTCAAACTTCTTTCAATTTTGATGTAATAACTGATTTTTTAAAAAAAATAGTAAAAACACACAGTTGAATACTTTTTATAGCCATGGAGATAAAATACTGACTCATTATTAAAATTTAATTTATGAGCTTTTTCCTTAAGATAAAGTCCCCAAACTTTATGTAGTTCTCCTGTTCAGTTTAATTTTTACCTATTTTCCTGCTATGTGAAAATAACCATGCAGAAGCATCTTAAATGACAAGGCGATGAATAAGGTATAGACAGGCCCTGCCTTCAATAAGCTCCAATGAAGGAGGCATATAAGCCACAAATTGTAGTATATTCTAGACTGGAATTCTTTCCATAGCACACAAAAAAGGGAACAATTACACTGATTCTTTTTTTTTTTTTTTAAACACTGAGGAAAAAGGTATTGCAGAACTGAGAGGCTGGATTTGATTTCCCTCATGAATTTACTCGGTTACTGATCAATTTGTAAGAGCAAATGTACCAGTTGAACCACGGTTTTTGACAAATAATTTTTAAAATAAATTCCATTTCCTTCATTTAGATTCTTTTTAAAAAAAAATGTTTTTAAAAGTAAAATAAAGGTTTCCTCTGGCTTTTCTCCGTCACTGTCTTAAACTTGCTTTTTGCACAAAAATATAGTTACCTAAATCAGCCAGACTTTCACAACAACTGGTTGTTGTTAAATCTGTTTAAATTATTGTGGGTTTCATGTATCTTTTATCTTAGATTTCAATAGAAATGCATAAGGTCAGCATTAGTGCTAATAAATGAAAACCTAATCTCATTATCATGATAAATAATTTTTTAAAGTAGCACCCCAGTTTTCAATTTTTTTGTGTGCTGTAAGCCACTTGTTTTTCATTCCCCTTTAAAGTTTCTATTTAAACACACCTCTTTGTCATATGCTGATAAATATTAAAATAACAGGAAAAATCTGCTTGACTTATTTAAGCTGATAATAAGAACAAAACACAGGATGTGTGTGTCCTCCTTCCTTTTTTGACTGTGGCTAAGCGTTAAGAAGGTTTTGAAACCTATAATTACGTAATAATTGGTATCACTACATTCTCTTCCCAATGAAAAGTCAGGATTTTTGTAGTTTGCCACAAAGACAGACAAAAACAAATTGCCTAAGTATTATTGTCATTTCTTTGGTCCATTGTTTTAAAAGAATTTAGCAAAAGAACTCTCCAGTTGCCAAGCTGTATTGTGCCAATAATCACAACGTGATCTTTCCAACAGTATCTTTGGCTAATGAGCTAATTTATAGAACTCAAAATATCACATATTTTCCTAATGTTTGTCAGTATTCATTATAAGAAAAAGAAAACATAGTTTAAAGATTCAAATTGCTGTCAAAAGCATCTTGGGAAATTTGGCTAATAGAAATGGGAGTGACAGTGTCTCATGAGTGGGTCAAGATGATGAAATGATAGGAGTTTCAAAACTACCCGCTTTGATCTCCAAGTATGTAACACCAGTTATATGTTAAAACACTCTAGTTATTTAGTTTCTTTTCATAAAACTTCTAAAGGAAATAGTACATCAGCACATCAAGGTTTTTAAAGTTCATGGATAGATCACCATTTTCTTTAATTTCATGTCTTGGGACTTGATGTTACTTAATATCTTCCTTTTATTCTTGTTCTCAATCTTTTTCTCACAAAAATATTTTTAAGGCATGTACCATAAATACTTCAGAAGCCAATGAGCCAATGGGACCCCCAGCTTTTGTTCTCTACTTTTAAAAGTTGGACTTGTGTATTATTTCTGTTATATGTATGACCATCACACCAGCAAGAAAACACAGCATCTGAGCAAGAAAGATCATAATAATAAAGCAAAGGGTAACACAGAAACCTATGAGGCAACATTAGGTGTTAAATGGAAATACAGACGCCTATGAGGCAACATAAAGTGTTAGGTGATCTCATCATGAGTTCATCTGACTTGTTTCTCCTGTGGTTCTACTCAAGTCCACTGCTCTACTAGTGGGAGAGAGTCAAGAGGAAAAACTCCATTTCCCACTTTAAAACAATGGCATCTAGCTGGTTGCATCTTATGCAAGAAGAATCTCATGCTCAGCACATCTCCAAGATAGATGTTCCTTCAATGTGGCCCTTCCTCTCTGCAGCTCTCAACTCCATGTGAGAAGCATATGCACAGTATTAACAAAACAAGAGGTTAGGTTTCTTTTTTAAAAAACACCTTTGAGGAACAAGTTGGATGACCTCCAAGGGAAATGATTTGTGACCTGGAAAAAGCCTTTGGTTTCACACCTGGAAAGGATGTAGATTCAAGTGGGATGTATAGTTGAAGCTAAGAGGAAAACCACTAACATTCACTGCAGGGCCCTTAGGCCAATGCGGGGGCACCTGGGGCCTTTGAGGTTAGCTCCCCCGGAGTTCACTGGGGCCGGCAAGCTGAGGTCAAGGTTGCACTCCGGCTCTGGTTCCGGGAAGCAACATGACCACACATCCATCACATTCTGAAATCGGAAGCATGCATACGATGGGAAAGTTATTTAATTCTGCTTTTCATTTGGTTTCATGTGGACTACAGTAAAGTTCCAGTCTGCCTTTGAAAAAAGTCACCAAGAGACAGATTGGGAGCAAACAAAGGCTATTATTCTAGAAAAGGGTCTAGAAAAGAGGTACATTTATTAGTTTGAAATATGGAGATAAGTCTGATGACATGGCTTACCTGGCAAGTTGACTCTGGAGACAGATGGCTGACCAGCAGCTGGAGACCTCCTATGGAGAGGGAGAGAAAAGAAGGCCTGAGTCTCTGTAAGAGTACCTTTCCCTGCACCCCCTGATCACGGAGGAGTTTTCCAGGTCAGAATGAGCTATCAAATGACATCATGCCATCTCCGGAAGGCAGGCTCCTGTAACTCGGGTGATGACTGTGATTCTCACATCCAGATGGCCTGGAATTTCCCTCTGCCCAGCCTCCTGGATGCTCCAGCACTCCAGGAAGGAAGTCATTTACTCCAGGTCCCTAACCAGTCCTTCTGTTTTAGATTTCCCTGCCCCAGGTGGCCCTTGAAGTTGATACACTTGATGAGAAATGACATCAAATGTAAGAGCAAATCTCAACTCCTTTGGGCAGTGCTTGAAGGAGAGGGATGCTTAGATGTGAATCGGTCCAGGTCTCCCATTTTTACACCTTAGAAACCTGAGAGCAGAAGAAGTGAAGTCACTTACCAAAGATCCCTGAGCCATTAGGAACAGTCATCCAGGTGGCTTAATTTATGGAAAGGTCTTTTCATGGTAGAACTGGGCATTTTTCTTGGCCTGCTCAAGTTGAGAGTCAGATGAAGCAAGCAGATAAACCCATGCCCCACAATTACAGGGGTTCTTTCTCCTTTTCTTTCTTGTTTTCATTTCTTCTTTATTCATCTTTTATATCACCTGCCCCACAAACCCTAATTTTCTTGCCATCCTTCTCATGCTTTGCCAGGCTCTCCAGGATTCCCAGTGCATTGTTGGAAAGCCTCCCAGAAACAGAAATGAGCAGTGGCCCTCAAGCTTTAGCATGCATAGAATCACCTGGAGAGCTGATTAAGACACACTGCTGATCCTCACTTCTAGGGTTTCTGGTTCAGTCTACCGGTGTTGGGCTTAAGAGTCTGCATTTCTAACTCATTCCAAGTGATACTGATGCTGCTGACCTTGTTGCTGTTGCTGTTCAGTTGTTCAGTCCTGTCTGACTCTTGGTGACTCCATGGGCTTCAGCACATCAGGCTTCCCTGTCCTTCACCATCTCCCAGAGTATGCTCAAACTCATGTCCATTGAATTGGTGACACCATCCAACTAACTCATCCTCTGTCATCCCCTTCTTCTCCTGCCCTCAATCTTTCCCAGCGTCAGGGTCTTTTCCAATGAGTTGGCTCTTCACATATGGTGGCCAAAATAATGGAGTTTCAACTTCAGTCCTTCCAATGAATATTCAGGATTTATTTCCTTTAGCCATGAAATTAAAAGACACTTATTCCTTGGAAGAAAAGTTATGAGCAACCTAAATAGCATATTCAAAAGCAGAGACATTACTTTGCCAACTAAGGTCTGTCTAGTCAAGGCTATGGTTTTTCCAGTAGTCATGTATGGATGTGAGAGTTGGACTGTGAAGAAAGCTGAGCACTGAAGAATTGATGCTTTTGAACTGTGGTGTTGGAGAAGACTCTTGAAGTCCCTTGGACCGCAAGGAGATCCAACCAGTCCATTCTGAAGGAGATCAGCCCTGGGATTTCTTTGGAAGGACTGATGCTAAAGCTGAAACTCCAGTACTTTGGCCACCTCATGTGAAGAGTTGACTCATTGGAAAATACTTTGATGCTGGGAGGGATTGGGGGCAGGAGGAGAAGGGGATGACAGAGGATGAGATGGCTGGATGGCATCACTGACTCGATGGACGCGAGTCTGAGTGAACTCCGGGAGTTAGTGATGGACAGGGAGGCCTGGCGTGCTGCGATTCATGGCGTAACAAAGAGTTGGACACGACTGAGCGACTGAACTGAACTGATTTCCTTTAGGATTGACTGGTTTGATCTCCTTGCAGTCCAAGGGACTCTCAAGAGTCTTCTCCAACACCACAGTTCAAAAGCATTAATTCTTTGGTGCTCAGCCTTCTTTATGGTCCAGTTCTCACATCCAGACATGACTACAGGAGAAACAATAGCTTTGACTATATGGACTTTTGTTGGCAAAGTGATGTCTCTGTTTTTTAATATGCTGTCTAGGTTTGTCATTGTTTTTCTTCCAAGGAGCAAGCACCTTTTAATTTCATGGCTGCAGTCACCATCCTCAGTGATTTTGGAGCCCAAGAAAATAAAGTCTGCCACTGTTTCTATTGTTTCCCCATCTATTTGCCATGAAGTGATGGGACTGGATGCCATAGTCTTAGTTTTATGAATGTTGAGTTTTAAGCCAGCTTTTTCATGCTCCTCTTTCACCTTCATCTAAAGGATCTTTAGTTCCTCTTCACTTTTGGCCATTAGGATGATATCGTCTGCATATCAGGGGTTGTTGATATTTCTCCTGGCAATCTTGACTCCAGCTTGAGCTTTATCCAGCCTGCCATGTCACATGATGTACTCTGCATTAAGTTGAATAAGCAGGGTGACAATATACAGCCTTGACATTCTTCTTTCTCAAGTTTGAAGCAGTCTGTTGTTCCAGGTCTGGTTCTAACTGTTGCTTCTTGGCCTGCATACAGGTTTCTCAGGAGGCAGGTAAGGTGGTTTGGTATTCTCATCTCTTTAAGAATTTCCAGTTTGTTGTGATCCACACAGTCAAAGGCTTTAGTGTAGTCAATGAAGCAGAGGTAGATGTTTTTATGGAATTCTCTTGCATTTTTCTATGATCCAACAGATGTTGGCAATTCGTTCTGCTGCCTTTTCTAAATCAAGTTTTTACATCTGGAAGTTCTTGGTTCACATATTGTTGAAGCTTAGCTTGAAGGATTTTGAGCATTACTTTGCTAGTATGTGAAATGAGCGCACTTGTAAGGCAGTTTGAACATTCCTTGGCATTGCCTTTCTTTGGGATTGGAATGAAAACTGACCTTTTCCTTGCAAGTCCAAGGGACTCTCAAGAGACTTCTGCAGCACTAGTTTGAAAGCACCAATTCCTCAGTGCTCAGCCTTTTTTATGTTTCAAGTCTCACACTCATACATGACTACTGGAAAAATGATAGCTTTGACTATGCATATGTATACACACACACACACACACACACACATATATATTTGGTCTTTGGCTCAATTCTTGGCACAGAGCTCCTAAAATCCTAAGAGTTTCCTAAGTGAGGAGAGGAAACCAGTCAATCAAACCAGTCAATCCTAGAGGAAATGAACCCTGAATATTCATTGGAAGGACTAAGGGCAGGAAGAGAAGGGGACGACAGAAGATGAGATGGTTGAATGGCATCACCGACTCAATAGACATGAGTTTGAGCAAACTCCTGGAGATAGTGAAAGACAGGGGAGCCTGTTGTGCTGCAGTCTGTGGGAGTGCAAAGAGTTGGACACAACTTATCAAATGAACAACAAAGTGAGGAAAGCCATCTTTGCTATGTGTTGTTTGACATGTTAATGAAGTGATCTTCGGACCAGCAACTAGGTAACCTAAGGAGGAGGCTAGGTGCCAGACTACCCAATCACGCGATTAGAGAGTTTGAACTTTCGGCCCACCTGGAACCTCTGGGGAGGGGAGAGAGGTCGGAAATTGAGTTCAACCATCAGTGGCCAATAATTTAATCAATCATACATCTGTATGAAGCTTTCATAAAAACTCAAAAAGCCTGGGTTGGTGAACATCATTCAGAAAGATGATGCACTCAGAGAGCTTGGAAGCTTTGCCATGCTCTCCTCCCTCCCTCTACCTCTCAGCCCCGGAACCTCCTCTATCTGGCTATTCCTGAGTCATATCCATTTACAACAAAGCTGTGCTCTAGTAAGTAAAATGTTTCCCTAAGCTCTGTGGGCTCTTCTAGTAAGTTAATTGAAACCAAGGAAGGGGTCACGGGAACTTCCAACCTATAGCCAGTGGGTCAGATACCTACAAGAACCTGGGCTTGCCAATGGGGTCTGAAGTGTGTATGTCTGTGTGCGCGTGTGTATTGGGGGGGACAGTCTCATAGGACTGGGCCCTTAACCTGTGGGGTCTGACACTATCTCCAAGTAAATCATGTTAGAACTTTATTGACTTATAGGACACCCAGCTGGTGCTTGGATGTGTGGGGAAGAAAAAAAGACCTGGTATCCAGAATCACACCTTCAAATGCCACCTTCTCCAAAGAATGTGGTTATAGGAAAACTTGCTACCCCAAATGTCTCTTAACATGTGAATGATTTCAAGCTGAAAAGGTCCCAAAGACTGAGCTTTCCCTTCACTGACTAAAGGAATGCCAATAGAGGAACAGAGCTATCACAATACATAAGAGTAGTGTAAACTAGGTATGCTAGGCAGGGAGGAACCCAGGAGAGTCTGTTTGTCAAAATTCCATTCTATGTGTCACTGGCTGTCTCCATAAGGTCCAGCAAACATTTATTTACCAAACATTTGCTTTTCCATTTCCATGTCAATTGCCTTCCTTCCTTTTTAAGTCCCAACTCCCTACCCCACAATATTCTCTTTTGTCTTTAGCTGAAAATGCTGCTTAAGGGGAGGGTTTCAGCCATTTGTCATCACTCAGTTTTCCTGGGTCTGTTCCATATACACATGTTATTAGACATTTGTTTGACTTTCTCTTATTAATCTGTCTCATGTCAACTTAATTCTTAGACCAGCCAGGAAAACCTAGAAGAAAAGAGGAAAATTTCTTCCTTCTTGAAAATATCATTCTCTTAGCTAAAAATGACCCTTCCACTAATCTCCCCTGGCACTGTATTTGTACCTTTAGGGTTATTTTGTCATGTTACAACTCATATATGGTCATGGACTATCCCCATGTCTAATCTATGACCCATTGATGGTGGGGTCCAGTTATTATCCCTTCCCATATGCCTTCTGCAGGACCTACCAGCTTGCCTTGTGAAGAGTAGGAACTCCGTAAATACTGGCAAACTATATGATGTGGAAATGATTTGAGAAGCCTAGCACCATATGAATGTTTTATCTGGCTTCCTTTTTCCATATAGCCTTAGTTCTACATACTCCCCACTGTTCCTCAGACACAGAAAATGCTTGTGTTGCTGTGTCTTTTGAATCCGTTTTGCTCAGTTGACCACTATTGTCTTCCTCTTTAAGTGGCAAACTCCTTCATATGTTCTAGGACTGCACTCCAGCATCACCTCTTCAGAGAAATCTTCCCTCCTCTGACTGGTCATTGTGTTACTTGTACTTTTCTATGCTTGTCTCACCCTAGTGCTGCCCTTACTGCATTGCAATCTTCCCTCCGCTGACTGGTCATTGTGTTACTTGTACTTTTCTATGCTTGTCTCACCCTAGTGCTGCCCTTACTGCATTGCAATTCCCATTTTCCCATCTCCTCAACTTAACCTGTGAGGAATTTAAGCAAAGACTGAATCTCATTCACCTTTGTAACCTTGGAATTGGCAAAATATTTGATACAATATAGGTAGCTGATAGGTGTTGATTAGATTAATAATATATTTTAAATATTTTTATTTTACTTATCTTCCTGAGTTCCAAAGAAAATGTCTGCAAAAAGAGACCCAGAAACGAGACCCTAAATATTGGAAATCTCTGCTTCCTTAATAATAGAGCAATGCATTGCGCCTGATTCTTCCAATAACTTCTTAAAAACTACACAATTTAAATAATTTATATTCCTTTGTCCTAGCAGTTATTTTGAAAATATAACTTTTATTTATAGCTATTAATTCAGGTAAGCATCTCTGTGTGTAAGCTTCAGAAAAGCAAGGACTACCTGGATCAGGAAGATCCCCTGGAGAAGGAAATGGCACCCCACTCCAGTATTCTTGCCTGGGAAATCCCATGGACAGAGGAACCTGGAGGGCTACAGTCTACGGGGTCTTCGTGACTAAACAACAACAACATTTATAAAGGTTTGTCACTTTTCTCAAGATCCAGTACAAAGAAGAAGCTCAATACATTTTAAATGAACGAATGATGTCTGGTGGGTGCAGTATTGCTTGTGGGGCATGAGAACGCCAGAAGAGAATGGCCACTGTGAGTCCAAAGGTCCCTAACTTATGGAATAATCATAAGTTCTACGCCTGGGTTGTAAAGGTGGTGATATTAATAGGGAGGATAATATGGCCACAGCAGTTAATACTTTCCAGCCCTGAATAGCACAGTGGAAAAAGAGCTGGACTATGAATAAGAAGACAGGAATTCTAATCCTGGTTCTGGCACCTTCTAACTATATAGCCCTGGGCAACTCACTGAAATTCTCAGTTTCTTCCTCACTTGGGGAGAACAGGCAGCAAGTAACATTTACTGCTAATTTACAATGTGCCAGCTCCTGTGTGAGAGGTTTTACATATATTTCCTCCCTCACTCTGAGGAAATTTGGCTAGGTTCTTTCCAGCTCTGAATGCGCAAGATTTTATTATTCTCAGCTAATTTAAGTCCCATGCCAAAGGACACAAAGCAATGAAAGACACTTCAGATATATACTGAAAAAAAAAAATTCAGTGGCTATTAATTCTTTTTCAAAGATTTCATATAATGTTGATTTAATTACACTTTGGAAGAATGTTAATACAGTGATGTGACATGATCTCCTGGGAGCCACCAGTGATACTAGTGTTGTTACTGACAGAGCTGGATGATGAGGGACACCTCTTTGCTCCAGCTGTATTCCCTGGCTATCAGACTGCTGAATGGTAGGCATTCTCATTCACATGTGATTTCTCTAGCAGTCTGTTTAAAGCCAGTAAATGCTTTAGGGATGCTTATCTGAATTAACTCTAAATGAAAGCCTTAGTTTCAAAATTCCTGGGACAAAGGAAATATAGGTTTCGATTTGAAGCCAAGAAATACAAGCCCAATCAAGCAGCCCTCAATAAAACATTTCATGGAAGTGCAAGGAAATCACCTCAACAGGAACTCTGAGATTTTTTACCCTTTGGGTGGTAAAGCTCAGACAATGGACTGCTTTTATACTAAGCAAAGAGCCAAAAGATAAAGGAAATCTTGACTTGTGAACAGTATAGTTCTATGTGGGAGTTCCTTTTCATATTAAAAAGAAAACACACACACTACCCACATGTCTTATGAAAACCATTCTAAGGATATAATTATTACTTAAATTATTACATTCAAGTCAAGGAATGGCTCTCAAGAACCCAAGTCAAACATTCCAGAAAGCAACTTCTGAGTTCCTTGCTGTTTCAGTTGTTGAGATCAGTGAATATCAGGGCTGGGGTGGGAAGGACAATCCTCTTAGTCTGGTGGATACATTCCTAATAGATATTTTTGTCTTCAGTTCTCTTTATTTGTTTCATGGTATCAACTGGGAATAGAATGGAGTGCATTAAATGGACCCTTAGTTTTCCAACCTGCCCCTGCCAGGCTGCCCCAATGTTCACTTCTGAGAAGCCTGAGCTAGACCTAAGCAATCTCAGCTCCCTTTGGTGAAGCTCTACTGATGGACATGTTGGTTGGTGTTGATTTTAAGGAAGTACTTGAACTTAATAGGAGGATCAACTCTGCACAAATATGGGTATGAATTTGGGAATGACCATTAGTCACATTCACTGGAAGGACTGATGCTGAAGCTAAAGCTCCAATTCTTTGGCCACCTAATGCAAACAGCCAACTCATTGGAAAAGACCCTGATGCTGGGAAAGATTGAGGGCAGGAGGAAAAAGGGATGACAGAAGATGGCTGGTTGGATGACATCACCAACTCAATGGACATGAGTTTGAGCAAGCTCCGGGGGATGGTGAAAGACAGGGAAGCCTAATGTGCTGCAGTCCGTGGGGTCACAAAGAGTTGGACACAACCGAGCAACTGAACAACAATGACACCAAATTAGATGCAACTTTCTTACTGCTGGGGATCTATTATGTTTGCTGAGTGTGCTTTGGACCAGAGGTGACACAAAGGGCCATGATTTAGAGGGCAGTGCTCAGCCTGAGTCCTCAGTCCTCAGCTCTGGATGAGCTCTCTGTATGGCAGCTGTGGTCCTAGGGCACTCTGTGTATAGCAACTCTGCATCTGTATGTGGTTCAAAACCCCAAGGCTATGGAAAAATCTGATTCCCCAGAAACTGCTTCAGCTGACAGCCTGTAATCATCAGTGCGTGTGTGCATGCTTAGTTGCTCAGTCGTGTCTGACTCTTCGGGACCCCATGGACTGTAACCCACCAGGCTCCTCTGTTCGTGGGATTCTCCAAGCAAGAATACTGGAGTGGATTGCCATGCCCTCCTTCAGGGCATCTTCCTGACCCAAGGATTGAACCCTTGTCTCCTGAGTCTCCTGCATTAGCTGGCTGATTCTTTACCATTAATGCCACCTAATCAGCAGGGTTAGAAGGAATTCCCTGATACTTTCACAGAGCAAAGACCTCCAAGCCCATGCTAAGAAAACAGTAACTGAAAACATTCCTTCACACCTCCCCCCACACCTCTTCTCCCTGGAGCTGTGCGGTGTAGTGGTTTGGGGCCCTGCTATGCTAAAGAAGCCTTTGGAATGTACCCTTATTCACCCCTTCTTCCTCAATTCCCACCTCCATCATCTTGGTTCAGGGTTTCACTCTTCACATTTGAATTCTTGAAACCCTTTCCTAGCTCATGTCTCTGCCTCAGGCTCTCTGACCTTCAGCTATTCCGTAAGTTCTTAAGTGACTCTGTTCCAAAACCTTCAGAGATTTCATCCCATAATGCAGAAGACTGAATAGTAGTAAATGTGAAAGTGTAGTAAATGGAAAGATGTGAGATAATAAAATATATATATATTATCATCTCTATATATGTATAGGTCTCTGCCCTGCTTCCTGATACAGAGCTCCCCAAACTCCTGTTAATTTCCTAAGAAAGAAGAGCACTGGGAGTATCTTTTGTTCTAAAAAGGTGACTCTGCGTTCTGGGGGACTCCTGGGTGGGAGCTGCTCACCTGAAATACCGAGCCATGAATAGAAGCTTAGAATTTTCAGCCATATCCCTCATCCTCCAGAAAGGAGAGAAGGGCTGGGAACAGAGTTAATAATTGATCACGACTATGTGAAGAAACCTCCGTCAAGACTATGTGAAGAAACCTCCGTCAAATCCTAATAATACAGCTATCAGACAGCTTCCAAAGCTGGCAAACACATCCACACCAGGAGGGTGATACACCCCAGCTCCATGAGGATGGACCCGCCCAGGCTCGGCCCTGTGTGTCTTTTCATCAGGCTGTTCACCTGTATCCTCTATCACATCCTTTAATAACCTGGTAAACATATGTAAGTGTTTCCTTAGATTTTGTGAGCAGCTCAGGCAAATTAATGAGACCTGGGGGAGGGGCGGGTTAGAATAAGTTAGATACAGGTTGAAATAGAATAGACAGATTCATTAGAATCTACAGCTGGTGCGATCAGAAGCACAGATGATAGTCTGAGCCTGTGACTGGTGTCTGAAAAGTGGGGAGGAAGGCAGTGTGCAGTCTCATGGGACTGAGCCCTAACCTGTGGGATCTGATGCTATCTCCATATAGACAGCGTTGGGATTGAATTAAACTGTCAGACATCCAGCTGGTGTCCAACATTTGCTTGTAATTGTGGGGAAAAAATCTCCATGGATGGGTGACCAGATGGGTCAGAAATGAAGTGTTTTGTGTGGACAGTAAAGAAGACTCATAGGAAGACAAAATCCACGTGGGAAGAACTAAGTTTCTCACTACATAGGAAGGAAAAAACTGAGTTTTCCTTACAGAAGAGCACTGCAAGAATTAGGATGCCAGGTTTCAAGACTGGTTTGGCATGTCTCCAGAAGTGAGCTGTTTTTGCACTAATCATTTGATTTCCCTGAGCTCTGGTTCCTTGTCCATTGAGCAGAGGCAACATGCCTTTCACATCACAAATCTTATTTATGGTGATGATAACTGAGATGATGGACATGAAAACTCCAAAGTGTCACACTATTTCTGGCTTCAGCAAGAGAAATGTAACCATCACTTACAATAATTCACATTTATTGAGCACTTACCATGTGCTATAAGTTGTTATAAACGCTTTACAAATATCAACAAATTTCATTCTCAGAACAACCCTATTTACAGACTGGGAAACTGAGCTCCAGAGAGATGAAATAATTTCTCCAAGTCACATAATTTTCAATAGGTAGAACTGAGTTAGGAATGATAAATAAGGCCCCAGAAGCCATATTCTGGGAAAAAAAAAAGTGGGGAAACAGAAAGGATCACTTTTGAAAAAGTCATTTTCTAAACGTTTCTCTAACAATGATTAATTCAGAGAATTAATGATGAATACTTATGGAGCAAACAGTATTTCTCAGGTGTTCTGCTAATTCTTAGAGAGTCAAGGAAAAGTAAATGTAATTTTCAAGGGTCCTTACAAGACACACAGTCTAGTAGCAGTGGTGGCAAAGATCCATACATGATTTGCAGAGTGTTCTGGGGCCACTGAAGGACGCTCAGCCAGGCTTGACAGGGTCAGGGGAAGCATCCTGGTGAAGGTGATACAGAAGTGCATTAGAAAGGACAAGCAAGATTCAGTGGAACAATCAATGGAAGGTGGAGAGAGACACTTTAGAAGCGAGAACAGTAAGTCCATGATTAGGGTATAGAATAGAACACGCAGGGAACAAACACGACGCAGTTGTCAGAACATGATGTCATGTGGCCAGACTCCTGGTCTGATTGTGCACCTCTGTACCTCTGGGAATGTCCCATTAGAATGGAAATCCTGAAAAGGGCAGAGAGCTTGTGTGTTCTGGTCACTATTATATCACCAGTGCCTGGTACAAGGTGGTGCTCAATACATACTTGTTAAGTACAAACAAAAATATGTGGATGAATAGTATCTAAATAAATACTTGTTGAGGTAATTATCTAATAATAAACACAGAGCACCTCTGCAAATGAGGGCTTTCCTTGTGGTTCAGCTGGTAAAGAATCCGCCTGCAATGCTGGAGACCTGGGTTCTATCCCTGGGTTGGGAAGATCCCCTAGAGAAGGGAAAGGCTATTCACTACAGTATTCTGGCCTGGAGAGTTCCATGGACTGTATAGCCCATGGGGTCGCAAAGAGTTGGAGATGACCGAGCAACTTTCACTCACTTCACCACTGCAAATGGGGTTGGGAAGGCTTCTAGCTTTCTTGTATACTGCATCCAATATAAACTCGATCAACTATCAATGCAACTAGCTTGAATCAGATCACAAGACACCTTGGGCCAAGCACCTGCTTTCATCTTAATGATTAGACAGTGAACCACGGAAGCTGGAAAGTGACACAGCCACACAGTAGTGAAAAAGATGATTATGCTGGCACTCTGAAGAATAATTTAGAGGAGGAGAAACTGATGATGGGAAAAACTCCATAGAAACATGCAGGACCATCTCACAGGAAGCCCCAGTGAAAAATGATAGAAGAGTGAAAGGAAAAGTTAGCTTTCGAAGTAGGGTCTACTCTTAATAACGCCATTCAATAAAAATTTGGATAAAAGCAAAATACAGGGTTGAAGAATAATTTCAGAAAGACTAGAGAGACAGGATTTCCTACAGGGTGAACACTAGCTTAGAAAAATCAGGAGACTTAGGGTTTTGTCCTGGTGAGTCTTTAGCCTATGGTGTGGTTGTTAGCAACTTGCTGGATTTCTGAGGGCCTGATTTCACCTTCTGTAAAACAAAGCTGCTGAATCAATGGTCTCAAAGTTCTCCTCTGGCCCTACCATTCCAGGATCATGAGTTCTATGATCTCCTTTTTTAAAAAAAAAAAAAAATATTTATTTTTGGTTGTGCTAGGTCTTCCTTGTTGCACACGACTTTCTCTGGTTGCAGCGAGCAGGGGCTACTCTTCATTGCTATTCTTTCTCGAGGCATGCAGGCTTCTCATTGGGGTGGCTTCTTTTGTTGCACCTTTTGTTCTTTTGTTCTAGGCCCACAGGCCTTCAGTAGTTGTGGCACATGGGCTCAGCAGTTGTTACGAATGGACTTCATTTGCTCCACAGCACGTAAAATCTTCCTAGATCAGGGATTGAACTTGTGTCCCCTGCATTGGTAGGCAGACTCTATCCACTGAAACACCAGGGAAGTTTGGTTCTATGACCTTCTGATTTCTGCGATGATTGTTAACTTGCTGGAGAGTGAACGACATAGCACTTAGACCCACAGATTGAAATGATTTTGGAGGAGAAAGCTACTGGAGTATGATCAGCTCAAAGCTTTCATTTAACAGATAAGGAGATCACAGTTCAGCCATGTTAGTTGAAATGGCCAAGTTTATGTAGCTCGTTAAGGACAGAAGAGAGGATAGTGCTACTCTTACTCATCAAATTGCACGTATCTGTTTATATATTACCAAAACATAGGCAACTTGGACCTGAGCTTTTGTTACTTTTAATCTTAAGTTTGAACTTCTGAACTCATTAATAGCTTAATCCAAAAGAATTTTAATAGAATTTATCGTATTTACTGACGAGTATTCATATATCTTAGATGACACCACCCTTATGGCAGAAAGTGAAGAGGGACTAAAAAGCCTCCTGATGACAGTGAAAGAGGAGAGTGAAAAAGTTGGCTTAAAGCTCAACATTCAGAAAACGAAGATCATGGCATTTGGTCCCATCACTTCATGGGAAATAGATGGGGAAACAGTGGAAACAGTGTCAGGCTTTATTTTTGGGGGCTCCAAAATCACTGCAGATGGTGATTGCAGCCATGAAATTAAAAGATGCTTACTCCTTGGAAGGAAAGTTATGACCAATCTAGACAGCATATTGAAAAGTAGAGACATTACTTTGCCAACAAAGGTCTGTCTAGTCAAGACTATGGTTTTTCTATTGGTCATGTATGGATGTGAGAGTTGGACTGTGAAGAAAGCTGAGGACCGAAGAATTGGTGCTTTTGAACTGTGGTGTTGGAGAAGACTCTTGAGAGTCCCTTGGACTGCAAGGAGATCCAACCAGTCCATTCTAAAGGAGATCAGTCTTGGGTGTTCACTGAAGGACTGATGCTCAAGCTGAAACTCCAATACTTTGGCCACCTCATAGGAAGGGTTGACTCATTTGAAAAGACCCTGATGCTGGGAGGGATTGGGGGCAGGAGGAGAAGGGGACGATAGAGGATGAGATGGCTGGATGGCATCTCAGACTCAATGGACATAAGTTTGAGTGAACTCCAGGAGTTAGTGATGGACAGGGAGGCCTGGCATGCTGCGATTCATGAGGTTGCAAAGAGTCGGACACGACTGAGCAACTGAATTGAACTGAACTGATTCATATTTTCAAGCAGTAAGTACAAAAAGGAAAAAGGAAAAAAAAAACTCATCCTTTCATTTGTTAAACTCTTGTCTACTAAGTGTTAAAGATACAAAGATTAACAAGATCTGGACTAATTTCTAACATCTTCAGTTCAGTTCAGTCACTCAGTCTTATCCAACTCTTTGCGACCCCCTGAACCACAGCACGCCAGGCCTCCCTGTCTATCACCAACTCCCGGAGTTTACTCAAACTCATGTCCATCGAGTCAGAGATGCCACCCAGCCATCTCATCCTCTGTCGTCCCCTTCTCCTCCTGCCCTCAATCCTTCCCAGCATCAGAGTCTTTTCCAGTGAGTCAATTCTTCGCATCAAGTGGCCGAAGTACTGGAGTTTCAGCTTCACCATCAGTCCTTCCAATGAATATTCAGGACTGGTTTCCTTTAGGATGGACTGGTTGGGTCTCCTTGCTGTCCAAGGGACTCTCAAAAGTCTTCTCCAACACCGTAGTTCAAAAGCATCAATTCTTTGGCACTCAGCTTTCTTTATAATCCGACTCTCACATCCATACATGACTATTGGAAAAACCATAGCATTTGGAAAAACCATAGCCTTGACTAGATGGACCTTTGTTGACAAAGTAATGTCTCTGCTTTTCAATATGCTGTCTAGGTTGGTCATAACTTTCCTTTCAAGGAGTAAGTGTCTTTTAACTTCATGGCTGCAATCACCATCTGCAGTGATTTTGGAGCCCAGAAAAATAAAGTCAGCCACTGTTTCTACTTTTCCCCATCTATTTTCCATGAAGTGATACCAGTTCTAAAATACTATGGTGATCCATCCTACTTTCAAATGTTACCATGTATCCTAACCTAGCTCGGAGGACAAATGTCCATTCATTAGTGTTAAGTTGTGTGTTTGTGTGTGTTAGTGCTATGCAGCGTTTCACCTTTTGGAAGGGATTCACAACTTCACAAATGTGTGTGCTTACTTATTGGATGTTCCGTGAAGGTTTGTCAGCAGAGTGAAGTTGTTTCTCACACTTCGCAAGCTGGCAAGGACCTAAAAGGAAAATATTTCCACAGTTAGGAGTGGTTAGGAACAAAAGGAGAGGGCTAGGTAGGTTCACAGACCGCTCTTAGAAACTATACCCAGGGGCAGAGTGAGAATGAGCCAGGCCAGCATGATACATACCTGGGCAAAAGGTGTTACAATCAAGTCATCGCCATGTCTGGTGAAAGAAAAAAAAAAAAAAACTTTAAAATGTATTTGCATTATAACTATGACACAAAAACTGTCATGAAATTTCTTCGGTGTTAGGAACACAAATGTTAGACAAGTCATTCTACCTGGATATAAAGCAGGACTGATTTAGGCAGAGATGGGGATTTCAGGAACTTGAAAGAAAAAAGAAAAACCCACCAGGTTCATAGCTCCCAGATTTACAGTGGCTACACATAAAAACACTTGCAAGTAAATTTATATCTTCAGGGTATATTCTCATTAAATAGCAGATCCGGAGAACTGTAATTCAAAGCGATTTGTGGATTTTGGTCACCAGAGCCAGGAAATTCAAAGGGAGGGCTGCTCACAGGCATACACAGAACTGGAAAAAATGGCCTAACAGTCTGGATAAAGGTTAACTTTGGATTTCCTGGCTTTTGTTGATTTGAACCACAGCCTTAATGCCATTTAAACACAGATTTCTGTCTGGGAATCCCATTAATTTTGTTTTTAATGTAACTTTTTTCTTAAAGTACCCAAGGAAAAGCTTTTAAGGGAGTGTAGGGATTGAACCTATTATCATATCATTGTCTCTCACGTTGTCCCAAAGATTTGACTGAGCTGAGTCACATAAATTTTGTACTTGGGAATACGCAGAAGTGCGTTTTCAGGAGACTTCTCTCTCTGGCACAGGCCTTGATAAATCTTCTTAAATCCACGTAGCAAGATCTCCATTAAAACCATTAGAGGACACACTGGCCTGAGCTGTAGACACACAATCGGGCCGATTTGCTATCAGTGTGAATCATAAATTGCACAGAAGTTAGTGGACAATGAGTTTCCTTCACTGTCTGGCCATCTGCTTTGTATCATCGATCACTGCACAAATATGGCACTTATTCGCTAGCTATGGGAGCGCAACCAATGGTTATTAAGCACCTGCCCAGCACCACGCATCAGGTGAGGCCTTGGGATCCAGGCTTGGATAACACCTGTATCCTTGGGGACCTCTTCTCTAGTGTGAGTTTTAATTTTAGGGCTTCATTTAGTACAATATTTTCCTTTCTGCTGTGGTCTTTAGCTAGAAGTCCCCCTTCAATGTCATCTAGGAAACTTTCTGTGCATTTGCTTTGTACAGTGACTATAAAAATGGAAAATAATCTTTAAAAATTTGTATTAAAATTTAAAAGTATGTATTAAGAAAAACAAACAAACAAAAAAGAACACTGACAAGACTAAGCATTCTTTGAGTGATTACCATCTGTCAGGCCCTCCGTGAAACCTCGTTTAACTCTTGTAAGGAGACTTGAAGCAGCTAATCTTAGGCCTATTTTATAGATAATATCAAAGCTCAGAGTAGGTAAGCCATTGCTTAATCAGCACATAGCTAATAAGTGGAAGAACTAAAACTATTGGATTTCCAAAATCTGTGCTTTTAACCATTATGTTTTCCTATTTTTTGATGGCCCTGCATAGTTGACTAAATTCATGGTTGACAGAGTTCATGATCCCCTCAAATTAAAACAGGAGACAAAAAAGAAATATCCAAAACACTGCAGTAGATAGTATAAATCATATAAATATAGAATGAGAATACAAACAATTGATACTTAATGAATGTACAAAGGAGAAGTGATAATTACAGATCAGACAAGGTAGGAAAGGCTTGATTGAACAGGTGGTATTCGAGATGAATTTGCAAGTATTGGCTTTAAAAGGTAGGGATGGTAGATGCTTCTAATGAGAGCAATACAAGAATAGAGGTCCTGAAATGGGAAAATATTGGACCTGGAGATGCTTGGTGGTTGTTTGGACAGAGCTGAGTACATGACAGACATTTGCAGAGGACAATACTTGAAGGTCCCCCGCACTCATATTATGGACATTGTGAACAACGGTTGTGGAATAGGTGCTTAACTCTGCAGAAGAAATGAGGTTTGCGGTGAGATAGGCGAACAGAAAAGTGCTTTAGAAAGCAAAATGCTATGGGCATGAGAGAGACAGGAGTGAGGACAGAGCCGAGAAGAGCGGCTGGAAGGACGTTGCTGTCACCCAGATGAGAAAACTTTGGTGAGGCAGAGGAAGAAACAAGCAAAGACAACTGGAAGAGCCCCTGAACATGTTGCCAAGGACTTGGCATTAGTTGGATAGGGTTCATAAAGAAATTCTATTTTCATTTTTAGAACAGGTATCTGGGAAAATAGCAAAGTCGTGAGTAGAAACGAAAAAGTGAGGAGGAGACGGAGGAGATGTGTCACTTTCTCACACGTTGAGTTTGAAGATACTCCTCGATATCCTGGTGGAAACAGCAAGTGGGAAGACTAAAATATGGGGATTAGAGCTAGAGGTTTAGGACTCACTTACAACAGTGGGGACCACTGAAGCAATGGCAGAGAGTGGCTTCGTGGACGGGAGTATATAGAGAGATCCGAAGGAAGAACCTCAGGGTTCTTGGAGAGGAGTGAAAACGAGAGACACTAAGAGTGAAGAGACATGAGGTTGTAATAAGTGCAGGGTGGTGAGATGTTACAAGAATTGCCCCTTCCCAAGTGTTTTCTGGGGGGATGAACTTCAGATGGGTGAAATAACCTACTATTTGTTCAGATTTCTGCTGTGAAGTTCACATTGTTCAGAAGACATCCGGGTGAGTTGGGAATACAGTGATAGTGTTAGACTTAAGTAGATCAACTATGGGTCCTGGATTTCTGGAATCTAAATTCCCAACAAAAGTTAAATAATATGAGCAAATTTCACACATAAATAGTGCCAAAAGCTGATATAGTGTTGCATGAATAGGCAGCTACTAAAACTGTACAAACTAATGATTAAAGGGAGGTTAAAAAATTCAAAGACAGTGAGCGAGTGTGAAGCCTGGGCCAACAGGGGCTCAGCTGGTATAGAGCTCAGGCATGGGCCCACAGCAGGTAGCCCAAGCTCAACATTCAGAGAACTAAGATCATGGCATCTGGTTGCATCACTTCATGGCAAATAAATGTGGAAAGAATGGAAACAGTGACAGACTTTATTTTTTTGAGCTCCGAAATCACTACAGATGGTGACTGCAGCCATGAAATTAAAAGACACTTGCTTCTTGGAAAAAAAGTTATGACCAACCTAGACAGCATATTAAAAAACAGAGACATTACTTTGCTAACAAAGGTAAGTCTAGTCAAAGCTATGATTTTTCCAGTAGTCATGTATGGTTGTGAGAGTAAGACTATAAAGAAAACTGAGTGCCTAAGAATTGATATTTTTGAACTGTGGTGTTGGAGAAGACTCTTGAGAGTCCCTTGGACTGCAAGGAGACCCAACCAGTCTATCCTAAGGGGGATCAGGCCTGAATATTCATTGGAAGGACTGATAGCGAAGCTGAAGCTCCAATACTTTGGCCACCTGATGCAAAGAACTGACTCATTAGAAAAGACCCTGATGCTGAGAAAGATTGAGGGCAGGAGGAGAAGGAGACAACAGAGGATGAGATGGCTGGATGGCATCACCAACTCAATGGACATGAGTCTGAGTCAACTCCACGAGTTGGTGATGAACAGGGAGGCCTGGTGTGCTGCAGTCCATGGGATCGCGAAGAGTCAGACATGACTGAGCAGCTCAACTGAAATAAACTGAACTAAAAAAATTCAGAGAGGGCCCCACGTCAAAATCAGTTTATTATTATGGAACTTCTGAAATTTATGACAGTAGAACATTCAGAGGCAAGGGATGAATTTTCAGATCCTGAGCACTGGGTCTCAGAATTTGAACTGTAAAAGCTAATGTTGTATGTAAGACAGTAACTGCTATAGAAATGATCAGATAATCTGTAGATAAGAAAACAAAAAAACCTTCTATTTGAGTACAGCCAGATAATTTATAAAACTAGTCCAAATTTTTAAAATCATAATTTGATATATGGATAAGAAAAGGGCATGAATATAACAAAATACTTGATTGGTTATAGAAACTGATGTAGTTGTTAGTTGCCCAAACCACTAGAGAGGGCAATATCCCACAGAAACAAAACCAGATATTCGGAACCATGGCATGAGCACCATCTAGCGACAAAGCCAGCACATTACATTTCTGTAGGCTAATTGGAGATGAGTAATCAATCTAAGGGTCTTAATAGGCTTCCCAGGTGGCTCAGTGATACAGAATCTGCCTGCCGATGCTGGAGGCTTGGGTTTGATTCCTGGGTCAGGGAGATGCCCATTTCCTGGAAGGAAATGGCAACCCACTCCAGTATTCTTGCCTGGAAGATTCCATGGACAGAGGAGCCTTGCACGCTATAGTCCATGGGGTCTGGGACACAGCTTAGCAACTAAACAACAACTCTGTGGGTCTTAATTGAGTGTGGATCTGCTCTCAACAATGAAATACTTTTCTAGAAAGCAAAAATGCTTCTTCCTACTGCTACACTCTGGATTTTATCAATTTCACCTTTCTCTGTTTCCTATCTACATGCAGAATTTTACCTGTACTTTTTTTTGTAACATTGATTTTAGGCTGTCTTAGAGAAACAGACTATACTGTAGTTAAGAGTACAGCTTTTGCAGCCAGACGGCTTTTGGTTTGCTTCTCAGCTGCACTATTACAAACTATGGGACTTTAGGCAACCACTCTGCCTCTCACAACATGTTGAGATTTAAATGCGTTATTATGTATGTACCACTCTCACAACAGTGCTTGGCACATAAAAGCACTTTTGCTATTCTGTTACAGTTACTCTCATTAGTAGTAGGTATCATCATTATTATAATTAAAGAATTGCATGTCTATCTTTCCAACTGGTGAGAACTTAAGACAGTCATTTCTGCCCCCATTAAAATCAAGAGTACTAATATTTATATTGTACTTTACAGTTTCCAAAGCATTTTCATGTGTCTTATTTCATGTGGTAAGGGAATGTTCTTGACCCTAGGGAATGGTGTAAGCACTGATCTTGTTGGTCAAGGCTGAAACCTGCCTCTCTCTCATCCCACAGTCAACCACCACCATCTGTGGATCCTAACTTGCAAATATTTATGAATTGCCCACTAGATCTGTTCTAACATAGAATCCCATCCTTTATTATATAAATTACAAAAGCCCCTCCCATTTGGCTCTTGGAAATGGCTTTAGGCTTTGTCCACCCTCCAAACTGTTAATCAGAGTTATCTTTTAAAAACTTTGGTCTGATTATGTATTTTCCTGCTTAAAAGCCTTTAGTAGCTCCAGGCTGCTTGCCTGCAGCATAAATGCTAAGTCCTCACACAGGCCCTTCCTGGTGAGGGTCCTGCTTACTTCTCTAGCGTGTCTCTCACCACTTCCTCATCCTTTCACATTCTTTGCCTGAGGCACACTGAGCTGTGGTTCCCCAAAGCATTCTTGAGAACTAGAGTTGGTGAGCACATGGCCCTTATTCCTGCACACCCTTCTGCTAATTCCTCTAGCTTAGCTGTAATTCCTCAAAGTAGGCCTCTCACTTTGCCAGGCCAGATCTCTCAAAGTCCTGGGCATCCCTTTCTACCACTGCCCTTTTCTGAAGGTCTTACAACTACCTATTGACTTGGCTCAGTCAGTAAAGAATCTGCCTGCAATGCGGCAGACCCAGGTTTGATCCCTGGGTGGGGAAGATCCCCTGGAGGAGGGCATGGCAACCCACTCCAGTATTCTTGTCTGGAGAATCCCATGGACAGAGGAGCCTGGTGGGCTACAGTTCATGGAATCGCAAAGGGTAGGACATGACTGAGTGACTAAGTACAGCACATTGACTTACTAATATTTTAGCTCCCTTGAAGACACAGAAGATGTCTCATTTGCTTGCAAGGTGTCTAAATGTAAGCAAATTTTTGTTCAAAGAAGGGATGGATATAATTTTTGTAATAGCTGGAAAGGTAGGCAGAGCAGAGATTTATATCATTATTTTTATTTTCATTATTATTTAGTCTGTTTATGTACTGAATATCCATATGGTTTAGTCATCTAGATTCCCTGAATTTGAGTTGTGTTTCCCTGTTTACTGGGCAATTTACTTAACCCCTCTGTGCTCCAGTGTTCTCTTTAAGACAAGACAATTATAGTACCAAGACAGTTACAGTACCACCAAGAAAATTATAGTACCAAAACAATGATAGTACTACAATACTGAATTATAGTATTCATGCATTAAGGGGAATAAATGAGTTAAAATATGTAAATACTTTAAAGAGTATATAGGAAATGCTTAATAAATGGGTGCTTTTATTTATAGATAATTTAGACACTATGAAAAACATTCAGTGTCTTAAAGTTATGGTGCTAGTAGGTATAATGGCTGTAACTCAAGTCTTAGATACCACATTGTATTTTTTTGGTAGCCCATCAATAAACAGGTCTTAAATTTAAGTGGGCTGTTATTTCTACTTCTCCTCTTGGTTTTCTGATCTCATTTCCCGTGACTGCTCTCTCTAGAGATCACTTCTCACATCAACAGTAGCTTTAAAAACTTGTCTGTATAAGACTGCACATAGGATGACTAAATAAAGCAAACAGGGATCTTCCTTCCCTGTGGCTTTACTGGTGGATAATTAAAAGCTGGTCCTGCCCAGGTTGGTTCCTCCAAAGTTTTGGACAATAGAACTAGCCTCCCCAATTCCTAGTACTTTATGCTCCCTTAGGGAAATCTGGACCTTGGTGTATAGACACACTCCATTAAAGATGACTACAACACAGGAACTGAACAGAGACCAGTAAATTATTGCCACATCTAACATGGGGAATTTCCCTGTGGGATCCAATGGTCATCTAGTTTTCTTTACTAGAAATCCTTATTTCAGTCTCTCTTTTGTTGCTGTATGTTAAAGCCACTTTTAGGTTTCCATTCACATTTTTACTTAGTCATCTGCTCATTCATTCTCCCTGCCTATATTTTTCCTCCTGAAAGAGTTCAGACGGAAAGCTGTAAAAAGACAGCACTGTCTCTACTGTTAAGATTTAATGCCGAGGAATTGTGCAGGATGTTCTACCTCTTATGTAAATTCATGACTGTTCTGTGCTAGATATGAGGACTCCTGAGTGAGGAACACGCTGCAGCCGTCACCCCACAGCCTTCACATAAAGATTCTAGCTCTATTATTGTCCTTCTTTCTCTTGACTTTGTGAATAGAAGGCAGGAGAAGCAGCAAGAGGTTCAGGAACTGTGGTTCCTCTATTTATGTCAAGTCATCCTGAAGAGTAATAGTTGGGTCAGATAGCTTTGAGAGAATGACTTCAGTTTAGCTCAAGATACCCATGTAAATCTGCCTACAATAAAGGAGACCCAGGTTTGATCCCTGGATTGGGAAAACTCCCTGGGGGAGGAAATGGCAATCCACTCCAGTATTCTTGCCTGGAGAATTCCATGGACAGAGGAGCCTGGTGGGCTATGGTCCATGGGGTCACAAAGAGTTGGACATGACTGAAGAGACTTAGCACACATCTGTCTAAAACTGGATTTTCCAACGTAGTCCTGATAAAATGAAATTCCAGAAGAATCTGGATATTCAAGTCCTACTTCTTGCTGTGTTGAGAAATATAAATTCCTAAACTGACAAATATATATGAAAGTTTTACTGTCATGTTGAAATATTTGCAAAACAACATTGTGTGCTATTTTTATTCACTCAAAAATGTTAATATATCTTGTTATCAGTATCTTTGACAGGATGAGATCATGTTGTCAAATGTGTTTTTTTGGGAAGGACTATTCTTTATTTTGAAAATGTGCCCTATGTTTGTATTAAAGTTTTTTTTTTTTTAAGTGAGAATGATACTAATTATCTTGCATATATAATTCTTACCTGTCTAAATCTAAAGTTGGCAACCCTATATAAGTTCCAAAGCTAGGGGAAATTTTTGCTGGTTGATAAAACTGAAAAGAGGCTAACCATTAATATTAGGGACCCTGGATGCAGAGTCATTCAGAACTAGGTATCTGTTTCTACAGCTATAGACTGAGTTGAACTGTGATCTTTAAGATCTCTTCAAGTTCAAAATTTCTATAACCTTTTGATTGTAAGTAAGGAATTGGTGGAGTTTAGTTTGAAATTTGGTTAGAATCTGCTGAGAAGCCTCTGAGTGGCCCAGAGACACATCAAGCTGTTTGTCATGAGTCTGGAGGAGCCACTAGCTGCTGTCCAAAGTTAGTCTTTCTCCCGTGAAACACTGTGAATGAAGCTCTAATTACATCCAGCTTGCCACATCTTCTGCCCAGGGAGGAGAAAGGTGAAAGGCGTTTGTTTTGGTGGAAGAGAGAATTCCAGGCATGTTCACTGTCAAAGTCCCCATCTGAGCCTTGGTCAGAAACTTCCTTAGCACTACGTGATCTACAGCAAAGAGGTTACCTCTACCCTGCATTCACATTTTCTACCTCTTAGTAGAGATTCTGCTTTGCAGTTTGAAGAGCATAGGCAGAGTCCAAAAGTTTTGCCTGTACAAAACTGTCTGTCTTATCTACATCAAGGGATAATAGCATGGCACAGAGTCATATGAGAGGGGTAGGTTTCTCAACTTCTCAGAATCTCTGTTTCATCCTCTACAGAGAAGAAATAAACAGTCCGGCCACCTGACCAGACTGTTGCAAAGATTAAAAAGGATAACATATGTAAATAAATAGGGCTCCACGGTATGCACTCACTGAATGCTTCCTTCCATATAACACCAGAGTTCCTCTTTCTTATGTAACTGTAACCTTCCTGAGAACATGCAACATTTTGAGAAATAGCATTTATTTTTTAACTTCTCTGTGACTTTTCCACTATTCTGTTCATCTTTTACTCCCAGAGCCTGGCACACTGCCTGGAACATAGGTGAGCTTCAGTAGAGTAAGTGAAAGTAAAAGTTGCTCAGTTGTGTCTGACTCTCTGCGACCCCATGGACTGTACCTTCCATGCAATACTCCAGTCCAGAACACTGGAGTGGGTAGCCTTTCCCTTCTCCAGGGGATCGTCCCAACCCAGGGATCGAACCCAGGTCTCCCTCATTGCAGGCAGATTCTTTAGCAGCTTAGCCACAAGGGAAGCCCTGAGCGTCAGTAAATATTAGCCAAATGAGTTTTGGTCCACCAATGATTGAGATGTTTTAGTGCAGGAGTGCTTCTATTAAGGGCTTTCTAGGTGGCTCAATGGTAAAGAATCTGCCTGCCAATGCGAAAGATGCGGGAGACTTGGGTTCTATTCCTGGGTCAGGAAAATCCCCTGGAGGAGGAAATGGCAACTCACTCCAGTATTCTTGCTTGGAGAATTCTACAAATAGAGGAGACTGGTAGGCTATAGTCTATATGATCTCAGAGTCAGATACGACTGAGCGACTGAGCACATGCTTCTATTAAAATTAGCTGGCAGAAGTGCCCTGGGGCATATTATCTTATTGTTAGGTTTAAAACGCCCTGTACCCCTTTCGCAAAAGGGTGACCCTTTTTAGCTTCCTTTCCAACAAGTGAGGAGAGCCCAGTGGAATTTTCCAGTCTGGAGACTTTAGGGAGCTACTGATATTTTTATAACATATGATATTAAAAACAATTGTATGTGTGCCCAGAAACCTTTTAAGGCTCGCATTCCATCATCCAATTTTATTTGGTTTCAGAAACTTAATAAATAAGTAACACAACCCTGTCGCTGTTCTTTAAATAAAAATTAGAGATCTCCAGTTAATAGTAGCAAAACAGAAACATCAGCCATGCTTAATAGGGTGGTGGAAGTGTGTCCTGTTTCACCTAGGAGCCAGGCAATAAGTGGGCATTGTGTCAAGATTCCAGAGAAGGGACACAGACATGTGACTAGATGACAATTTACTAAATGTAACCCAGAAAAGGCCACTCACAGAAGTTGCATGTCACCAACCACCTTTCCTTCTCTGCTGTAGCCTGATGTAAGCTGAGCATGCCTTGCAAAGTTAGATTGTGGTTTGCAAAAAAGTGTTAAGGTTCTCATGCCATAAACAATTCAGCAGTTCAGGAAATGAAGCTGAATTTTTTTTTTCTTTTTTAAGTATTAGAGAATAAACTTCAGCAGGGAGGGGAGAATAGGGGAAAGAGATACTTAGGGAGTTTGGGTACAAGGTGCTATATTTAAAATGGATAACTAACAAGGTCCTACTGTTTAGCACAGGAAACTCTGCTCAATGTTATGTGGCAGCCTAGATGGGAGGGAGGTTCTGGGGAGAATGGATACATGTATACATATGACTTAGTCCCTTTGTTGTCCACCTGAAACTATCACAACATTGTTGATTGGCTATACTCCAATATAAAATCAAAAGCTTAGAAAAGTATCAATAACAAAAGGAAAGCAAACACTGTGCCTAAGGTAAACAAACACTCTTGTGGATCCTAGGTATACATTTCTCACTCAAGAGAGCATATATGTCCTTAGGGTGGTTATCGTTGTCTTCTCTGCTCCTGTTCACTTTTTTTCTCCCTCTTCCCTTGTGTTAAAGGGGAACAGTGTTGCTCCTCTGATGTGTTAAAGGTGAAGTAAGTGTGAGACAGAGAGCCAGACAGCTCGTACTTACTGCTCACTTGGAAGTGAAGAGTTTCTCGACATCGCCTTTGGTGACAAGTCATAGTCGCTGTCTGATCTGTACAGAAAGGACTCTCTGCGCTGGCTGTGCCCAGGGAAGGTGGCATGAAGAACCAGCCCAGAAGAAGAACTGGCCTGTGGGTCCAGTGGGCTCCGACCTGAGGAAGGGCCATTTTCCACATCAAAGCTTAAAGAGAAAGAAAAAAACCTAGTCACATGAGAACCAGGAAGAAGGGCCCCTGACATACAGACACGGAGAACCACGCGTGCCGGGCATGTTACAAAGCATTTCACACACCATGGAAAGTTTTACGTCTCCAAACAGCTCTGAGCTGCAGTCATTCTCATTCTCTTTTATATAAAAAGTCATCTAATCCTCTATTTTATATAAAGGGAACAGTCCACAGAAGTTTAGTCATTAGCAAAGAGTAGAGCCAGGATTTGATCCCCAGAGCAAAGTCCCACGGCCTTTTAGAGGCATGAGTAACTTTAACAAATTCATAAAATGAACTGGTGATAATAAGCGACTCCAGATACAGCATCTAACACAGCTCTAAGTGCCAGACACTCAGCTATCACTTGAATGAGTCTTCTTAGCTGGGAGACTTCTTTCTGCCATAAATAAATATCACAGTCTCATTAAAGATACAATGTGCATATTTCTGAATGTTTTTAGGAACAAAGTGCTATCCTGAAAATATCCACTGGCTGATTAAACAGGAGGCCCAGTCTGCGACTTACCATTCATACTCAAGTTTAAGCACAGAAAATGACTTAATTAATCTAATAATGCCAAATAGGCCTTCAGGGCAGCAGAGCTTTCTTTCTGGAGGAGAGAGGATTGCAGCTATTGTCTCAAGCGGAAGAGTATCTTTGAGATTTCTGGTCAGTCTCCCTCACTCTGGAATGGTACCCTCAAGTCCAGATTTATTTGAACCATTTCTGAGCAATCACCACACAGGTGGAAGCAGTAGACATTTTGTCTATTTTGTCTCTCCCAGTCCTGGTATTACCTTGGGTACTTTGTCTTTCCCATGCTTTCCACCATCCTCTGTATATTTCTCCTGCACGCACAACCTCAGACTGGCAGTAACCCTCTTGCCTAGCATTTCTCTAGACCACTCACTGCCCTCCAGCTAAAGCTCTGCAGAAAGGTGTTGGAGAAGTTACAGGACGCTCTCTTTTCCAGGCTGGACCACAGTAGTGGGCTTACTTCATATTCATCCAGCTGCCTTGATTTATTTCTCCATTTGTGATTCTTTTTCTTCACTAGTTCTTACAGCCTATGTTCTTGTGGTGGATGTTTTTAGTTTACAGATGGCTTTCTCATTTATTATTTCATTTACAATCCTTATCATGACCCTGTGAACTCCACAGTATGATTCCGCTCTACATTTGAGGAAGATGAGGCTTTGAGAGATTTTAAATGCCTGCACGAAGGCACAGGCTAGTAAATGTGCAAGGAGAATTGGAAAATCCAAGTTTTCCAACTCAGTCTTCTACAACCTCAGACTTCTGTAATCACAGAGCTCCTGAATGGCTTTCTGGGTAGAGTGAAATTTCCTTTCAGTCACTACATTCAGACAAAAGTTGTGTTTGGTATGTAGAGAGTCAGTCGGATTATGAGCAACCCTGGCCGTTATCTGGAGTGAAGGCAGGGGAGGCAGCAAATTATGCTGAAGCTGTAGGTTTCACTGAAACAGGGAAAGAAGAAATGAGAGAATCCGGGGTTATAATGCTTCCCCAGAGACCATTCCGAGAAGCTGCTGATTTTAGCCAACCCGCAGACTCTAGGTGTCTGATAAGAAGCAGCAAGTGAGAATCTCCCATGAAGAGGACAAGGAAGAGCTATACCAATCCAATATATGTATTTGGGCTTTCATGGTACTGCAGATGGATTTTCACAGCAGGCTCATGGTCTGGGATGGGACGGGCTTTCAGACTCTGCAGGCAAGCAGGCAGGTGGGCAATCACTCACACATTTCAGCCTGTTTGCCAGCCTGCCCGGAGGTAAAGCTATGTTGTAAGGCAAATATATTGCAGCAAGGGAAAATATAATGTAAGCTGACTTACAAATTTCCCTTGGGTGAGATCTATACTAGTCGTTGAGCAAAATAAAGAGCTCCTTTGTGGATAAGGACTTCTTTGTGCCACCTGGAGCCTGTAGTACGACTAGGTCTTGACGTCGGCTCTGAACTCTTCTTTAAGACAAAGACGGCAGGCTCTTAATAGGTAAAGATGGGACTACATAAAGCTTAAGAGTGGGCATAAGCTTTGAACTTTTATGAGTAACCATGCGGTAATTCATTTGGTCTCTGTCTATATCGTTAATAGGTATTAAAACACTGAAATACTTTGGTAATGGCTGGCAGCCAGCCCCTGCCCCCAGATCCTCCAGGAGCTGCTGGACCTCCTGGTTATCCAGTAACTGAAGGGTTGATGTCTGGAACAGCAGGGGGCCTCCAGCTTCAGCACGGTGGCCTGAGTCCATTTAATTGGTCAGTGTCCATGCGGTACCAGTCATTAAATATTATGAATGTTACTTCTGTGTGTATCTGTGCTAAATTCTTAGAAGAGTTGCCAAGTGGGTATGCCTACCAAACTCTCAGAACTTTTTCCATTGAGGGTCTCCATCAGGGCTCAATCTGCCCTCTTTCCTGCTGCAGGCAGGAATTCCTAGTGGGAAGAAAACAACTCCACAAGTATTACCTTTTAAGTAGATGTCACAAAGCATGTGCCCCCCAATTTTTGTATCCAGTAGGTTTGGTCCTGCCAGGTAAGCAGGGACTAGACCCAGACCCTAAAACTCTCTCCCTGTGGCTTCCCTTTGTTTCCTTTTTTCTTTCTTTTTTACCCTGCCTAAATTCACAGAAGAGCTTGCCAGAATTCAGAAGCCAAAGAAGAATTCCCTGGGGGCAAAGAAACAGTTTCAGGGAGACAAAGGGCCTTTCATATTCCCTAGGGCATGTTTCAAAGCAACCAACACAGATGTACAATTTAGGAACAAACATGAATCACCAACCAGACACCAGCCCCAGTCACAGCAAAATTAGCAGGCAGACATCACAATGCATCCCACAGATCCAGGGTGGGAAGAGGGGTGTGGGCAAGGGCAAGACGCAGGACAGACTTAACAAGCAAAACAAATACACCACACAAACTGAAATACAATTAGGAGGAAAGCAGAATCTGAAATATCGGAAACAAACGTACAAAAGGGTAATTATTTATTTAGGGTTTTTTGCTTCTGCCTTAATCAGCACCCATATTTCACCTTTGTGTGCGTGCTAAGTCACTTCAGTCATGTCCAACTCTTTGTGATTCCATGGACTGTAGCCCACCAGGTTCCTCTGTCCATGGGATTCTCCAGGCAAGAATACTGGAGTGGGTTGCCAGGCCCTCCTCGAGGGGATCTATCTGACGCAGGGATCAAACCTGCATCTCTTACATCTCTTGCATTGGCAGGCAGGTTCTTTACCACTGGTGCCACCAGGGAAGGCATATTTCACCTTTAGGCTACATTATATTAAAAAATATTATCATAAAAGTAACTAAGGATGTGATATAAAATGTAAACAACAGAGAAAAAACATTAGGTGTTTAATTTTTTTTCTGAGTATTAATATTTCTCCTGCAGGCTTAAATCATGATTTTTTTCACAAGTTTTTTTTTCTTCACATACTGCACCATTTCCAGAATCATCATTTTCCATGTCTATGGAACTTAACGGTTCACCCAGAAGTTGTTCCAAACCTCTTGAAGCATTTTCCCTATTGTAGGCCATTAATTTACAACTTTAAATAACATGATCATTGATATCTCTGAGCTTACAAGTACTTCAATATTTGGATGAGTTCTTTGAGAAGTTTCGGATAGATTGAGAGGATGTCATGGACAGGCTTCTGAATATTTGATGGTACCTGCCCATATCCATGGAGCAGGCAATGGTACCCCACTCCAGTACTCTTGCCTGGAAAACCCCATGGACGGAGGAGCCTGGGAGGCTGCAGTCCATGGGGTCGCTAAGAGTCGGACACGACTGAGTGAATTCACTTTCACTTTTCCCTTTCATGCATTGGAGAAGGAAATGGCAATCCACTCCAGTGTTCTTGCCTGAAGAATCCCAGGGACGGGGGAGCCTGGTGGGCTGCCGTCTATGGGGTCGCAGAGAGTCGGACAGGACTGAAACTACTTAGCAGCAGCAGCAGCAGCCCATGTCCAGCATATGGACTGAAACAGTATGAAAAGCAGCCTTTTCCCAAGGATCGGAAACAAGCTCCCCACCACCAGTCCTGCCCTCTGACGTCCAGGATTCTGTGTGCTGCCGTCCCATGCGATTCTGCATGCTTTGGCAGATCACCCTGGACTGAATCAATCACTTGTTATCTAAGACCTAATATTTTAACAACTTTTTCCTGCTTTGATTCTAGAGGTCTCAGCTTCCCAAAGCAGTGGTGGTAGTAAGTGATGCTGTGTGTGGGAGCTGGTGCTCCCCATAACTGGAATGCCCTTCTCCCCACCGTTTCCAATAAGTCACGACTTCAATTTCAGCTCATACACCTCCTCCAGTAATTATTTTCTAACATTGCAGCTACCAGTTCGATCTAGATACATGTTCCTTCTTTGTGCTCCACTAGAAGGCAATGGCACCCCACTCCAGTACTCTTGCCTGGAAAATCCCATGGATGGAGGAGCCTGGTGGGCTGCAGTCTGTGGGGTCGCTAAGAGTCAGACACGACTGAGCGACTTCACTTTCACGCATTGGAGAAGGAAATGGCAACCCACTCCAGTGTTCTTGCCTGGAGAGTCCCAGGGATGGGGGAGTCTGGTGGGCTGCCATTGATGGGGTCGCACAGAGTCGGACACGACTGAAGTGACTTAGCAGCAGCAGGAGCAGGAGATGCCTTTATAGCAATACATGATCACAATACTTGTGGTCTCTGTCTAATTCTCCCTTTACTTAACCATCCTCTTATCTAGCTGCTCCTCAATAGATTCTTAACCCCCAAAAAGAAGGAACCCAATATTACTCACTTTTGTATCCCAGGCATCTGGATTTGTTGTTTTTGTTTACTCACTAAGACGTGTCCAACATTTAGTGACCCCATGAACATATTTCATCAGGCTTCCCTGTCCATGAGATTTTCTAGGCAAGAATACTGGAGTGGGTTACCATTTCCTCCTCCAGGGAATCTTCCTGACCCAGGAATTGAACCCATGTTTCCTGCATTGACAGGCAGATTCTTTTGCACTCATCTCACATGCTAGCAAAGTAATGTTCAAAATTCTCCAAGCAAGGTTTCAACAGTACAGGAACCAAGAACTTCCAGATCTTCAAGCTGGATTTAGAAAAGACAGAGGAACCAGAAATCAAATTGCCAACATCTTTTGGGTCATAGAAAAAGCAAGAGAGTTCCAGAAAAATGTCTACTTCTGCTTTATTGACTATGCCAAAGCATTTGACTGTATGGATCACAACAAACTGGAAAATTCTTAAAGAGATGGGAATACCAGACCACCTTACCTGCCTCCTGAGAAATCTGTTTGCAGGTCAAGAAGCAACAGCTAGAACTGGACATGGAAAAACAGACTGGTTCCAAATTGAGAAAGGAATATGTCAAGGCTGCATATTGTCACCCTGTTTATTTAACTTACATGCAGAGTACATCATGTGAAATGCTGGGCTGGATGAAGCACAAGCTGGAATCAAGATTGCTGGGAGAAACATCAATAACCTCTGACATGCAGATGACACCACCCTTAGGGCAGAAATCAGAGAGGAACTAAAGAGCCTCTTGATGAAAGTGAAAGAGGAGAGTGAAAAAGCTGGCTGAAAACAACATTCAGAAAACGAAGATCATGGCATCCAGTTCCATCACTTCATGGCAAATAGATGGGGAAACAATGGAAATAGTGGCAGACTTTATTTTGGGGGGGCTCCAAAATCGCTGCAGATGGTGACTGCAGCAATGAAATTAAAAGACACTTACTCTTTGGAAGAAAAGCTATGACCAACCTAGACAGCATATTAAAAAGCAGAGACATTACTTTGCTGACAAAGGCCTGTCTAGTCAAAGCTATGGTTTTTCCAGTGGTCATGTATGGATGTGAGAATTGGACCATAAAGAAAGCTGAGTGCTGTAGAATTGATGCTTTTGAACCGTGGTGTTGGTGAAGACTCTTGAGAGTCCCTTGGACTGCAAGGAGATCCAACCAGTCAATCTTAAAGGAAATGAGTCCTGAATATTCATTGGAAGGACTGATGTTGAAGCTGAAGCTCCAATATTTTGGTCACCTGATGAGAAGAACTGACTCACTGGGAAAGACTCTAATAATGAGAAAGACTGAAGGCAGGAGGAGAAGGGGAAGACAGAGGATGAGATGGTTGGATGGCATTAGTGACTGGATGTACATGAGTTTGAGCAAGCTCCGGGAGTTGCTGATGGACAGGGAAATCTGATGTGCTGCAGTCCAGGGGGTCGCAAAGAGCTGCACACGACTGAGCGACTGAACTGGGCCAAGGGATCTGGATTAGAGCCTTATAAATAGCAGGTCTTTAAAAATGCTGGCTGAACCAACGAAAGAATACTGCAATTTACTGTGAAATGTTTCTCATGTAGCTTCCCTCTTCCTGCCTCCCTACCCTCAATCTCAATTCCCACTGGCAGGTGTTTCCGCTGTTTCCTTCAAATGAGTCTATGCAGGTGCGGCATTAACTTATTTCATAAGTTTTGTGAGCCAATGACCTAAAAGTAAAAATAAATAAATAAAAAGCACTGTTCTCCCTGAACAAAATAAGTTTATACAGAAAAATCACTGGCTTAGATGTTCGAGACGGTGATAGCTTTATGACAAACCGTCATGATGAGAAAAGCCTTCCTATACCAGCTTCTGTCTGCCATCTTTTCATCTCTTTCTTTTTAATAAAAGCAGGAACCTTCTCTGCCCCTCTTTCTCCCCTAATGGATTCCATTCCCTGGGAGTCTATGCAAAGCCAGCCCTGTACTGGTGCTAACAGGGAGCCAGCAGGTGGCAGAAGACAGCTACAGCTTACCCAGCCTCCAACTGGAGAAGGTGGGGCTGCTTGCCAGTCTCCAAGGGAGAAATAGGACTGAAGCCTTATTCATAAGCCTGGGAGGAAAAGTCGGGGATAAAGAACAGAAGCACAAGGTGTACATGAAACCTTTTATTACACCAAGAGAAGCCGTACTTTCAAGTTAAGCCAGGTGGTTGCAGAATTGCCTGCAATTGTCCCCAGGGTGGTTGTTTCTAGATCCCTAATTACCTGTGCATACCCCAATTTCTGTAACAAAGAGTCTTGAAGCAACATCCTAGGAATCATTCATTTCTGAATCAGAGGAGACTTTTCTTTGACAACTCATTCCTTCTCTAGGTAATATATCATCGAATTTTCACTACGCTGGGCTGATTTTCCTCCCCTCATTTCCAAAAGGAGAAAACAGAAGGCTCCAAAATGTGAAACTTCATTTGAAAAATCCCCAAATGTGGCCTCTTTTAATTACATCCTGTCAACTGCATCAGGGCCCTCTGTTCCGTGTCCCCACAGACCCTTTTTGATCCCAGAACCTACCACGCTGGATTGGATTTCTCTGTTTACTTATCTCTCTCACTCCACTAGACTGTGACCTTGAAACAGGGACTAAGCCTTATTCATTTTGTATTCCTAAGGCTTAGAACTGAGTTTCATGCTAGAAGGCTTCCTACAAACATTTATTGAATGAATACATCTCACCAGTTTTTATCTCTTATTTGACAAAAAGCCATTTCTATTTGGGTTAAAACCTCTAGCAGGTCAAACCTCAAAGGAGTCCCCAGATGGAATCGTGAGAATCCACTTTCCCCAACCTCTCTGCAGTGTGTCAGGAACTCCACGCCAGGAGTTGTAGCTTTGGAGAACTTTTTTGTGTATCATAAGGTATATGTTTGGCTATTGTGTATGTTTGTATGTGTGTGTTTGGGGGTAGTGGTATATTCTTGAAAAATGCAGTGTTTCTTTAAAGTTGTGTTGGAAAATATTTCCCTCAGTTATACTCAGAAACTAACACCTTCTAATGCTTGCTTTTCACTTTGATAAAATATGCCATTCCCTTATATACTTAGATTAGCTATCACCTCAATGTGCTATCTGGTCCCTATGGATGGGGAATGCATTTTGCCCGTAGTGACAGTGACCCACCTTTATAGAATGAATTTGCAAGCTGCAGTGAGTCCTAATTTCAAATGAAGGACTTAACTGTGCAAAATCACAGCCAGCATGAGGCAGAGCCCATGTCTCTGCTGAAAGCAGGCAGATCTCTGGCTATAGTTACAGCAGAATATCCCAGTCTTGCCCTAAAAATCCAGTTCCAAAGTCTTGACTTCCCTCCCATAGAGTAGGAAAGAGAACTGTTACGTTCAACTCATCAGAATTGCAAAAGCAGCTTAGCATGGCTTTCCTTTTCTCCTAGGACATTTGAAAATTACATCCACTGCAATACTCCAAATTTACTTTCCCCACAGAGAGGTTTAGACTGAGGGAGCAGAGTAGTGCCAAAGAGCCCTGTGATTCTGGAGCCCTGGCTTCCAGTTCCTGCTCTGGGGAAAAATAACTTGACATGAAACAGGGACTCTCTGTATGCACCCCTACACTCAAGCCTTAGTCTTTCCCCACTGAAATGAATGAAGACATGAATCCATAGAAGATCTCTAAGGTGTGTCTGAGATCAAATATCTTACATGTATGCTTGTGTGCTAAGTTGCTTCAGTTGTGTCTGACTCTTTGCAACCCTATGGACTGTAGCCTGCCAGGCTCTTCTGTCCATGGGATTCTCCAGGCAATAACACTGGAATGGGTTGCCATGCCCTCCCCAGGGGATCTCCCCAACCCAGAGATTGAACCTGTGTCTCTCATGTCTCCTACATTGGCAGGTGGGTTCTTCACCACTAGTGCCACCTAAACATATCTTGCAGAGATTTTCAAAACAAAAGAAATATTGGTTCTCAAGAGTGATTTAGTGTGGTTTTATATTGTTGTGATAATTCATTCATTTAACAAATATTTATGAAACAAGGAGTTATTTGAGACCTTAGAATTCAACAATGTGTAAGACAGACAAGGTCCTTGTGGGGAGGGATGGACAATAAATAAATCAAGTGTGATAATTTCAGAGAGTGATAAAAGCTATGGCAAAGATAAAGCATAATAGTATGGCAGACATAGGTATAGAGAAGAATGTTTCTGGTTTGGGTGACAGCAGGCCCACTCTAGACAGCTGCATAGACTGTCTATACTGGGCACACCATCCATCTTCCTCAGATGGTGTCCTTTGAGTTGAAATCAGACAGAGGTAGTAACAAACTGTGTTATTGGGTTTTTTCACAATCTCCATTTACACACCCTTTTAAACTTAAAAAATTGGATCAAATGATATTTGGGGTTAAATATGGTGCCATTTAGTAAGCTAGTGATATAATTTTCCTTTTCCCTGAGTTCAGTTAGTTGTTCCACTGTATCATACAGCCATCTCTCCATTGATATCTATCTATTGATGTATCTCTACACTAGCACTTGTCCAGCAGAATTTTTAGCAATCTCATCTGCCCACAAAGGGCTGTGAAACTCAGAGACACAGAACTTCTTTTTCATATTATTTATCCCATTGCTAAGGGTCATGCCTATCAGAAGTATGTAGCAAATGTCTGATGAATAAACAAAATGAAGGAATGAATGGTTTGAAATCAAGTATCTTATTCTGACTCCTCTTTGATGCCCTCTACAGACTGCACAGATGTACTTCTCCAACAAAAGCAAATGTAAATGGTGTGAGGATGTGGAGTCATCTCCTGCCCTCTGCTGTGATCACCCTGAAAAGAAGAAGGATGAGTTTGTTACCAAATACCACCTGCAAAGAAGGCTGTAATACTTTCCATAAGGCACCACACCCAGTGTGTTAGCCATTCAGTCATGTCTGATTCTTTGTGACCCAGTGGACTGTAGCCCTCCAGACTCCTCTGTCCATGGAATTCTCCAGGCAAGAATACTGGAGTGGGTTGTCATCTCCTTCTCCAGGGGATCTTCCTAACCCAGGGATCAAACCTGGGTCTCCATTGCAGGTGGACTCTTTACTGTCTTAACCACCCGGGAAGCCTAAGAAAAAGGCAAATGATCCTGCTTGTCAATGATCATCCTCATTCCTTGATGTTGATGGTGTTAAGGATGGAAATGACATGAACATTCCTCTTGATGTTCCTTTGGCTGAGGATTCTATGTTGCAAGTTCACTTATTTGTTGCTTGAGATCCTTTCTCAGGTTGTTAACATTTCACTACGGAAATGCATCAGTTAAAAAAGTAATATCAATGCCTACTTTTTCTAATGGGATTATAAAATGAGGGTCATTTAAAAATATTTGTTTCAAATGTTTAGGAGCATATTTTAATGATCCTTTACTAACTTCACACTGTGCTATTTTTATATGATTTGATGCACCAAAAAAACTAGGACCAAATAAAAACAGACCTACCTCATAATTATAAGAACATTATTTCTAACATGCTTACAAAGTGATCTGCCTGTCTATTTCCAGGTAAAAAATAATTTTCAGAAATAAAAATGTTATAAAGTATATGTTTCTCTATGTTTCCTAATTAGGGCTAAAATTTGGCAAACTCACTCTCAAACTTTTATCCACTAATACTTTCCAAGACAGAATAACAGTAAAGGCAGTGATTCTCAGGAAAGGTAGGGGTCTTCCAGATGAGAAGAATTCTCATTCTCCTGTGTGGGAATGTGTTTTGTATGTCGACTTTATAAAGCAGTAGTGTGGGAGGGTGGAGACTTATGATAAGGTTGAGAACTTACTTCTTTGTGTTGCTACTGACCTAGTTGCACTTGGGATGTACAACTTATCTTACCAGCTCAATATTTCTCAGTCTACATTCACTACTCTTCCTAAACGGTTATCGCAAAAGATATTCAAATGGTGTCTTAACAAGATATAAATACTCTCATTTATAAGTTTGGTAGCCCTGCCAATTATAAACCCAATTATTAATGAAATAAAGCATTTATTAAGAAATACAGTGCCAGCTTCCAGTAGCTCAAAGGCAAGTGAAATCACCTTTGAGAGAAATGAGATTGATTTAGGAAAACCATTTTTTTACTCAACCAGTGATGGCTTCAAGAAACTGTTGCTTTCTTTTATAAATTCTCACATACCATCTGGAAACCAGTTACAGAATTCTGCTTGAAATCTATAGCTAAAATATTGTAGGTAAATGGTCATTTGGTATGCTTGTATATACCCCAGTAATGGGGGACATGTTAACCCCATGAGATACTGAATTTCACTTTTTCAAATTGTATTGATTTCATTATTTAAAACTTGGGCCAGAAAATTTGGATTTATTTTAATCTTTAGTCTAAACCTCCTCCATCCACTTACCTAGTCTTCCTCATTGTGGTAAATGAAGCCACCATCTATTCAGCTGAATCATCCATGATTTTACATCTTTCCTCAACTCCCCTTCCTCTTTTTCTGTTGATCAACAGGTCCTATCCTTCCTACCTCAAAAACGGTGCACTCTGTCTCTGCTGCTACCACTGTTTCAGGGCATTGAAATCTCACTTGAACTAGCATAGCCACCCTATGAATCTCCTTGCTTATACTCTCCCTTCATCGCCCAAACTTTCTCCACACACCAGCAAGAGCAATTCCTTAACACATGCAGCAAGTCATGTCATTGCACGTGGCATAAAATCCAAACTGCCTACCTGCATTACAGATCCCTACCTGGCACTGCCCCTGCTACTGCCACCTCAGCTTGTACCACACTGCCCTCTTCTGCTCAGTATGCTTCAGCTTCAAGGGCTTCTTCTCTGTTCCAGAAAGATGTCAAATCCTTTCCCACATCAGCAGTTTTACATGTGTGTTTGTTCACTGGTATATTTTCTTTGCTTTGAATAGTTCCTGGCTTACAGAAAGTGCTGAACAAATATTTGTTGAATGAATGAATAAATGCTGCTCTTTGCTTATTATCTCCTCCACTCTTTGTATGGGTACCTTCTTCTCATTCTTTACGCCTGGGATTAAGGCACCTACTAAAAATTCCTTCCCCGACCCATTGTTTAAATAGGGCCCCTTTGCATCACAGTACTACTACAGTTTTTTTGCTACATCTATTTGTCTGCTCATTGTTTTGAAATTGTCTTCCTCTTGCATAAAACTCCAAGCTTCATGAGAATCATTTGCTGTATTTACAATGTATTAACTAGTGCCTGGCAATGTGCCTGGGACATATTGCTAGTTGTGGATCAATGTCTGTTCAGTGGATTAATGAATAAATAAATGAGTGTGTAAGTATATTAAACACCAACAATCAACTTATTGGTTCAAAGCGGATCCAACTAATTGCTATTTTACAAACAATACTTCTTCATTATGAGAAGGACTCATTTATTGATTTCCTGTCATTGGCATTCGCCCACACGAATCCTTAGGAAGTTCAAATTGAAAATATCAGTTGGCATAAAAACTTGTTACAGGTTTGAAACATTTTTTGTGATTATTACTCTGGACTTCTTTCAGAAAATGAAACTAGTTCTAAGATCAAATTTCACAAGTCCTTGACCTTTTAGAGAGAACTTCAAGTAGGTGTTGAGGTCTGCACTGAGGCTGCCTTTCCAGTCCTAAGCTTGTGAAATGCCATTACTTAATATTTCAAGAACTTTGTATTTCAAAAAACTACATTCTTTTGGGAACAAATAGGCTATATATCTCCTTTTTGGTGGAGGCAGGAGGGTGGAGGGAGTGGCAGTATGGTTTGCTATTAACTCAAATAATCATAAAATTGGAAATCATTGCCTCAGCCTCCGGTCTACAGAGCACTTAATGGTGTTTACGTCAGTTAACATCTGGCCTCCAAATGTTATCAGTCTTGAACACTGCACCTGCAGACAGCCTGGTATTTGAGTTTTAAATATGTTCTTTTGGAAAGGAGGGAGGGGTGAGAGAAGGAAGATAAGAGAAATAGAGGTAGAAAAATGAGGTCACAGGATCTTTTCTCCTTGACTTCAGTGGTAAAATTATAAACGTGACACTTTTTTTTCCCCTACAGATACAGTGTGTGTGCCCAGCTACGTGTTATGTGTTTGGTAGACATTAACTCATTTCATTGTTATAATCACTCTGTGGGGAAGATATTAACATGATTCTGTGGATGTGAAAACTGAAGTTCAAAGGGTTTAAATACTTTGCTGAAGACCACTCAGCTACTGAATGGTGGATCTTGGATTTAAACTCAGTTTGATTGGGACCATTAACAAATTCAGTGGGCTCACTCCTATCAGTAAATCTCTGCTCAGTCTCTCCTCTTGTTGCCATCAGTAAAGCTCCATGGTTATACGTGAAGTCCAGTCTTTTGTCCTGAACCCCACCCTTCCTCCCCATTTAAAGGCTGTGCTGCTTTATTTGCTCCTGCAGCATTTTCTATTTTGCATATCAGCAAGTAATCAAACTTTCAAGATTTATATCTAAGGACAATAAAAAGTCCACAATAAAAAATAACAAAAAGACTTCTACCAGATAAAATTGGAAACAATTCATCATCAGCAGACTTGAAGTATCAGTTCAGTTCAGTCGCTCAGTCGTGTCCGACCCCATGAATTGCAGCACGCCAGGCCTCCCTGTCCATCACCAACTCCCAGAGTTCACTCAAACTCACATCCATCGAGTCAGTGAGGTCATCCAGCCATCTCATCCTCGGTCGTCCCCTTCTCCTCCTGCCCCCAATCCCTCCCAGTATCAGAGTCTTTTCCAATGAGTCAACTCTTCACATGAGGTGGCCAAAGTACTGGAGTTTCAGCTTGAGCATCAGTCCTTCCAAAGAATACCCAGGACTGATCTCCTTTAGAATGGACTGGTTGGATCTCCTTGCAGTCCAGGGGACTCTCAAGAGTTTTCTCCAACACCACAGTTCAAAAGCATCAATTCTTTGATGCTCAGCTTTCTTCACAGTCCAACTCTCACATCCATACATGACTACTGGAAAAACCATAGCCTTGACTAGACAGACCTTTGTTGGCAAAGTAATGTCTCTGCTTTTAAATATGCCATCTAGGTTGGTCATAACTTTCCTTCCAAGGAGTAAGCGTCTTTTAATTTCATGGCTGCAGTCACCATCTGCAGTAATTTTCGAGCCCCCAGAAATAAAGTCTGACACTGTTTCCACTGTTTCCCCATCTATTTCCCATGAAGTGATGGGACCAGATGCCATGATCTTCATTTTCTGAATGTTGAGCTTTAAGCCAACTTTTTCACTCTCCTCTTTCCCTTTCATCAAGAGGCTTTTTAGTTCCTCTTCACTTTCTGCCATAAGGGTGGTGTCATCTGCATATCTGAGGTTATTGATATTTCTCCCGGCAATCTTGATTCCAGCTTGTGTTTCTTCCAGCCTAGCGTTTCTCATGATGTACTCTGCATAGAAGTTAAATAAGCAGGGTGACAATACACAGCCTTGATGTACTCCTTTTCCTATTTGGAACCAGTCTGTGGTTCCATGTCCAGTTCTAACTGTTGCTTCCTGACCTGCATATAGGTTTCTCAAGAAGTATAAGAAGTAAAGAAAATCCTTCAGGCAGAAGGAACATATCAGGTGAAACTTTGAATCTACACCAAAAAATGAAGGGTTTTTTGCTTCTTATTAAAATATCTGAAAAATATAATTGACTGAAAAGCCAAAAAATAACAATATATTTGATATTTATGACACATGTAGAAGTAAGCCGTATAACAGTAAGTGCACAAAGGCAAAGGGAGAGATTGAAATTATTGTGGAAAAGTTATTATACTATAGGTACTGCTTAAAGGAAGACTGTAGTAAGCTAAAACTTATACTAGAATCTCCAAATGAAAGTGTGAAAGTGTTAGTCGCTCAGTCGGGTCCGACTCTTTGCAACTCCATGGATTATAAAATATCTGAAAAATATAGTTGACTGAGAAGGCTCCTGAACCCCACCCTTCCTCCCTATTCAAAGACTGTGTAGAATTCTCCAGGCAAGAATACTGGAATGGGTAGCCATTACCTTCTCCAGGGGATCTTCCCGACCCAGGGGTCAAACCTGGGTCTGCCGCATTGCATACAGATTCTTTACCATCTGAGTCACTAGGGAAGCCCTCAAGTGACCATTAATTTTTCTTTTGTGTAAATGAAGAGCTACACCTAAGGAAATAAGGTGGAAGCACAAAGTACTTAATTATCCAAAACAGAGCAGCTGCTGTTGTTTAGTTGCTCAGTCATGTCCAGCTCTTTGAGGCCCCATGGACTGCAGCACACCAGCCTTCCCTGTCCTTCTCTGTCTTCCAGAGAAGGAGCAGAGAACAAAGCTGAGCAGGGAAGGAGCAAAAAAAGTATATAATGTACAGATGAGACAAACAGAAAATAAATATCAACATGGCAACTTTAAACCTGATCATGTTAACAGTGTCTTTAAATGTAAGTGGTCTTAACACCATAATTGAAAAGCAGACATTTTCAAAATGGATAAAAGAGCATGACTCAACTGTATGCTGCCTATAAGATGTCACTTTAAATACATAGACACAAACAAATTAAAGGGAAAAGAATGAAAAAAGGTATATCATGATAACACTAATCAAAAGAAATCTAGAATGGCCATATTAAAAGAACAAATAGATTTCAGAGCAAAGACTACTGACAGGATAAAGAGGGGCATTTCACAATGATAAAGGAGACAGTCTGTAAAGAGGATATAACAATTCTAACAACTGTTGTGCCTAACAATATTATTTCAAAATGCATGAAACAAAAAAGGACAAGTAGAGCAATTTACAAGCATAACCTCAATAATTGATAGATCAAATAGAAGCCCCCAAAATATACAGAAGACTCAAAAAACACTATCAATGTGACCTAATTGACTGATAGAGAGCTACACTCAGCAACAACTGAATACACATTCTTTTCAAGTGCACATGGACGTTTACCAAGATAGGTAATATTCTAGGCCATAAAACAAGTTCAATAGGCTTTTAAGAATTCAAGTATACAAAATATGTCCTTTGATCAGAGTGAAATTAAATTAGAAATCACACCGGAATGCTAATAATGTTCCATGTATTTGGAATTACACATTCTAAATAACTCATGAGTTAAGGATAAAATCCAAAGAGAAACAGTATTTTTAACTGAATTAAATGTAAAAAAATGACATATCAAAATCTGTGGGATGTAGCTAAAGCAGGGAAATCTATAGTGCTAAAGTTTTATTAGAAGAGAATAAAATAAATGACCTCACTGTCTAGGTTAAGAAACTAGGGGAAACAAGAACAGATGAAACCCAAAGTAAGCAGAAGAAGGAGGATGGGGAGGAGGAGGAGGGGAAGGAGGGAGGAGAGGTTACAGTGGAAATAGAATAGAGGAAGAGAGAGAGAATCAGTGAAGCCAAAATAAGTTCTTTGTGTAACCACCATAACTGACAGACATCTAGCCAGATTTATCAGGGGAAAGAAAGAGACCATATGGATTAACAATATTAGGAACGAGTGAGGAGACATCAGTACAGATTCTAAAGTTATTATAAAAATAATAGCGAAATATGACAACCCATTTGACAAAAGCTGAAATGGATAAATTTCTTGAAAACAACAAGTTACCAAAGGTTACTCAAGAAGAAAGAGACACTGTGATAGGCCTATATCTATTACAGAAATTGCATTTTAATATGTAAAACATTCCCACAAAGAAAACTGCAAGCCCAGATGGCTTCCCTGGTGAATTCTGCCAAAAATCTAAAGAAGTGATAATACTAATTCTACATACTCGTTCAGAAAATTGAAAAAGAAGGAATGCTTCCCAACTCACTATATAAGGTCAGCATTTCTCTGATGCTTTCTCTAAAATTAGACAAAGACAGCCCAAGAAAAGAAAACTGTAATTTCCACCATGAACACACATGCAAAAGTACTTAACAAAATTATAGCAAATTGAATCAAATAATATATAAAAAGGAGGACAACTATGATCAAGGGGGCTTTATCCAAGGAATATAAGGTTGTTATAAACAATCAAAAGTTAGTTAATCAACGTAATTGATATTAATATACAGAAGATAAAAATATGATCATCCTAGTAGATGTAGGAAAAAATAAAGTTAAACATCTATTCCTGATTAAAAAAAACTTCCAGAAACCTAGTAATAGAATGGAAATTTCTCAACCAGGTAAATAGAATCTGTGAATTCTAAAAAGAATCTAAAAAGGAAAATGCTACATCATATTTAAGAGTGAAAGACTGAATTATTTACCATTAAAATTAGGGATAAAGAATGTCTATTCTCATCACTTCTATCTAGAATTTTACTAGAGGTTCTAGTCAGTTCAATAGGCAAGACAAAGATATAAAAGCATCTCTACTAGAAAAAGAGGAAGTAAAATTGTTTCTGTTCGTAGATAATATGATTGTCTGTCAAAAACTCATTGCAACTTTGTTATATTAAAAAAATGGAAGCAACCTAAATGTAACAAGTGAATGGATAAACAAATTATAAAATATTCATACAATGCAATACCACTTAGCAATTAAAAGGAATAAACTTAAAAAAAACACACACAAAACTTGTGGTTACTACACATATCTCTCCATCTATTGCCTTACTTTCTTAGACTCTTTTTTTTTTTTTTTTTAAAGCAAAACACTTCAAAACGTTGCCTCTATTTGCTGTCTCCATTTCCTCAACATTTATGTTCTTCTTAACACACCATAATGAAGATTTGGTCCACTGTACTTCATAGGAAATTCCTTCTGTCAAGATCATCAGTGTCTTACATCTTGCCCAAACCAATGATCAATTCTTAGGTACCATCTTTCTCAAAATGTCAGGAGCATTTGACATAAATCTCTCTTATTTTGACTTTCAAGATACCATCTTCTGCAGCTCTTCTTCTGGTTTCATTGTCTTTCCTAAATCTACATGTTGAACAGTCCCTGGTCTCAGCTCATAGATTTGTTATTTCTTTATCTACACTCATTTCCTATGTGATTTTATCATTGTTCTTATCATGGTATAAAATGTTACCTCTTCACTAATGACGTACTAAAGTGTTTAAAACGATGTAATAACAGCACAATGAATGGCCGAGAGGCTTACTAACTAGACAAAGCTGGAAACTTCAAGAGGAACAAAGACTATTTAAAGGACAAATGTTTAAAAATGTGGTGCAGATGCCAGAGGCTGCCAGAAAGGGGCCCAGACTGTGCTTTTCAGTGTATTCGAAACACACTGCTTTCATGCATCACTGTCCTCAGCTCTGGTGGTAATTTTATGTAAAATGCATCCAATTTCTATAAAACTACTTAGCATTGATTTTGCATCTGAAGAGTTTCAGAGATGTCAACGTTCCAAAAATAAATGGTATCATGATTCTATTAGAGCTTAAGCAAAGTCTCCAGGCTTTGCTGTTCCTTGCTATTATTTTTGGAAATTAAATCTTCCTGTAATTTAAACCAAATGCCTCTGAGCAGGTCACAGTTTGCCCTCATCAGGGTAGGCAATGACTCTTTTCCTTCCCCAAAGCCAAGGTTAAGGTGGGGCCAGTCAGGCTTGTGGGTAGGGGTGCCCTTACCAGCACAGTCTCCTTGGGGAACCCTGAGGATCCTTTTTACCCCACACCTGACCCTCACAAGGAGAATGAGAGCCCTAATTCACTATGACGGGTTTCAGCGTTTTTTCCCAGAGCAATCCTTTCAAAAGAGAATTCCAGGATCCATGTTTTGAAGTAGATAAAGAAGATTTAATTTTTTAGCCAATGTGAATTCACTTTCCTCTTCAGATATCAATTCCTATTCATGACTCCTTATTTTGGAAAGGGCATTGTTACTTTATAAATCCATCTTTTAAATAACAGCAATAAGCATTACCTCCAAATTTAAGTTCTGAAAAAACAAACTGGCAAAGCATTCTCTTCTTTTCAGTTGCTTCTCCTACTTCTCCGTGCTTTGACTGACTCAGAACAGTTAAACAAGTCATTGGAAGGGCTGATTTATTCAATAAAGACATCCCCTGAATATGTTTTCTCAGTTCTGTCAATAATCCTATTTCCTTGTTTTATCTTTTCACAAACAATTCTCTCAACATGGATTTCCTCTTTAATACTCAATTATCTTAACTTACTGGTAAATTACCCAGTCAAACCAAAACATCAGTTTCAGTAATCAAAAGGACAGAGGGCTCTTCACGTAGTGTTTATGACTCACATATCTCTGACTCACAGATGGAGGGACTGTGTTCTGTGCCACCTCAATAATGTGGCATTACTTGGACAAATAAAAGCTGTCACCTGACGCAGTCTAGCTGAGTTTCTTACATGTTTCCTTCTCAGTTTTATAAATGAGTCATTTAACTTCTTGAATATTCTTTAACATATTTTTTTAAGTTCTATTCTGAATTATGACCATCCTACTCTAGACAAGGAAGCCATAATACATTTTCTATTTCTCCACACAGGTTTTACAACTTAGGAACTATTTTAATACAGAATTGGGAAATGGTTAAGGTCATGTATTGATTGTTTAATATAAGTAGAAGCAACTTTTATTCTTATTAGGAAAATTGAGTTTGTGAATAGTTGATTTTTTTTTCTGTTTTTAGGCTAACAGTTCTCCTGATGCACAAACTATAATTTCATTGTTATCTTAGGAAAATATGACAGAAAAGGGCAGGATACTCTCAAACATCCTTTAATAATTCCTTCAGTGGGGTTATCATATCTGTGGGTACTCAGGGCACTTTTCAAATAATTTTTTTTTAAAATTTCAGCACAAAATACAAAGTGCAATTTGTATTCCTACACCAAATACTCTGCTGCTGCTGCTGCTGCTGCTAAGTCGCTTCAGTCGTGTCTGACTCTGTGCAACCCCATAGACTGCAGCCCACCAGGCTCTGCTGTCCCTGGGATTCTCCAGGCAAGAACACTGGAGTGGGCTGCCATTTCCTTCTCCAATGCATGAAAGTGAAAAGTGAAAGGGAAGTCGCTCAGTCGTGTCCGACTCTTAGTGACCCCATGGACTGCAGCCTACCAGGCTCCTCCGTTCATGGGATTTTCCAGGCAAGAGTACTGGAGTGGGGTGCCATTGCCTTCTCCCACCAAATACTCTAATACATCACTAATGCAGACTCAGAAGAAAGTTCAGACTCTTCTGTCAGATAGTCAAGGTCCTAATGGTGTGACTTGAACCTGATCATCTATGCTTGGATCCCTTATCTGTGCTTCAGTCAAGCTGACTTACACACTCTCCCAGAGCCATATGACTTGGTTCTGCTTATGTTCTTCCTATTTCCTAGACTATCCTTCCATCTGGAATATGCTTTCTGACATTTTCACAAATTTAGAGCCACGTGTGAGCAAAGGACTAGGTAGGGGATGGAAAGCCCAAGAAATAGGGAGAATTCGGCAGCTCTAACTGTGGGAGTGTCTGCCTAGAGACTGTTAAGCTTCTCTGTGTTGTCAGCCCCATTAAGAAATACTCAGAGTGACTCAAGGGGTCCTATATATAGTGGGAAATGATTGCCCTGGAAAAGCTCTCCTCAGAAGCCGTTTAATGTAATGGGTCATGCAGAGGCTCAGAATGAGACAGACAGATGTGGGTCTGAACAGAAGCCTTGCCATTTGCTAACTAAAAGAAAGGCCTTGGATTTCTCTCTTCTGAACCTTAGTTTCCTTATGTGTAGAATCATGATAGAAGAAAAAATTAAGGGTCACATTGAAAATATGTGTAAAAATATAAATGTTCAGTGCTACAGTTCGCTAGCAATGCCAACACAGGAGAAATGCAGAACAGAAGTGAAAGTATGGTTTTAGACAGCAGACCTGAGATTTTATCATTACCTGCCCCTACTCCTAAAACGTAGTTTCCCAAGATTTGTAGATATCATATAGCAGACCCAATTTTTTTCATGTGACCTTAGAACCTGTCGAAGTGTGGAGCGGGAATTCAGCAAAGAGCTGCAAATCCTTAGATCTGTGAAAGTGTGGTGTCCACCCAGTAACAGAGGCTCTGAGGACAATAACACAAAGTGGGAGACTGAACAGAATCTTGGAAGATAAACAGCTCAGAAAGAGCCAGACTGTAAGGCATGTGTGGGACTGGCTGCCCCAGAGGCTCACACAGTCTTAGTCTCTACTCTGCTTTGAAGCTAAGAGTGTCCAGGTGACATAGTTTTGGCCGAGAGATATAGGTGCATGTCTCTGGGAAAGGGGTTCCTTCCTAAATCTTAGGTCAGACATAAAAAAACTGCTATTTTTTAAGGTTGAAAATCAGCAATTTCAAATGTTCAACCTAGAGAAGACAAACCTTTCTACCTAGGACAGCTCTTTATCCTTTGCTTTTTACTCTTTTCCTCCTCTTTTTGTCCCCTGAAACAGGGAACTCAATGCACAGACAATAACCAATCTCTCAGCTTTGAGGATAAGGACCAGGGTGGCAGGAAAAGAAGATAAAAGGACTCCAATGAGTAATGTAAGGTCCTGGATTATCTACTTTTGATGTGCCTGTTCCATGAGACAAAGACAGCCCTCACTGTTCAGCCACTTCTGTATCTGGAAATACCCCTGGTTGATGTCATGGTGCTGAGTCAGAAGGCAGAGAACCAATAGACCTTAACTGGGCTGAAAATCTGACCCCAGAGAACTGGCTTCAGGGAGTAAAGTACCTCTCAAGATGATCAAAAACATCTAGAGTAGAAGCAAACCTTATGCTGCCCCTGGAGGCAACACAGTATGATTCCTTTTCTGAAAAAGAAAGTGAGGGAAGGTGAGGAAAAGGCCAAGAGGAGAAGGAACACAGTTCCAGGAGAGCTGCAGTTTTAAACAGAGTGATCTGGTTAGCAAAGCATATTCTGAGGGAATATTTGGCAGAGAAAACTGGAAGTCAAATGGTCCGAAGGCAAGAATATCCCTGATTTATTTTTTTAATTGAAAGACAGTTGCTATAGACTATTATATGTTACATAAGAACAATATAGTGACTCACAATTTTTAAAGGTCATACTCCATTGATAGTTATTATAAAATATTGGCTATATCCCCCTTGTTACACAATTTATCCTTGTAGATTATTTTATATCTAGTAGTTTGTATCTTTACTTCACTACCTCTATGTTAACTCTTCCCCTTCCCTTCTCCCCACTAGTTTGTTCTCTATATCTGTGAGTCTGCTTCATTTTTGTTCTATTATACTAGTTTATTGTATTTTTTAGATTTCATATATAAGTGATCTCATACAGTATTTGTCTGTCTCTTATTTCACTTCAGTTCAGTTCAGCTCAGTTGAGTCGCTCAGTCGTGTCCGACTCTTTGCAACCCCATGAATCGCAGCACGCCAGGCCTCCCTGTCCATCACCAACTCCCAGAGTTCACTCAGACTCACGTCCATCAAGTCCGTGATGCCATCCAGCCATCTCATCCTCTGTTGTCCCCTTCTCCTCCTGCCCCCAATCCCTCCCACATCAGAGTCTTTTCCAATGAGTCAACTCTTCACGTGAGGTGGCCAAAGTATTGGAGTTTCAGCTTTAGCATCATTCCTTCCAAAGAAATCCCAGGGTTGATCTCCTTCAGAATGGACTGGTTGGATCTCCTTGCAGTCCAAAGGACTCTCAAGAGTCTTCTCCAACACCACAGTTCAAATGCATCAATTCTTCAGTGCTCAGCCTTCTTCACAGTCCAACTCTCACATCCATACATGACCACACACAAAACCATAGCCTTTCACTTAGCATAACTGAATAACAGCAAATAGGCCAGTGGTAGCTGGAGCAAAGTAAGCAAGGGAGAGAGCAGGAGATGAAGGTAGGGGGCTGTTTTATATAAGGCCTCCATAAAGCATGTGTGAGAAAGACGGCCAATGATGCCTGCAAGGCTTTATACCCGAGCAATTAGAAAGATGTCATCCATCTTCTGAAATGAGGAAGACAATGGAAGAAGCCAGTTTTGGGCCTGGGGGTGAAGACCAGATCACATTAAGTGTGAGACGACAGACATCAAAGAAGAGATGTCAACTGGGCAGCTGGATATAACTGGAGAGATATACATTTCAGGTTCATATGAATGTTTCCCAGATTGCTAAATCAAGAGTAGTCTGTAAAAGGATGCTCATAGTTTTTTGAAAAGTGAATGATAAATTTGTATTTGCATCTATCTTTTCTCAGTCTCCTGTACACTGGTATTTATCTGATCCAGTCGATATGAGAAGTTTGGGGAGATTTAGGTGAAATAATGTATTCAATATATAAAAGGCATCACAGAGAAAAAGCAAGACAAAGGTAACAGATCCTTAAAGCTCTAAAAATAAAAGGTATGACAGAATAAATGTTCAAAGAACTAATACCTAATAGATACATTATGTACTTATATTTTTTCCAGGAATTTTGTTAAGCACTATGCATAGATTAACATATTCAATCTTTTCAGTCAATTGACGGGGCACTATGGTAAAGAACCCACCTACCAATTCAGCAGACATAAGAGATGAGGGTTTGATCCCTGGGTTGGGACGATCCCCTGGAGGAGGAAATGGCAACCCACTCTAATATCCTTGCTTGGAGAATAGAGGAGCCTAGGGGGCTATGGTCAGTAGAGTTGCAAAGAGTCTGACATGACTGAAAGGACTTAGCATGCATAGTATGCACATTTAAATTAACAGATTTAATCTTTCTAATCAATTGATCAGGTATATAATATTTTAAACTCTTTTTTTTTTTTCTTATAAAAGAGGATACTGATGTTCGGATAACTTAACAATCTTGCTCAAGGTCAGAGGGCTGGGAAGCAGCAGGACCTGGATTCATACAAAGATGTTTTTTTTACTCCTGAATGAATGTTCTTAACCAGACTAACAAACTAAGAAGCCCTTAGGGGCAATGTAAATTCATGCAGTGATTCCTATAGCCAGTGCTGACCCATTTACACAGGGGTGTCAAATGGGCATCTTGGACTCCACATGGCCAAAACAGAATCCTTTATTTTCCCAACTAAACCTGTTTCTCCTTTAGTCATTTAGTTTCCCATATCAATTAATGGCATTGTCATCTGCCAGTTGCTTAAGCCAAAAACCCAGGAATTGTCCTTGATCTCTCCCTTTTCCTCATCTGATACATCCAAATCATCAGCAAGGCTCAATGGTTCTATTCAGTATTTATCCCATGTTTGTATATTTTATTCAGATTCACAGTTCCAACCATGATTTTAAGCTAACATTATCTGTTATCTGGATTACTACGTTTTCAGTACTCACTGGTCTTCCTGTTTCTATTCTTGGCTCCTATAACCAGTTTTGCCCATAGCAACCAGAATAAACTTTAAATATACATATATATATTAAAAGTATATATATACACACACACACACACACACACACACACACACACACACACCAGATAGCTCTTCATCATGTTTGGAATAAAACCCCACATTCTCAATATAACTTACATGACTCTCTGTGATCTACTCTCTGCTTCTGACCTTATTTTAAACTAGTGTCCCTCTTGCTCATTATATTTTTAGTTGCATTGACCTTCCTCAAACAAACCAAACTCTTTCCGCCAGAGGGTCTTGCTCTTGCTGTTGGCTTTGTTTACCGTCCTCTGTCCCTGGTTCTTCATATCATTGAAGCCTCAGAGCAAATGTTATCTCAGGAAGGTCTTCCTGATCTATTCCATCTAAATTATCACTTCCTCTCACAAACACCAACACAGCATCATCTTATTTTATTTACTTCATCATGTTCTTATCATTATTGGAATTCTTCCTGTTGCTTGATTTGCTGACTCATCTTCATCAGTCTTTCTCCAGTAGAATGTAAGTCTCATGAGATCGGAGACCCTATCCTTTCTTATTCCCTGCAGGGCCTAGTACACTGCCTGACACATAGAAGAGCTTCCACAAAGATCTCTTAAATTGATTGATTGATTGATTAGTTGAATATCAGATAATAGGTAGGAACTATTGGTATCTTAGAGAACTGGATACATACTCAATGTAAAAAAATCAAAATTAAAAAAAAATACTTTATTGGGCAAATCCAAAGGTCTGTTGGAATCTACAGTCCCTACAGTCCACCATTTCACCTCATGGCCCATCTTCACCAATACTACAAGGCTGAAGACATGAAAACCGAGAGACAGAATGAATGACACTGGATGTTAGAGTTGTTGTTCAGTTGCTAAGTCATGTCCCAGTCTTGGCAACCCCACAGATTGCAGCACACCAGGCTGCAGGACCTGCAGGACACTTCACTATCTCCCAGAGTTTGGTCAAACTCATGTGCACTGAGTGAGAGATGCCATCCAATCATCTCGTCCTCTGTTGCCCTCTTCTCCCGGCCTCAATCTTTCCCAGCATCAGGGTCTTTTCCAGTGAATCAGTTCTTCACATCAGATGGCCAAAGTATTAGAGCTTCAGCATCAGCCTTTCCAATGAATAGTCAAGACTGATTTCCTTTAGGATTGACTGGTTTGATCTCCTTGCCGTCCAAAGGGCTCTCAAGAGTCTTCTCTAGCACCACAATTTGAAAGCTTCAATTCTTTGATACTCAGCTTTCTTTATGGATTTTAGTTTGCAAATGAGCAAGTGCTTTCCACCAAAATATTTTTGTCCTAGATCTCTAGTGATTGCATCAACAGAAGAAATCATCCAGCTACCTAGTCTTTCTTTAAACATGACACATAAAATGAATGTGTTATTCCTCTCTGGCGGGAAATTTACCGATGGGAAAATTTACAAAATCCATGAAAACAAACTATCTTCAAAGGAAAATCAGGGATTGAAACATCTACTCACAAATAAAACTGGAGACAAAAAAATAGGATGAATTTACATTAGTTAAACAAGGTGCTTTCATTTAATTTATTAATTAATTTACTTTTGATGTTAAGATTTTAACTTTTTCCCCATGTACACAGGGGTCTCACAGATAAGGAAGTGAAAGTCCAAAAGAGTAGTTAGGCTTTAAACAGGGTGCTTGTAAAAAGATTTCATAGCTAGATTAAGTATCAGCTTTCCCTTCTCTGGTTGCTGGGCCCAAATGCTCAGTTTATAATATCTAGAACCCAAGTCTTGATGCATCCTGGTTGGGTCTGTATATATCTTGTTTCAAAGCTATCAGGAAGATGCCATGAGAGTTGGTACATCCACATCCAAGGAGAACAGTCATTCTTCACTTAATTCAGTGCAAATCCACTTGATGAGTATAAAAGAATTCCTATTACTCATGATCTTCTAGTATAAAATGTGAGGGTGAAAAATATTTGAGCTTACATTAAGCTGCAGTAGTTTTTAGAAATATTATGTACTAAGTAGAGTAAAATGAAGATGGATCATGCATTACAGGTTTGGGAAAAATACTAATTTTTCCATTTGAGAATTTCCATTTCCATTCCATTTCTAATTTCCATTTGGTTTAAATTTGAGAGTAGTAAACAAAAACCTGACTGAAGTGGACTGAAGTGAGAATGAGAGGGGAGGAAATAAAGACAGTTTTTTAAAGAGTTTTGCTGTGAAGGGGAGGGCAGAAATACAACAGTCACTGGAGGAGGCTGTGGAGTCCATTTGCTTTCTTTAATGCCATGCTTGAGTGCTTGAAAGAAGGAGAAAATGATGATCAAGGTACAGGAAGAGAGAGATGTAGCTGTGAAGTCCTGGAGAAGGCAAGAGGGGATGGGGTCTAGTCTGCAGTGGGGAGGCTGGACTGGGTTAATGGACTGTCTCCCAAGAAAAGGGCAGAGGGCATTGCTAGATTTGGGGACAGTTAGGCAATTTAGCTCTCCTATGATTTCTTCTATTTTCTCAGTAAGAGTGAAATAGATGAACATGGTTCTGCAGGTTTCAGGAGTGATGAAATGGTGTGACGTGGTTGTTTTAGAGACTGGGAGAGTGAACTGACCTGAAACATGAAGTAAGCTTGCTGAGTATTGCTGACAGCTCATCTGAGATCCGTGGTCATTAATTCAGAATGAATTAAAGGAACATGGTTGAGTGTTACTCTCCAGCCAGGTTTAGCTGCTCTTTCCTGTGTGGATGTTGGGTAGGTGAAGAGCTGGTCTAACCAGTTCTGAAATATTGACCATGAGTATGGTGGGCAGCTTAAGATGTTTATAAAGGAGTGATTTTAATGATAAACCCTGAAGTCTAAGCTGGGTACAGAAAGAAATGAGGGATGTGTGTGTGAGCTGTTGAGGGAAGGTAGTAGGCCAGTGAATTGGAAGCCAGCATGGGGTACAGCCTAAGCAGTAGGGAACAGACTAATGAGCTGGGAGAAAGTGGGGTCTGACAGTGGGTACTTGACATCAAGATTCTGGGGACAGTTCAGTTATTGGTAAATAAAGGATAAACATGGGAGAGAAGATGGCTTAGTTGGTATGGAGGAAAAGGTTATTCAAAGTGATAACAAGTGGCTGTGAGACCAGAATATTGAATGGATTGCATACATGAATGTGGAAGTGACTGAAAATCATGACAAACTTATAATGGAGGGAAAGAGTGAGTCACCTGCTTCAATATCCAAAAAATCAAAAGTGACCCAGAGGTCAGTGGATGACTACACTCAGGAAGAGTAGTGGGTGATATAGTCAGATGGCATGCACTTCAAAGGAGCCAGGTTTTTTGAGAGAAGGGTAATAAAATGGTCCCTAAACAGCAATGAAAAGTAAGGAGGACGTCTTTCTGTCTAGGCTCTCTAGTGCATAGAATATGGGAGGAAAAAAGGTCCTATCTCTTGAGGGCACTGCAAGGATAGCTCAGTGGCCAAGGGGGACCTAGTGTCAGAGCAAGGAAAGAGAAGAGCAGGCTGAAGGACAAAGCATATAAGACTCTTTGATGATTCTCTGACCAAGAGTTCCAGAGGCATAGTGGGAAGATTGGCTCATATTGGGGGATGGGTCTGGCCATATGTGGCTAAATGACAGGGTGATTAAGGAAAGCTTGGACTTTTAATGGTAACAGAGGAAGATCAGAACTAAGAAATATGCAAGGGATGGTGATGGAGGGTGAGACAGTCAGAGAGAGGAAAGAAGAAAAGATTTTGGAACTGAAGTTCTTCAAAGATCTTATCTGTTTGAATATCAAGGAACCACAGAATAAGAGAGCCAGAGAGGAAAAAATATAAGATATTATACATAAATAGATTTTTTTCTTAAATATGATTCTGTCATTTAATTGCTACATTCTTGGGAGAATTTTGAATTATATGATTTATTTTTTAAATTCTAAATTATATAATCTATAAAATAGTTTTAATACAGTACTTCTCATAGTGTTGTTACAAAGATTAATTGTTGATTAATGCATTTCAGTTTTTTTATGAAAAGTAAAACCCATCGGATTTATTTTTTGGTTGCCAAGCCTGCATTTCATTCTTAACAATATCTTAACTTACCCTTAAACAATTTCATCTCCCCTATTAAAGAAAGTCAGTTGACATAACAATTATTAATACATAATCTGGCTAAACAAGATGTCCCATCCTTGAAATTTAAATCCCAGCTGGACGAACAAAGAAGCTAAAAATGGATAGAGTTCTTTTCATCCTGGTGGGGTGGTCTTTATCAGAAGGTTCTATTTGGTAGGCTCTCCCAGAGAAGGAAATGGCAACTCACTCCAGTATTCTTGCCTGGAGAATCCCATGGATGGAGGAGCTTGGTGGGCTACAGTCCATGGGTCGCAAAGAGTCGGACATGACTGAGCGACTTCACTTCACTTCCTGGAGGGTTCTGTTTCTTTCCTCCAGGACTTCCTTCTTTCTTGCCTATTTTTAGGGCTGGCTTTCCAAGCTTCCAACAATTGTAGTGTCTGACTCTTTGCAGCCCCATGGACTATAGCATGCCAGGCTCTTCTGTCCTTGGAATTTTCCAAGCAAGAATAAGGGAGCCAGTTGTCATTTCCTTTTCCAGGGCATCTTCCCAACCCAGGAATCCAATTTGCATCTCTTACATCTCCCACATTGGCAAGCAGTTTCTTTACCTGCCTGGCAAAGCCCCAACAGTTGTAGGAGCTCTCAGTAACTTTTCAATAAATCCCATTTGCTTGAGTTAGTTAAAATCAATATCTGTTATAAAAACCAAAAAACCCTAACTATATATCAATACATACTATATAAATATTGTTATTGCTACTGCTGCTACTAATAGCAGTAAAAACAATATGTCTGTTTACCACTTTGGACAGAAACAGACAAGGCTTAATTGGAAAAATAAATGAAGAGATCAAGTTCATATTATTCCCTGGAGCCCTGGAAACGTTTTCAACTCATTCTCCTTCAAAGGACTATCAATCCCAATCGATGTCATTACCCATCTCCAACAAGGCTCTCAGCAACAATTGTAAGACACCTTTCTAAAGCTATAAATTTGCCAAACCAGTCACAGTAAATCCAAGTCTATGCCATTACAAAATAATAGCAGAGGGAAAGGCAGTTTAAGAATGTGAGTGAGGAAGGATAAATCACGGATAAAAAGATAAATTAACAATCTGAAAAAGCAATGACTCAAAAAACGGAGCATCCATTCTAATTTATAATGCAAAAGACTCCGCTGTCATCAGCCATCTTAGCCTGCAAGCAGCATACAAAGCTTCTTTACAATTTCAATAATCAGTTTGGATAACTAATATCCATATTTAAAGCCCCTCAATTTCATGCTGCATTAAGAGGACATTGATGTGTCAATGTGATAAATTGGAATGTCTCCCAATTTATCCCTAGGAATTTAAGGAGAGACGATTTGGAAACTGTAACATGTTTTTTTGTGTTTTTTTTCTTCTCTCTCTCTAATGGATAGGAGAGGAGGTGAGGCTAAGAAAAAAGTACCTGAACAAAGAAGTACTGAATATTAATTTAAGCTGCAATGCTTTGAAATAGAAGGGGATCAAACAGCATTCTGCTTATCATTTCCTCTTCTCTTGTCTTTCTGTACTAAGGACAACATTAGATCTTGTGAGTTTTTTGGCTGCTTTGTCTCACCTCAGACCACCTCCAAGGCTCCAGACATTGCTGCACTCCCTGCTTCCTTTATTAGTTGTTTACTTACTTATTTACTTATTTGGCTACATCAGGTCTTAGTTGTAGCATGCGAAATCTTTGTTGCACCATGGGGGATCTTTCCTTGCAATGCATGGACTCTAGCTGCAGTGTTCAGGCTTAGTTGCTCCGAGGCATGTGGGATCTTAGTTCCCCAACCAGGGATTAAATCCGAGGGACCCCTGCATTGCAAGGTAGATTCTTAACCACTGGACCATCAGGGAAGTCCTTTTCTGCTTCCTTCCTTTTACTTCATTTTTGTCCTGTCATTAGGTAGCTTCTGTGATCCTTCATGAATTTCTCTCCCCAAACTGGCCTGGACTATGTGGCTTCCTCAGCCCCAAACGCCATGATGTTGTAAAATGAAATATTTTCTGTTCGAAGCACTACCAGTAAACAAGCCTTTTTGAAATGCAAATTTCTGAGCCCAGGTGAAACAAGGCCATCTATTTGGAAGTCATCAGCTATTTCCTTCCCATAAGCACTGAGGAGATAGCAGGATGTGAGAGGTGGTCGTCAGCCATATTTGTGATCTCTTATGGTAAACAAGGAATTATTACATGAACAATAAAGAAAGGATTGGCCCCAGATAGCTAGATGCATATGAAAGAAATGATTTCGCAAGCCTGGATGCTTGCATCTTCCCATACATAGAAAATAGTTAATCTCTTCATGTGAGAGATTTAGTTTTCTCTTAGTTAACAGTAATCTTTTATTATTCTGATTATCTGCTCCTTGCTGCAAACTTGTATGTAGTTTGGCGCCTCCCCTGCCTCCTCAGAATCAGCTCTTTGGGGTTATCTGAGATACTGTCTCCCAGACTCGAGTCCTAACCTTCCCATCAAAAAAAAAAAAACTAACTCTCAACTTTTAGTTTTCGCATATTTTTTTAGTTGACAATGTCTTGGAAGATAAATAAGTCTTTCTAGTTTTAAGGGCTTTGATGCCAGTCACAACTGAAAAACCATCAAGGATTCATAAAAACAATAAGCTAGAGAAATGACAAAGTGAAAGTAAGTGAAAGTGTTAGTCGCTCAGTCGTGTCTGACTCTTCGTGACCCCATGGATTGTAGCCCTCCAGGCTCCTCTGTCCATGGAATTCTCTAGGCAAGATTACTGGAGTGGGTAGCCATTCCCTTATCCAGGGGACCTTCCTGACCTAGAGATTAAACCCCTGTCTCCTGCATTGCAGGTGGATTCTTTACTGTATGAGCCACCAGGGAAGCTCCTGAGAAATGACAAAGATTAACAGCATTGAGCAGAGGATGCAGTCTTTGGTCCTACTAAGTCCTGGTGTCTAGAAGTTCTATTGCACTCTCATCCTGCTTTTCTATTGAGGATGAGGCCTATCTCCATCTCTAGTTTTTGTCTGATCCCATCCCTCTGCAGGGTCATGCAGATCCCTTCCTCAACACCAGTCTTCCTGCCAGTGCTCAACCTGAAGATTCCAACCACCATTTTTGAGAGCATAATTTTTGGCAAATGGAAATAAGCCCATTAAGAATTTTATTTGGATAATTTAATCTATGTACTGCAGTGCCAGATGAAGTAACACCTCCCCAAATGTCATTGCCCAACCCAGATCATTAAAATAGCTTTCGGCCTGAAAATGGGGTATAGAATCCAAAGGTAAACCAGGGACAAAGGAAGGGCTAATGTTGTGCTTTATGACTCTGGATTTCAGTGTTCCCCATGACGTGGTCTTCATAGCCAGAGTAGGGACAGCACACTTTGAAGCGGAAACAATCGAGACAGAGCATCATAACTGAAACCACAACTTAGGAAAATGCTTTACATGTGAAATGATTTGAGTCAACTATGAAATCTCTGTCTGTGATGGCTTACTCATCAGTTTCAACCTGAGAGACTTCCATGGCAGCAAGAAAAAAGCAATTCATCCTTGCTGCTGCTGCTGCTGCTGCTGCTAAGTTGCCTCAGTCGTGTCTGACTCTGTGCGACCCCATAGACGGCAGCCCACCAGGGCTTCGCCGTCCTTGGGATTCTCCAGGCAAGAACATTGGAGTGGGTTGCTATTTCCTTCTCCAATTCATGAAAGTGAAAAGTGAAAGTGAAGTCACTGAGTCATGTCCAACTCTCAGCGACCCCATGGACTGCAGCCCACCAGGCTCCTCCATCCATGGGATTTTCCAGGCAAGAGTACTGGAATGGGGTGCCATTGCCTTCTCCGAATTCATCCTTAGTAGCAGCTAATAGAATTAGACAAGAATCATGCAACTTACATCAGGACATAATACATGTCCACTGGTACCTGCACCCTGCCATTATGCTACCCTTGCCACTGGATCATATTCTGGGGCAAACCATATTAGACAAAGAATCTTCCAGTGACTTATCTTTCCTGAGCCTGTACATAATTAAGGTCTCCATTTGGGAGAAAAGGACGCCTACATGTTAGCAGCCCCTAAGTGAGAGGTAATTTGATTTTATTTACTCAATCTGAAGAGATAGAATACTGATGCTATCAAATGCTGTTGGCAGAAATGGTGCACATTCATAAATGCAATGAAAGCATGATTCTTCTATAAAAAACATGATTGAATCTCACAGTTAAAACTTGAAACAGGTTTTTTTTAAAAAAGATGGCTATTGCTATTATTACTTTATGTAAGCAATCAAGCACAATTTCTTTGATTTTATCAAATATTAGGTCCTGTACTAGATGTTAAGAGTGCTAAGATGAGGAAATAGTATTTTTGCTTGCAAAAACATCATGGTCCAGTGGTAGAATAATACATGCCCAAGGATCTGAAAGATTATTTCCTCCAAGATCACAGCATTTGTGAAGGATAGGGAAGAGGTGCCACGAGGGTCATAGAGAGATTAAAATTTGTGGGGCTAGAAGTAGGGTAGGGCAGTAAATACTGATATTAAAAAGGATTGATTGTCTAAGAGCAACATAACTTTTTAGCAAGTGGAAATGCTGCCAATTGTGGCTAGTGAGTCATCTCTCTATCTTCCTCCAGTGCACTTTCCAGACAGCTGAGACAGAAAGAGGTCAGTAATTCCTGGCCTAACGACTCTGTCCTTGAACTTTATAGGATATTCTGTCTCTCTTTGCATGTGAAAACTCTGTGGGCCCTGACTGGGAGTATTCTAGCTTCTGTCTAGTCCTCCATCTAATAGGAGCTACTGTTTTGGATGGGGACTGAATTTTCCTGAATTTCCCATGCACTGGATACAAACATCCTATCAACTTGCACCCAACAGCCTTACAGAGGTGTTCAGTGGGTTATTACCAGGTTACGGCTGCTTCCCCAGTGTTCTTCCTATCTTTCATTTCTCCCTTATCAATCCATCCAATATAACGTTGTCAGCTTAATCTTTCTGTAGTCTATTTCTAACTAAACCACCACCATCCTCAACATTGCCTTCCCATGGCTTATCATAATCCTTACTAGTTAATGAAAGGTCTCAGTGATCTGGCCCCAACATACTTCTCCAGCTGTACTTCATTTTTTATTTGCTTTTTGGTCTTTTTTTCTTAAATCTTAACCAGCAACTATGCATAATTTCTCCAATCCCATGTCTACAATTCAGTTTCCTGCCTGAGGATCTTGCTTATTATTCTACTGCTTGGAAAGTACTGTTTCTTTCCCATCTGTAAAATTCCAGCCATCATCCAAGGCTTTTTTCTAATGGTGCCTCCAGAAAGTTATCTCATGATATCTCAAATTATATGCTGCTGCTGAGTCGCGTCAGTCATGTCCGACTCTGTACCACCCTGTAGACGGCAGCCCATGAGGCTCCCCCATCCCTGGGACACTGGAGTGGGTTGCCACTTCCTTCTCCAATGCATGAAAGTGAAAAGTGAAAGTGAAGTTGCTCAGTCGTGTCCGACTCTTAGCGACCCCACAGACTGCAGCCCACCAGGCTCCTCCATCCATGGGATTTTCCAGGCAAGAGTACTGGAGTGGGTCGCCAGTGCCTTCTCCGCAAATTATATGCATAATGGCCCCAATTAATTTGAGTCATTTAATAAACAGACAGCATGTGCATCGTCCATCTGTCCATCCTAAGTTGCTTCAGTCATGTCCAACTCTTTGTGACCCTCAGGACCATAGCCCACCAGGCTCCTCTGTCCACAGCATTCTCCAGGCAAGAATATTGGAGTGGGTTGCCATTTCCTTCTCTAGGAGATCTTCCCAACCCAAAGATGGCACCCAGGCCTCCCGCATTGCAGGCAAATTCTTTACGAGCCACTAGGGAAGTTTTTTCACTTTTTTTTTTTTTCACAAAAAATCTACTGTTTAATACAAGAGGGTAATATAAAGAGCTAAAATTTTTTTCAGCAAACATAACTGCTTTTCCTAGTAGATTCCAGACACATATTAAATTATATTTTTGGAAGTTTAAAAGCAATTTTCCTCTTTTACTTTTTTTTTTTTACCTGAATTACAGTAGAAGAAATATACATCATTTTCCATCTAGAGTTGGAAACATTTACTCTTCAATTTTATAACCTATTCATTGGTTACATTTTGGGAAAAAAATTCGGCACTACAATTTGAGGATGAGAATGTAATTTAGAAATGGAAGAGAAGGAAAATAGAATCACAGAGGATAGTCTCTCATAAGTTTAGGTCTGGAAAAATCCAGTGATTTCACAAATTAACTGAAAAACTTGGTATCTTGAGGAGTTATAAACATCCTCTTTCTCCTTATCTTCTAGAAATTATACCTAGTGTGCTGCCATTAATCACTACTGGAAACGTGGCCAGAACCCCTGTCCCTGCTCTTGTGTTTACACAGCATCAGGAGATGAGTTACAGATCCACACACTGTTGAGAGTTGGGTTGGGTTTTAGAAATCAGAAGTGCCCCAGTGTTGTCTACCTGCACTCTATGGAGATCTCTGAGGGTGAACCCAGGTGGCGCTGTGTGTGTGCTCAGGTACTAAGTCCTGTCTGACTCTTTGAGACTCCATGGACTGCAGCCTGCCACGCTCCTCTGTCCATGGGATTTCCCAGACAAGAATACTGGAGCAGGTTGCCATTTGTTCCTCCAGGGGATCCCCTGACCCAGGGTTCGAACCCGTGTCTCCTGCATCTCCTGCACTGCAGGCAGATTATTTTACTGCTGAGCCACCAGGGTGTGGTCAGGATTCAGGAAAATACTTAGCAGGATTCCAGGCTTCTATTCTTTAGGTTTCACATACAGAGAACTGCAATTTCATTAATTTTATTTAAGTTTCTAAGAAGGATCTTACTTTTTAAAAAGTTTCCTGTGGTTAATAAGTTTAAAACCACTAATCTAGGCCATTTCTTGTATTTTCCAGTGAAAAATCTGAGGCTCAGATAGTTAATGAGACTTGGTCAAGGTCACATAAAGGTGTGACAGAGCAGTAGTCAGTAACTTAATGTGCATATCCTCATTTCAGAATATTCCCCAAAGGAGTCTAAAAAGGAATGAAGGGATGAATGAATGGATGGATTGATGGGTAGATGGTGGGTGGAGGCACAGATGGGTGGATAAGTGTTTGAGTGGATGCATAAATGCATGTCTGTTGGACTTGATCCAGTTTCACCCATCATTTCATGGTGCATGAAAAGGAAAATGGATTGGGCATCAGAAGTCTTGGATGCAAATTTCAGTTCTGTCATTTATTGTTATGAGAATTTGAGAAGTTTTGTCTTCTCTCAGCTGCAGTTTTTGACCTACAAAATGGAGTCAGTAATACATTCACCTCGTGGTTACAACAAAGAGTAAATGACATATCGTTTAGAAGAACCCAGGTGCAGTTCCAGTGCCAGAAATGTTAGGATAATAAGTAACAATTGCATGACAAAACCCAGCCCTTGACACAGAGATAAAAGTTTTCATTATGAAGTATTCTAATAAGAAATGGAAAACAAATAAAAATAATAAACTAAACCATATCAGTTCACTTCAGTTCAGTTCAGTCGCTCAGTCGGGTCCAACTCTTTGCGATCCCATGAATTGCAGCACACCAGGCCTCCCTGTCCATCACCAACTCCCGGAGTTTACTCAGATTCACGTCCGTCAAGTCAGTGATGCCATCCAGCCATCTTATCCTCGGTCGTCCCCTTCTCCTCCCGCCCCCAATCCCTCCCACATCAGAGTCTTTTCCAATGAGTCAACTCTTTGCATGAGGTGGCCAAAGTACTGGAGTTTCAGCTTTAGCATCGTTCCTTCCAAAGAAATCCCAGGGTTGATCTCCTTCAGAATGGACTGGTTGGATCTCCTTGCAGTCCAAGGCATAATAACCCAAACAGTTAGACTGATTATTCTCCATTTGCTTCTGTCTTCCCCTATCTACACTCCAATCCATTCTCCATCCTTCTTGTGATCTATGGGGCTGAACCCTAGATTCTCTTGCCTTCTCCCTTTTGGTTGAGTTCGGCCAATTGAAGGAAATAAATGGAGATAGGCAGGCAGAAGAAAGATGCTAGAGCATTTCTTTCCTTGCTCTTTCCGGTGTGGTACTGCAGTTCTGATCGTGGTTTCATACTACACTGTCCTAACTCTGTTTGCTCCTCCTGTTCCTTTCAGACTAGCACTAGTAAATACTTCTCACTCTGGCCAGACCTTAAGCACCTCAACATCTCTTGTCACTTCCTTTGTGCTGTGCTTAGTCACTCAATCATACTCCCATGGACTGTAGCCTGCCAGGCCCCTCTGTCCAAGGGATTTTTCAGGCAAGAATACTGGGGTGGGTTGCTGTTTCCAAGGGATCTTCCCAACTCAGGGATCAAACGTGCATCTCCTGTGTCTCCTGCCTACAGGCAGATTCTTTACTGCTGAGCCACCAGGGAAGCCGTAGATACAATGTGATCCAGTAGATTAAATGTGGACACCAATGACATCCACATGCACAAGGGCCTAGAGAAGGTGAGCTAAGACCATACAAATTATTGCTTTCCTCCTCTTAGACTTAATGACCTGCCTTATTTTTCCCGTTGAAAGAATAAACTTGGAGCAAATGAAGCTGATAGGATGGCATAAGAAGAGAGTAATCTAAGTTCAAAGATTCATTCCATTTCAAAAGGAAGGGAATTTGTAGTTGGCGCTGGAGCTGGGGCCATGACTTGTCCTCAACTCATTTTGCTCTGCATAAGGACTGAGGCTGAGTTGGGAACATGCAGTCCAGATAGTCACAGTCAAATCCAAAAAGAATTGGGCAAATTAATGACTGTACTACCTCCAAGATCGACTTCTCCAAATAGCCTCCTCTTTGCTGTGGCTAAAATGAGTTGTTTCAGATCCCTTTTCCTTTCTTCTCTTGCATACCATGGACTGACTGTTGAGAAATGAACATGCCAGATTGTGTCCCTAGCTAACAGTTGACTTTGCTTTAAGACATTTTCAGGGATGTCTTAGGAAAGCAGACTCACGGCCAAATTTCATTGCCTTCTCTAATAATAAAGTATGTTTGTGTTAAAAGTAACATACTGCATTTAAAGACTAACTTGTTGTATGTATTGGAATTGAATTCATGAAAGCAATGCAGGAAATTCAGACATTTAACTGAATGTTCACAGTTAAATACTGTGGTACCACTGTGAACATTAGTGTAGTCAGTTGACAGCAAAATATCAACTCTGTTAGGGACAAACAATAATGACTTTTTTTTTTTCTAATTCCTTTCTTCAAATGTACTTTTGAAAGCTTCATTTGCTGTGACAATTGAGTAACAGCCAGGGAAGACCCCATAGCTTTGCAAGCAGCTTTAGTGGTATAATTCATGCTACTATACAAATCCAGTTTCATGTCCAATGTTTTCCTCTTCTCACTGCTGGTGAGACATCTGACCTTTACTCCTTCACTCCTCCCAGGCCAGCACCTTCTCAGATGACGCAGAGTCAACTTCTTTGTCAAGTCTTCTTTTTAAAAATTGAACTGTAGTTGATTTACAATGCTGTGTTAGTTTGAGGTGTACAGCAAAGTAATTCAGTTATACATACACATATATCTTTTTTTTCAGATTCTTTTCTCTTATAGGTTATTACAAAACATTGAGTCTATTTCCTTATGCTGTGAAGTAGGTCCTTGCTGGTTATCTGTTTTAGAAACCCAGCCCAGGATGCTTTGCATTATCATACCCACTGGCTCTCTCATCTCCTTCCTGGCATCTTCCTGCCCCAGGATTTAGTCTCATGTACTATGCTAGAAAAATCATGTTCTTCATTGACTGTCAAAACTCAGCTTCTAGAGTGAAAATATTTGCAAACTATAACCTTCCCACAAATGTGTTTCCTATGACCTGCTGAAGATCTCTGAGACCTTTTGTCTGCATCTTTATACACTGCCTGTGCTGAGCTTTCCACCTTCTGGGCTCTGTCAACTTGTCAAAACACCCCATTACCTTTTACTAAACTTCCCTCACCTGTCACAGCAGGTTTCTTGCCTCTTACTAAAAAGTCTAGACTTCCTGCTTTCCTCCTTATCTACAGTTGTTTACTTTCTAACCTCTACCCCACTGCAATAACTGTTCTGTTCTAGGAGGGGTGCCTTATTCTTGCTCCTACCCTTCTACTGTTATTCATTCCCTTCAATCCTGGCCATATTTTGCATTGAACTGCCCTAGCCAGTTGTGATTATTTTGTATCCTGAATTTGTCATAAGGAATTGTTGGCATTTATCTCCAATTAAAATAATGATTTGTCATTGGTTTTTGAAATTACTCAGACCTGAGCTTGAACCCTGGTTCTGCTACTTGTGACTTGGAAGGAATAATCTCGCTGATTACAAAGTCTTGATCTGTAAAATTTAATAGACATAATGCTTGGATTAAGCAAAGCATATTTTGTTAGGTATAAGGCATTATTGATTTTAAGACAGTTTATGAGATGTTAATATTTAAGAAAAATGTGTATCTTAGAATTGATGTGAAAATGTACAAACAACACTTTTAGCCCAATATCTGACCAAGAGTAAGTGCTCAGATCAGACTCATTTCCCTTCCTCATCTCTTTGATTTCCCTTTACCCCACTGTCTCCTTCCTCTTCACAAATCAGTGGAAGTTATGGAAAGAAAAAAAAAAAAAGAAAACATCAGAAGGGAAAGTAGGGGATGAATAAAAGATCAGGGAATTATTTTTCAGTTAATTATTAGTAAAGTAGTTCAGTATTACTAAAGTAGAGTCTTTCCTGATATCTCAGTTGGTAAAGAATCTGCAATGCAGGAGATCCTGGTTTGACTCCTGGTTCAGGAAGATCCGCTTGCGAAAGGATTAGGCTACCCACTCCGAATTCTTGGGCTTCCCTGGTGGCTCAGATGATAAAGCATCTGCCTGCAATGTGCGTTCTATCTCGGGGTTGGGAAGATCCCTTGGAGAAGGGAAAGGCTATCACCTCCAGTATTCTGGCCTGGAGAATTCCATGGACTGTATAGTCCAGGGGTTGCAAAGATTCAAACATTACTGAGTGACTTTCACTTTCATTACTAAAGTATAGTTACTTTAGAATGTTGCGTTAGTTTCTACTGTACAGCAAAGTGAATCAGTCATATGTATACACATATCCCCTCTTTTTTAGATTTCATTCCTATTTAGCTCACCACTCATTTAGGTCAGCACTGAGTAGAGTTCCCTGTGCTACACAGTACGTTCTTGTTAATCATCTATTTCATATATAAAAGTATCTATATGTCAATCCAATTTCCCAATTCATCCCCCGCCCCCCGCCTTTTTCCCCCTTGGTATCCATAAGTTTGCTCTCTACACCTGTGTCTCTATTTCTGGTTTGTAAATAAGTACATTTGTATCATTTTTCTGGATTCCACATATTAAGTGTTATTTCACAATATATGTTCTTCTCTTTTTGACTTCATTCTCTATGACAGTCTCTAGGTGGAAATTATTTTGATTTTGTCTTTTTGTCTAAACAGAAACTTTTTTCTCTCTTAAAGTCCAAACATAGTGCTGACCCCAGAAATATAGTTTCTTGAAGAAAATGGTTGGTCCACTTTTGGAGTTAGGGAACAATTCATGGACCAGGCATAAAACAGAGGAAAAGAGATGTTGCTTAGTTTTCATTGTATTATCAACAAGATCATAATATATCGCTTGCCACAGGTATGTTTAGGGGGACATTTTAATTTTTTAACACAGAAATGCTATTTTTGTAGCTATTTTAGTAGGCATCTGTATGGCCACCAAAAAAGGCGATAAAGTTAGACAGGGTGATATTATGGAGAAACTCTTGGTCATGATAATTAGTTCAAACTGCTCTTGTGAATGTGATGCTGCTGCTGCTAAGTCGCCTTAGTCATGTCCGACTCTGTGCAACCCCACAGACGGCAGCCCACTAGGCTCCTCTGTCCCTGGGATTCTCCAGGCAAAAACACTGGAGTGGGTTGCCATTTCCTTCTCCAATGCATGAAAGTGAAAAGTGAAAGTGAAGTCGCTCAGTCTTGCCTGACTCTTAGGGACCCATGGACTGGAGCCTTCCAGGGTCCTCCACCCATGGGATTTTCCAGGCAAGAGTACTGGAGTGGTTTGCCATTGCCTTCTCTGCCTGAATGTGATGGGAGAGCATAAAAAGATTTATATAGATAAGAATGAGATAATCAGATCATTATTTGCATTTTCAAGGAAGTCATTCAGGGCAATGTGATGAAGAAATGAATGAATGAAAGCAGAGATGCTCTCTCTCTACACTGGAGCCCAAAGCCACCAAGTTCCTTAAATCCCAAGCCAGTAAATGCCTGGTGAAGGTGCAATGGACCAAAAATAAATTAAGTCCAGCCACACAGAGTCACCAGTAAGCAGGAAGAAGGGAAAAAAAAAAAAACCAAAACTTTACTATATATAGTTGCTTATTGTTTTCAAATTCAGTTTTCAGAATGGAGAGCACAAATTATGTTAGGTCACTTTGAAACCTATTATTCTGCAGTAATAATGTTTATATTGCTTAGGTAGAGTTGCTATATAACAAATGCTGGGGAAAGGTCATCAAAAGGTGCAAATTTCCAGTTATAAAGTAAATAAGTCGTGGAGATCTAATGAACAACATGATGACTGTAGTTAACACTCTTGTATGATATATTTGAAAATTGTCGAGAGGGTAGATCCTAAAAATTCTCATCACAAAGGAAAAAAAATTTTTTCTCCCTTTTTTAAAACTATTTGATGTGATGGATTTTAACTAAACAGGTGGTAATCATTTTGCAATATATCTAAGTCAAGTCATTTTGTTACAGACCTTGAAAACACTGTACATAAATTATATCTCCCTTATTTATATACATATATAACACTGAAAGAAAAAATAAAGTCAGAAATGTCACAAGAATGTAGCAAGGATCTAGGGATTAAGACTGCCTCTGGAACACCTGGATACTGTACCTGGGCATGAAGAGTCCTATTTGCAGACTTAATGGGCATCTTAGGGTACACATTGAAAGAAACTTTAGGACTAATTATTCTTAGCCAGAAGACAATACCTGGACAGGAGCTCCCAGGAAGGACAACAAAATCTCTCTGAGTAAGGTACCTCTGTCCTTTCTTAGGACAATTTTTGTTTGATGGACAAGTTTGTGCCACTGAAGTACATCTAGTTCAGTCTCCAGAAGCATTTTACAGCTTCCTCAAAAAGGAGATTTCCTTTAGAGAATTCAATGATGCACAATGAAATAGTGTCCACAGAAATACAGACTAATTAATTACAGGGTCTCTGAGGCTGAAGTAAATGGGTAGAGCCAATTATGGCCCTTATTGATTTACCTGGGAACAAGAACAACAATAAAAACCCATGTCTGGAAAACAAGGCTTGACTGAGCCACCGGCAAGAGAGAGGAACAAAACTCTGGGGCCTCTGTAGACGTTGGAGGCAACGTACACCACATTATGATGCTCAGTCTACACTCACTTGACCAGGGACTCGAAGGCTTCTTGTTCTGAGTAAGTTTCAGAGTGAGAGAAGCCAAGGCTTTCAGGCCACACCTTTAGTGTGCTTACTCTTGCTGGTCTACTCTTCCTCGGCCCATATCAATGACCCCATTGGAAGCTTCTTAGGAGCAGCCTTCTAAAGGCAAAGGGACCTTGGTTGTGGTCCTGGCAGCTGCCTAACTTTCCTTTTCCCTGCCTATTTGATAAACCTTGTCATGTAAGTTCTTGGTGATTGCACAAATTACCATGTATCTTTTCCATAAATTCATCTACTTTATAAGGGAACCCAGACTGATTTCAGAATCTTGGAACTAAGAAGCCTGGCTGATAGATACAGTGATAAATATCACTCACATGGAAGTAAAAAGATCACTGACCCTAAAAGCAATGCAATGAATCAGAAGAACAGATTGTAGTACAAATGGAAGTCAGCGTAAATGCATAACCAAATATCTGTGAGAAAAAATGCCAACAATAATCATGAGTTTCAGAAATTGGCTGGAGTTCATGCTGTGTTCCATGAGGTTGGGCTTGTATGAAAGGCAATCAGAGCATCCCTCAAGATGCATGCAGAGTTCAAGAAATATTTTTGGATTAATGAAGCTCATGAGGCCATAAAAGAGGGATGTGAACATTCATAGCAGCTTGATTTGTAATAGCCCTTAACTAGACACAACCATATTATCCATCATCAGGCAAATGGAAGAAAAAATATCATGTAACAATAAAATGGACCATTATTTAGTAATAAACAATGAACTACTGATATATGCAACTATATGTGTGAATCTCACACAATATTATGTTGCATGAGAGCATATACTATACATTTTCTTTTACATAAAGTTCTAGAACTGGCAAAAACTAATCTGTACTAACAGCCATCACATCAGTGGTAGCCTGAGGTAAGCGGGAGGGAAAGACTTTAAAGGGACACAAAGCAATATACTGGATGATGGAAATGCTGTATAGCTTGAGAGGAGTGGTGGTTCCTATTATATATACAATTTTCAAGTCTCATCAAATATATCGCTCTTAGAAGTACTCGTTTAATTGTACATAAATTATATCTCAACAAAGTTGATTAGAAAACTCATGAACTGGTCAAACATAAATGTATGGTAACATTTTGTTGTTGTTTAGTCTCTAAGTCATGTCCAACTCTTTTTGTGACCCCATGGACTATAGCCCACCAGACTCCTCTGTCCATGGGATTTCTCAGGCAAGACTACTGGAGTGGGTTGCCATTTCTTTCTCCAGGGCATCTTCTTGACCCAGGGATTGAACCTATATCTCTTGCATTGTAGGAAGATTCTTTACTACTGAGCCACTGAAGAAGCCCATAGTAAACATAAGCTCTGATGTAACACCTTAGTTTGTATAGATTTTGAAATCAAACAGCTGAATATGAATCTAAGACATTCCCTTCATTATGTAGCTATATAAAGTAATGCTTAAAATTCTCCAAGCCAGGCTTCAACAATATGTGAACCGTGAACTTCCAGATGTTCAAGCTGGTTTTAGAAAAGGCAGAGGAACCAGAGATCAAATTGCCAACATCCGCTGGATCATCGAAAAAGCAAGAGAGTTCCAGAAAAACATCTATTTCTGCTTTATTGACTATGCCAAAGCCTTTGACTGTGTGGATCACAATAAACTGTGGAAAATTCTTCAAGAGATGGGAATACCAGACCACCTGACCTGCCTCTTGAGAAATCTGTATGCAGGTCAGGAAACAACAGTTAGAACTGAACATGGAACAACAGACTGGTTCCAAATAGGAAAAAGAATACGTCAAGGATGTATATTGTCACCCTGCTTATTTAACTTATATGCAGAGTACATCATGAGAAACACTAGACTGGAAGAAACACAAGCTGGAATCAAGATTGCTGGGAGAAATATCAATGCAGATGACACCACCCTTATGGCAGAAAGTGAAGAGGAACTAAAAAGCCTCTTGATGAAAGGGAAAGAGGAGAGTGAAAAAGTTGGCTTAAAGCTCAACATTCAGAAAGCGAAGATCATGGCATCTGGTCCCATCACTTCATGGGAAATAGATGGGGAAACAGTGGAAACAATGTCAGACTTTATTTTTGGGGGCTCCATAATCACTGCAGATGTTGACTGCAGCCATGAAATTAAAAGATGTTTACTCCTTGGAAGGAAAGCTATGACCAACATAGATAGCATATTGAAAAGCAGGGACATTACTTTGCCGACTAAGGTCTGTCTAGTCAAGGCTATGGTTTTTCCAGTAGTCATGTATGGATGTGAGAGTTGGACTGTGAAGAAGGCTGAGCGCCAAAGAATTGATGCTTTTGAACTGTGGTGTTGGAGAAGACTCCTGAGAGTCCCTTGGACTGCAAGGAGATCCAACCAGTCCATTCTGAAGGAGATCAGCCCTGGGATTTCTTTGGAAGGAATGATGCTAAAGTTGAAACTCCAATACTTTGGCCACCTCATGCGAAGAGTTGACTCATTGGAAAAAGACTCTGATGCTGGGAGGGATTAGGGGCAGGAGGAGAATGGGATGACAGAGGATGAGATCGCTGGATGGCATCACTGACTCAATGTACGTGAGTCTGAGTGAACTCCAGGAGTTGGTGATGGACAGGGAGGCCTGGTGTGTTGCGATTCATGGGGTCGCAAAGAGTCGGACACGACTGAGCGACTGAAATGAACTGAACTGAACTGAATCTTGACTAATTTACACCAGGTTTTAGAATATTGAAACCCTCACATATTTCACAATGAAGATTAAAGGAGATAACCTGAAACTATCTAGCACACAGTAGAAACTCAAGATTCTAGTTTGCATATACTACTAAATTGAATTCATGGTGCTCTGAGTAAAGCTACACACTAGCTTACTTCTGAGGAAAGCAGAATTAGCAGCTGCTTGATATAGTTTGCTGTGGGGCAAGAAATCATAATTAGACTGAATTATCACTATCTGTGGAACACAAGGTTCTGAACTTATGACATGAGCCTGAGGATTCATATCTGGCATACTGTTGAGCATAACAGAATTCTGGTGAGTCTGAAGCTATGCAGGGTTGGACCATGTTCTTTGGAGCAGTTCAGTTCAGTCGCTCAGTCGTGTCTGACTCTTTGCGACCCCATGAACTGCAGCACGCCAGGCCTCCCTGTCCATCGCCATCTCCCGGAGCTCACCCAAACCCATATCCATCGAGTCGGTGATGCCATCCACCATCTCATCCTCTGTCGTCCCCTTCTCCTCCTACCCCCAATCCCTCGCAGCATCAGAGTCTTTTCCAATGAGTCAACTCTTCGCATGAGGTGGCCAAAGTACTGGAGTTTCAGCTTTAGCATCATTCCTTCCAAAGAACACCCAGGGCTGATCTCCTTTAGAATGGACTGGTTGGATCTCCTTGCAGTCCAAGGGACTCTCAAGAGTCTTCTCCGACACCACAGTTCAAAAGCATCAATTCTTTGGCACTCAGCTCACATCCATACATGACCACTGGAAAAACCATAGCCTTGAGTAGATGGACCTTTGTTGGCAAAGTAATGTCTCTGCTTTTCAACATACTATCTAGGTTGGTCATAACTTTCCTTCCAAGGAGTAAGCATCTTTTAATTTCATGGCTGCAGTCACCATCTGCAGTGATTTTGGAGCCCAAAAATATAAAGTCTGCCACCATTTCCCCATCTATTTCCCATGAAGTGATGGGACCAGATGCCATGATCTTCATTTTCTGAATGTTGAGCTTTAAGCCAACTTTTTCACTCTCCTCTTTCCCTTTCATCAAGAGGCTTTTTAGTTCCTCTTCACTTTCTGCCATAAGGGTGGTGTCATCTGCATATCTGAGGTTATTGATATTTCTCCCAGCAATCTTGATTCCACCTTGTGCGTCTTCCAGCCCAGCGTTTCTCAGCCCACTCCTATTTACCAAGTAAAAACTTGGAGCATGCAAGTTCCCTTCCTAAGCTTCAGATTTTCATCTGTAAATGGGAGTACATACAACATGTACTTCAAATGGTTGCTGTGAGAATTTTTAAGTGAGATAATACAGTCAAAACATTGAGCACAATATTATTTTGTCATTACTAAACTGATGTTTTCTCTGTATATATTTAATGGAACCATCCATTGTATTCTACTTGTTACTGTTGATAGCTTTATTTTAAACAACATACAGAATAAGTCCAGTTTTGGAAAATTAGAAGAACTTTAGAGAATTGAAAAAGCACTGTATATGGCTCTGGTTATAACTATAAACTTACTATGACAAAGCATATTTTAGGCTCTCCATATCTATGGGTATTGATACAAAGAAATGAGAATGTGCTGAAGAGAAAGAATAACAGAGCTACCCTTGACAATTACCTTCAGAATCATTCCAGGAGAATCTTCAGGGAATTCAGCCCTTATTATCAGTAATAATTTGCATGGGCATCTCTAGCTGAAACTGGCAGGTGCTAGTTAGAACAGCTCACTGGGAGTAGGTGCCACCTCGACCATGAATTTTTTGAGGATTCATTCATTTTTTTACACTTATCATCTGGGACAGAATACACCCTTAACAGTTTTTAGCTGGGGTCGGGGAGAGGGAGAGTGAAAGCAAGCAGTACTGATAATAGCTTGTATACAGGAACCTGAACTTCTTTTCAAGCCTCCTTTCAGAGAAAATGATAGGAATGATCAGCAACCATTCATGAGCAATGATCAAAATTGACAGGAAATACTGAAGGAGGCACACCTAGAGAGCATGGAACATTAACAACACAGGCTATTTAATCTATACAGGAAAGAGTTATAATTAGTGGAAAAAATATACCATATGACTGTGAAAATAAGAGGTTTCTCTTAGGTTTTATTCAAAATTAGTCTAAATAGTTGAGCCACACAAAAGATAAAGAAGTCACATTTTAACACCTCGAAAGCTACCCTATTAATTGGTAAAATAAAATACAAAGAGGATAAACAAGCTGAGATCAAACCTTATGGTTTCTTCATGCAATGCTGAAGACTTAATTTCAGGATACAAAAGTACTCAAAGAGTATTTTGTAATTACAAACCAATAAGAAAATCCATCCAGGAGGAATAATTATATAATTTCTGCATGGCTTCATTGTGCAAGGCTCAGAGAATAGGAAAAAATAGACTCCTCTATTATTATGAGTGCTGCAGAGAATGACTCACCGTTACAACTGGGACGACATCATAGATTAGTTTTTTTTTTTTTTTCCCCTCATTGTGTATCATATAAGAAATTAAGCAGACTGTACTTCCTAGTAATTTTTAAAAAATTTAGAAACTCCAAACCCTGATTCAGTTTCTGAGACTCTTGCCAGTAACAAGATCAGCAACAGGGTTAAGCTATTATTAAAAATATAAGAAATTTCTCTCTTGAAATGTTTTTCATATGCCTTAAATTGTTGGTCTTCACTGGCAGGAAATTAATGTATATCTTCAGTGACCTGTAGTTTCATAAATATTTATGATAGCAAAATGCCATCTGTGTAAATAATTGGAGTTTAGTTTTTAAATTCTTAAGACTAACATCATATATTACAGTAAAAAACATTTCATTTGCTCTAATCTTGCTGCTGAGTTTTAATCAGTAGATATTATAACAACCTCATTGCAAATCTACATATTATTAAGAATACATTACAACACTCAAGACTAAAAACTTATTGGTAATAAAGTAATAACATGACTATAAACAAATTATTCTAAAAATAAAAATAATATTTTTAGAAGCTAGCTGATGGGGTCGCTAAGAGTCAGACACAACTGAGCGAATTCACTTTCATGCATTGGAGAAGGAAATGGCAACCCACTCCAGTGATCTTGCCTGGAGAATCCCAGGGACGGGGGAGCCTGGTGGGCTGCCATCTATGGAGTCGCACAGAGTCGGACACGACTGAAGCGACTTAGCAGCAGTTGAACCTAGTAGAGTAATTTTTTCACAGTATATGTAAATCAGACAGTATACTCTCAACTTCTAGTGATGTATATCAATTATTTCTCAATAAAACTGACAACAACAACAAAAACTTTTACCCTTCCATTTATCTCAAAAAGAAATTGAAAATTTATAAATTTTTGCCCCATAAATTTTGCTTATTTACTCATTTCCATTATTATTTTTCAGCAAAGCTTATAGCTAAAAAAAAAAAATGTAAGACCTCCTTTTACTATAAACCTTGGTAATCCTTCACCAAAAAGTGAACTCAGCCTTGGATGTTTTGTCTGAGAAACACAAACAGGAAAACGCTAAAGGGCAGCAGGGGTAAGCTGTGGTCTAATTAGTCAATCCTAAAATATGCTATAATATAGAACCTTGCTCATATTTAGCCCTATAACCCATCTTTAGTTTAATTTACATGTTTTAGACTCATATACTAGAAATTCAAAGATAAAATGAAAACCAGGCTCTGAGATGGAGGATCACACAGCCTCTGAAATTCCTCACTCTCTGCCCTACAGATTCCCCATGTAGGCTCTAGCTATGCTTGGACTACCTAGGTCAAATCTCAGCTATGGGACTAATCAACCTCTACCTGTGAACAGATGCCTAGCAAGCATATTGCAGAACCAAGCCAGCTGCTGGCAAAATGAAAGAAAAGTCTTTACAATAAATGATCCACAATTCACAGTATTGATTATTATTATCTCACTCAAAAAAATTTTTTAAGGGAGGAAATGATTATACATCTAGCATGACCCAGACTTCTACATTCTTCCTGCTTTCTTCACTTTCTTCTCTGGGTGACTAGACCCATCTATTCTCTGGTCACTGGGCTATGTATGGGAGACACTGTCACGCGAGCTGGGCTGCATGACGCCCAGAAGTTCTGTGTTCCAGGCCAAGCAACTGCTGTTTCTGAACATTCAGGGATCCTGAAACACAAGCCTTCTGGGAGATCCTTTGAACCTAACCCAGAAGCAGACTTCACTTCTATGGGCTATATTACAAGTTTCCCTGAAGGAAACTGGATTGGAAGGATAAATTAAAAGAGGCCCCAGAGAGAAGATACACAGGTGTGAGTGTGGCAAGCAGTACAGGCCATGGGGAGGAATGGCGGAGGGTCTGGGAGCAAAGTGACTGTGCTCAACCATTTGGAAGCCATACTACTGCCACCAGTGACCACTGTCCTTGGAAGATGACAATTTATTAGCTGATTCTTAATAGGTTGCTTCAGCTCCCTTTCTCACCTTCCCCCTTTGCCCTTGCAGTCTAAAAAGATCCCAGCAGGAGGATAAATATTAATTATTATTGTGTCTTGAAGAACAGAGTCACTCAGTCTCTCTATTTCTCTTTTTGACCATGCCATGAAGAATGTGGGGTCTTAGTTCTTTGATCAGGGATCGAACCCACCTCCCTGATGCATTGAAAGTGCAGAGTCTTTAACCACTGACCTACCTAGGAAGTCCCTAGTCAGCTTATCTGAAGTCAGCTTATCTGAATGTAGAAAAATAACAGGGAAGGCAACAGGGCATAGATGCAAGAAAATAGGATTTGAAACTGTGACTGGAAAGGGCCATTTACTAGTTGTATGACTTTTATGCTTCTTTCATATGTAAAATAGAGAAATTAATAATAATACCATGATGAGTGAGTGTAAAGTTAAGATACAGAACTCTAACAGCAACTATTTTGCAATCACTCAGAAGAGTGGATTTTTGGATAAGGTTTAATTAATGACCTCTACACCCAAAACTCACTAGGAAAGGGGCCTGAGGCTCCTTGCAGGATATTAGACATTTGGTTTGCTACTAGGTCTCTAGATTCGAATTAAGGGTAGTGACATTAATAGTGTATTAATACAAAGCCACAGCCTACTTGGTCTCCACTCTCATTCTTCTCGTAACTTGAGTACTTACTGTAGCAGTTGTGGATTTGGTCCAGAAAAGCTCTCTGCAAAGAAAAGTACTAAAAGCAGTGTGATTTCCTTGGCCCACTTCTCTTGATTCCATTCAAGCACACTAACTTGCCAACCTAACAGAAGCCTGTTCCTTCCTCTTCCAGTGTAACAGCAGTAAATTTTAAACAGAAATATACAGCAGCAGGGTCTTCCTTTTCCTTCTCAAATTGAATGCTAGTGCATTTTGAATACTTTCAGGATGAGTAGCTGGGAATTCCAAATGTTGTCTATGGATTTCTTCTTTACCTTAATCTTAAGTTTTAGTTTTTTCTTTATTTGGATCTTTTGAGTGAAAAAAATAAATTTATACAAAATATGAACTCTAAGTCATAAGCAACAGATTCTGAAGAAACCAAGGCTCTTCAGGTTTTATATCCTTCCTCATCAGCAACAGGAAAAGAGCAAAGACAGCTTCCTCACTGTAGTTTAGGTGGCATATCTGCGGGATATTTCAATTCAATTTTTACTGTGAGAAATACCATTCCTGAATATTCTGCTTATAAAGCAATAAACATGATGTGTGTCTGGCTGATTTTCTTGCCCTCTTTACCAGGAGGAAAGAAAGCTGCTAGCTATGAGATATTAACATCAATAAATTATCTTGCTTCTTTGGATGGGTGAAATGAGTTGATTTATCATCTGTTATGGCCAAAAATATGGTTCTAGGCCAAGCATACAATTAGACACAATCCATTTTCAAGTGAGAAGAATATGAAGAAAGAATAAAAATATAGTTTTCTTTTTTTCTTTTTTTTAATTTTTATTTTTACTTTATTTTGCTTTACAATACTGTATTGGTTTTGCCACAGATTTATTTTTTATTCCAAATAAAGAGATCTAACTTAGGCCATAAGTGGGAGAGTCACAAATATCTATATCCTTCCAGCTCCATGAATATTAAATTACCGAGAATGTTATTTGTATTTGCTAAATTCAACAGAGACTGCAGCAACAAAAAAGTGGGTTCAGACTTCAGTCTCTGAAATTTGCTTTAGCAGAGTAATTATTTTTCTGATTTCAGATTTATATGGTTCTCAACCTCTTTCTGTCATTTTCTTTACCCTGAACTCCTACTTAGTGTTCTTTTTGTTGTTATTGTTCTTTCTACATTTCTGACTAGTGATAAACTTTCTTACCAATCAAAATAGTACAATCTTCATGTAAAAAACAAATGTGAGGGGACAGACTGCCTATAGAACCTTTTTGTGCTCAGACTGGGGCACCTGATATTTCCCTACAGAGATGTGCTGGCCTAAGGGACATGCCACTTTGCAGAAGTCCTTCAAGTCTGAAGTTGTGACGGCAAGACAACCCTCAACTCTTTAGTGCTCTAGGCAATATCTGTTTGAAAGAGCAACAATGTCTTAATCTCAGTATCTAGGCTGTTGATACAGGAAGGCCTTGGATATAATTCTCTCATTTCAAAGATGAAATAATTAAGATCCAGTAAAAAAAAAAAAGTGACTCGTCCAAGGTTATCTAATTTGTAGCAGAGCTGGCTCCAAATGCAGGCCTCCTGATTCCTAGTCCAGAATTTTTTCCCCATACTGTTTGGCCTTGGCAGGCTGTAATCAATTTTCACTTTTAAAGTTATAATTTTTTTAACTTAGTTCCTCAAAAAAGAATATATTCCTGGAGCTTCATGGCTTTGTGTCATTATCAAGTGATCACTATCCTTCTTGGGAAAAAATTCAATAAAATGCTTTATCAAAGTTTCAGCCTCTTGTTGCAGGGGTCTCTTAAAATCCATTGAATGTACTAGTTTTATAAGTCATATTAACTAACCAATTCTTACTAACAAGACAGGCAAAAGAGAAGGATAACAGAAGTGAAGAAGGTAATGAAATTCCCCAAGATCCAATAGTTCCAGGAGACTTAAGAACTTGGTAATGTATTTCTCATTTTACAGAAAAGATAAAAGAAAACAGATTAGAGATCTGGGTAATTTTGCCAAGGGTTTACTTACACAGCAGAACTAGGATCTCAACCTGAACCACTTTGATTTACAAGCACAAGCTTGTTGAGTCAAATGTTTGTAAGTGAAGTATAAAGATAGAGGAAGTTGTTTTTTAGAAAGATCAAATTATGTCTCTGACATTAAAAATTTCCCTATATGACTCCTCTGGTCCTCTGTCAATGTTCCCCAAAGAAGAAGGTGAAGTACCTAAAAGACTCCTTTAATGCTGTTAATAAACAAAGCAATGTTATTTAAACTTTTAGGTGATTTTGTCAGTCAACTATATCACTAATATTCTTTCCTACATAGGGAATGTACAGAAGGTCATGGACAACTTTTGCGACCCCCTATACTATAGTCCACCAGGCTCCTCTGTCCATAGGGTTTCCCAGGCAAAAAATATTGGAGTGGGTTGCCATTTCCTTCTCCAGGGAATCTCCCTGACCCAGAGATCGAACCTGCATCTCCTACGGCTCCTGGTTGGCAGGTGGATTCTTTACCATTGAGCCACCTGGGAAGTGATCACGGGACCCCTAGAAAACTATAAATTTTTCAGAGTAGCTCTGTTCTGGTGCCAGGGTGACTGGATTGGCTACAGGAGGCCACCTTAGTCACATTTTGAGTTCATTTGTCATTTTTAGATTTCTCATTAGAAGAGACTGAGGGTTAAACCCCAACCAATAAGCTGTGCACTATTGATTGTTCATTTCAGGAAACACATCTTTATCAAATTTTTATAAGATACACAACAGGTAGCAGAAATGTTCTGAAAAGATGAGTACAAATCAGTTTAGTTGAATTTTTAAAAAAATTCACTACTAGTAATGACTCTTTTAAAAATTAATAGTAATGACTCACTGTTATATAGAGTTCAATAGTTGAAAAATAGTTATATATATATAAATCTCATTTAATTCTCATAAGCAATTCTTTTGCAAATAAAATTCAAACATTAAGTGACCATTAGTCAGTAATATGAATTGGGCTAGCCCTGAGAGATCCAGAAAAAAAATAAGCAACATTCTGGGCCTTCAAGGAACTCACTATTTTTATTATTATCATCATATGTAATATACTAGGTAAGTAAATCTTGTAAGTTAGAATATACTTGCCCATTGAGTCCAGTTACATCCAGAACTGAGACTGAAGCTGATACCACAGTTTATTCTTCTCATGCTACATCAAACTTCTGTTTAGCTTGGGAATACAGATGTGGGGGAAATGGCCAAAACTTAAAAAAAAAAAAAAGTCTCTCTTAATTTATTAGTTTTTAGTTTATGGTTTTTGTAAATCTGAGATTTTTAAGGCAATGTGCACCCTTGTAATTTCTGTAGCCTTTAATATAATGCTTTGCCTTTCGAATGTTAAAAAGAAAAGTTTTCAGTATATCTTAGCTTAACTAGAAACAGAATCCAAATTATCAAGTTCATGTATGACTTTCAGCTAAGCAATTCCCAAGGTATAAATGCTAAATATGTGATTATATATTACCCTGGGACTCACAACTAAGAAGATTAAGACTTGGGGAAAGCTTACATGTGCAAAAGGAAGGTGATTAAGGGTTAGGCAAAAGAACTTATGAAAACAGGTTGAAGGAATTTGGCTTTCAGATGAGAGCAGAATAACATCTTGATAACAATCTTCATGTGCATGAGGAGTTATCACCCCAGCTGTGTTTTACCTCTAAGAATGGAAGAAAATGAATTCAAGCTGAAGCCCTGGGGATTTAGGTTAGTTCTAAAAAACAATTTGCTGACAAGTAAGATTGTCAGTTACTGGAGAAGGATACCAGGGGAAGTTATGGAATTTCCCTTAAAAACAAAAATGATTTATAATCTCTTTTTATAGCTCAAATGTGACATGGCCCCAGGCAGAAAGGTGAACCAGATAGATGGCTCCTCAAAGTTCTTTTCAGCATAATAACTCTATCACTATGATGATTTCAGCACCTGAAAACATCTTTTTGTGGCAAAAGACCATTTGATGCTAAAGTTACAATACCTAAAGTCTCCCTTTCATTTTGCTAATAGTTCCATATAAACAGTAATCCTTCAAATGTCAGCTACAAACAATTTAAAGTTGTTTTGATCATTTTTTATGAGGGTTAAAATGCCTAATGTAGGAAAGTGCTAATATTTAGTAAAATGTTGTCATACTCATTCATTATTTCATTTCCACCCCAAACCATGGAGAACTCCATGGAAATTGTCATTATAAAGCTCTGAGATAATAATATCCTCCTTACAAATATCCCCACAAGTTTTTTCTCACCAAATTAAGTTGCTATTGAGTTTCAGAGGTTACTAAGAAGCAGACCAAGCATAGCAGAGGAAGATATGGGACATGATGAATCCAAGGTATGACTCCACCCAGTTCATTTATTCAACAGCAAAGAAACAGGATCAGACTCTTTAATTCATTAGTGCAGGATCACATAGGTTAGCAGAATACAAAGCTGAGATCAGAATTCAAGTCTTTTGACTCCCTATGTGTCTGTTTTTAAAAGCATATTTTTCATCTTGAAAGAACCAAAGGAAAGGAAGGTGAAGTCGCTCAGTCGTGTCCGACTCTTTGCGACCCCATGGACTGTAACCTATCAGGCTCCTCTGTCCATGGGATTTTCCAGGCAATAGTACTGGAGTGGATTGCCATTTCCTTCTCCAGGGGATCTTCCCAACCCAGGGATCGAACCCAGATCTCCCACATTGTAGACAGACGCTTTACTGTCTGAGCCACCAGGAAAGTCCGAAAGAACCAAAGGAGAGTTTAAAAACAATCATGCTTCCAAATATATCCAGATGCTAAAAGACAAGACAACTTGAAATTCCTCTGTTGTGGAAACATCTGAGTTTTCTCTTTTTGGGGGGATAGATTGGGAGTTTGAGATTGACATGTATACATACTATATTTAAAATAGATAGCCTACAAGGACCTACTGTGCAGTAAAGGGAATGCTGCTCAATATTCTGTAATAACCTAAGTGGGAAAAGAATTTGCAAAAGAATATATACATGTATTGAATCACTTTGCTATACACCTGAAACTAATACAACATAACCAACTATACTCCAATATAAATAAATTAAAAAAAAATCATGTATCTTCTTGCACTGACAGATATATGTAAGTCATTCCATTCATATGTAATTACCATATTCTGTAAAATCCATATCAAATCCATATCTTTTTAAGTGGATTTGATTGATACTCACTTGCCAATTTCCCCCTTTAAGAGCAGGCTTTAGAGGCAGAAAAACAGGTTAATCTTAACTTTTCCAACAGCTAATATTTCTGTGGCTTTGGACAAGTAATTTAACCTGCCTGTTTCCCCTTCTGTAAAATGAAGATATACCTAAGTTGACCAAGATATTATTATAATGTGTTAAATGCTTAGTATAGGCCTTGCAAACACTAAGAGCTCAGTAAACTACAGGTGCTATTGTTATTGTTGTTGTTACTATTATTATTCCCATACACTTCAACACTCAGAAAGTTACCCTGAGAAATGATGAGAGACATAGCCTTTCCATTAGGCATAACAGATATAAAAGAGCTCTCTCTTAGGAAAACCACCTCTCCCCTGTCCTAAAGCCATGAAATCCATGTCTTCAGGGTCAAAAGTTCAGTTTAACTGACAATTTCTGCATTTCCGGTGGAGCTAATCTATGTCAGAGGCTCTACTAAGTGCCATGGATATAAGAATGAAGGAAACAGCTCTGTGCTCCGCCAGCATTTCATGGTCTAGAGTTAAAAGAAACAAATAGATAGATACAATGTGACATGGCAAAGAGAGCAGAAAGGACAGTACAGGTTGAGAGGATGGGGGAGAATTGGGAGGAGCAGGGGGAAGAGTTTGGAAAGGCTTGTCAGAAAATTCCATTGTATCAGTTGAGTCTAAATTTTAAGCAACAAGACAATGGAGGTTCATGATCCCTAAATAGCTTTTTTTTTTTAAACTAAAATTATATAGGCAAAAAGAAGTCACTGATCAAATTTGTCTCTTATTTGTTTCATCTTAATTCAGTTGGACAGAAAGGATTACAAAATATGAGTCTGAGAGAGAGAGAGAAAGACAATTATTCCAGGCACCATGCCTGGCACACCAGTAACTACTTGCTGGGTAAACCTTTTTCAGTAAATCTGTAATTTGTTGGGGGTAATTATCAACATAAGAAAGCCATTTTATTATCCTCTTGTTCTTACTAACACAGTTCCTCAAGATAATTATCCAGGTAATGTTCTCAATTCCTCACTTCAGTTTCCATCTGGATTCCTGTTTGACAAAAGGGAGACATTAAAGGTGGTCATTATTAAAATCTTCAGGGTTCTATTGAATGGATAATAACCTAATTATATGGTTCACATTTGCTTGGATATGAGGTAAGAGTCTTAATGTCTGTTAATTTTTAAGTACACATGGTACAAACAGTTTACTTGTAATATTAATATAACCCACAGATCAGCAGTATAAATAAGTTCTGAGACTTTTAGATATGTAGAACAATCACCTATGCTCTCTCATTTAAATAACCTCAAAGAAGATGCGTGTGTGCATACTCAGTGGCTAAGTCGTGCCAGACTCTTTGCAACCCCATGGACTGTAGCCCGCCAGGCTCCTCTGTCCATAGCGTTTTCCAGGTCAGAATACTGGAGTGAATTGCCATTTCCTCCTCCAGGGGATCTTCCTGATGTAGGAATCAAACCCTCATCTCCTATGTCTCCTGCATTAGCAGATGGATTCTTTACCACTGAGCCACCAGGGAAATCCTTTATCAGAATAAAAATACACTAAAAAACCTAATTCACAACTTGATAATATCAATAATATTTATGTAGTAATTGATTCTTAGAAGAAATGGAGTAGTCATCATAGTCAACAAGAGTCCAAAATACAGTACTTGGATGTAATCTCAAAAACGACAGAATGATCTCTGTTCGTTAACAAGGCAAACCATTCAATATCACAGTAATCCAAGTCTATGCCCTGACCAGTATCACTGAAGAAGCTGAAGTTGAACAGTTCTATGAAGACCCAAAGGACCTTTTAGAACTAACACCCTAAAAAGATGTCCTTTTCATTATAAGGGACTAGAATGAAAAAGTAGGAAGTCAAGAAACACCTAGAGTAACAGGCAAATTTGGCCTTAGAGTACAGAATGAAGCAGGACAAAGGCTAATAGAGTTTTGCCAAGAGAATGCACTGGTCACAACAAACATCCTCTTCCAGAAGCACAAGAGAAGCCTCTACACATGGACATCACCAGATGGCCAACATCAAAATCAGATTGATTATATTGTTTGCAACCAAAGATGGAGAAGCTCTATACAATCAGCGAAAAATAAGATGGGGAGCTGACTGTGGCTCAGATCATGAACTCCTTATTGCCAAATTCAGACTTAAATTGAAGAAAGTGGAGAAAATCACTAGACCATTCAGATATCAGTATCAGTATCAGTAGAGTCATCAGTCATGTCCGACTCTTTGCGACCCCATGGATCGCAGCATGCCAGGCTTCCCTGTCTATCGTCAACTCCCCGAGTATACTCAAACTCATGTCCATTGAGTTGGTGATGCCATCCAACCATCTCATCCTCTGTCATCCCCTTCTCCTCCTGCCCTCAATCTTTCCCATCATCAGGGTCTTTTCAAATGAGTCAGCTCTTCACATCAGGTGACCAGAGTATTGGAGTTTCAGCTTCAGCATCAGTCCTTCCAATGAATATTCAGGACTGATTTCCCTTAGGATGGACTGGTTGGATCTCCTTGCAGTCCAAGGAACTCTCAAGAGTCTTCTCCAACACCACAGTTCAAAAGCATCAATTTTGTGGCACTCAGCTTTCTTTAGAGTCCAACTCTCACATCCATACATGACTACTGGAAAAACCAGAGCCTTGACTAGATGGACCTTTGTTAACAAGGTAATGTCTCTGCTTTTTAATATGCTGCCTAGGTTGGTCATAACTTTCCTTCCAAGGAGTAAGCGTCTTTTAATTTCATGGCTATAATCACCATCTGCAGTGATTTTGGAGCCGAGGAAAATAAAGTCAGCCACTGTTTCCCCATCTATTTGCTATGAAGTGATGGGACCAGATGCCATGAGCTTAGTTTTCTGAATGTTGAGCTTTAAGCGAACTTTTTCACTCTCCTCTTTGCCTTTCATCAAGAGGCTCTGTAGTTCTTCGCTTTCTGCCATAAGTGTGGTGTCATCTGCATATCTGATGTTACTGATATTTCTCACAGCAGTCTTGATTCCAGCTTGTGCTTCCTCCAGCCCAGCAAGTATTCATGTTTCTCCTTATTATTACAAACTCCTCACCCTGGTATTTAAAGTATATCACTAATGATTCCAACTGAACTTTGATGAGATCCCAGTCTTCAGTTGCAAAATAAGACCCTTTGTATCATTCCTGTCAATCCTCAGACCATCTTGACTGTTTGACTCTATTCATGCAGGTCCCTTGGGCCACATGGCCACACTCACCAACTTTATCTATGGAAATATCATGTTTTTTGGTATTTATGTGAAAGGCTACGTCATTCCAGATACACTGATCAGATAACATCACTTCGTCTTATACATCTATCTTATTTTGCCTAGTAATATGTGGATCCATGTCTTATGTTCAATATTCTAAGTTCCCTAAGGCCAACAACTATGTCTCGCATAAATTCTACCTTAAACAAAAGGTAAATCGTAAATGCATTCATGCTAAGTCACTTAAATTGTGTCTGACTCTCTGCGACCCAGGTAACCGTAGCCTGCCAGACTCTTCTTTCATAGGAGAACAGCAAGAAAACTGGAGTGGTTTTCAGTGTTCTCCTCCAGGGAATCTTCCAAACGCAGGAACCAAACCCATGTGTCTTAAGTATCCTACATAGGCAGGCAGGTTCTTTACCACTAGTACCACCCTGGAAGCCCTAAATGGTCAATATATACCTGCCAAGTTGAAGAGATTTCAAAAGTGACACCATAGGATCAAAAACTGATACATCATTGCACATATAACAAGGAAAGCAGAAGATGAAAGTAGAATTTCAAAAATTGGGATTTCAATCTCAACCTTGCCTTTTACAAGCTGAATAGCTCAGGAAAGATTCTTTTATTTTTCCTTTTAACCTGGTTGAAGCTGTCTCCTCATCTATAAAATGATGCCAACTATATTATTATGCTGGATTTAGAAAAGGCAGAGGAACCAGAGATCAAATTGCCAAGATCCGCTGGATCATCGAAAAAGCAAGAGAGTTCTAGAAAAACAAATCTATTCCTGCTTTATTGACTATGTCAAAGCCTTTGACTGTATCGATCACAATAAACTGTGGAAAATTTGGAAAGAGATGGGAATACCAGACCACTTGACCTGCCTCCTGAGAAATCTGTATGCAGGTCAGGAAGCAACAGTTAGAACTGGACATGGAACAACAGACGGGTTCCAATTAGGAAAAGGAGTACGCCAAGGCTGTATATTGTCACCCTGCTTACTTCATTTATATGCAGAGTACATCATGAGATATGCTGGGCTGGATGAAGCACAAGCTGGAATCAAGATTGCCGGGATAAATATCAATACCCTCAGATACGCAGATGACACCACCCTTATGGCATAAAATGAAGAAGAACTAAAGAGCCTCTTGATGAAAGTGAAGAAGAGAGTGAAAAAGGTGGCTTAAAGCTCAACATTAAGAAAACAAAGTTCATGGCATCTGGTCCCATCACTTCATGGCAAATATGGAGAAACAGTGGAAACAGTGGCAGACTTTCTTTTTGGGGGCTCCAAAATCACTGCAGATGGTGACTGCAGCCATGAAATTAAAAGACCCTTGCTCCTTGGAAGGAAAGTTATGACCAACCTAGACAGCATATTCAAAAGCAGAGACATTACTTTGCCGACTAAGGTCTGTCTAGTCAAGGCTATGGTTTTTCCAGTAGTCATGTATGGATGTGAAAGTTGGACTATAAAGAAAGCTGAGTGCCGAAGAATTGATCCTTTTGAACTATGGTGTTGGAGAAGACTCTTGAAAGCCCCTTGGACAGCAAGGAGATCCAACCAGTCAATCTTAAAGGAAATCAGTCCTAAATATTCACTGGAAGGACTGATGTTGAAGTTGAAAGTCCAATACTTTGGCCACCTGATGCGAAGAGGTGACTCATTGGAAAAGACTCTGATGCTGAGAAAGATCGAAGGTAGGACAAGAAGGGGACGACAGAGGATGAGATGGTTGGATGGCATCACTGACTCAATGTATATGAGTTTGAGTAAACTCTGGGAGTTGGTGATGGACAGGGAGGCCTGGTGTGCTCAAGTCCATAGGGTCACAAAAAGTCAGACACGACTGAGTGACTGAACTGAACTGAATATTATTAACCTCACAGTGTTGTCTGTCAGACTTAAAATGAAAAATGGAAGGACAAGCTGCAGGGCATGCAGTTGGAAAAACAACTGAGTCTCTATACAACATTTGAAGTTTACAAAACAGTCCTTCCATTTTTCATGTATCTGACTCTACGAAATGGAAATTTCTGGTACTTGTGAGCCCTGCTTTGCCATTCTTGGTGGAGAAGGAGGACAGGTGTGCCTCATAAGGGAAATGGAGAGCATTCGCCTTCTGCCAGCAGTCCAATTGGCCAACAGAAGAAACAAATCAGCATTTGGACACATATTTTTAACATTAATGCTCAGCCAGGTCACTAAGTTGATATGTCATAGCATGTAGAAAAGATACCCTATAATAAATTATTTTGAGGCTTAGAGTTATGATATATTTAATGTTTTAAGCTGACAAACCAGCTTTAAAATTGCCAAAGGGCTATTTTTTGTCCTCTACTTCCTCTTGTATATTTTCTCCTTGCTATATTCATTTAAAAAAATATAACAATGAGAGTCTGTCATTTTCCTTAGAAAATACAGTAGCTCTACTCTGTGCTCATATCATGATCTTTGGGCACCCCTCATTTAGAATTCAACACAAAAGACCATGTATAAAGAGAGACCAGAGGACAGGGTGCTTGAGCTAGGGTGGGCAATTAGGTCAGTCTTGCCCCCAAGGAAGGCCATTTCCTAGCTCACTTTCTGCTTTAGATATCTGCGATGGTAGAGACAAACTGGATGCAGGTTATATCTGAGAACCCTGGACAAATGTGGCTCATTGAGACATAATCTGATTTTAGAAGGGCTTATCCAACTCACATTCCTTATCTGAGGCTTTCCCACATTTCTGGATAGCTGATGACATTTTAATTTTTTTTTTTTTTTTTGATGCAGGGAAGGAGAAAAAATTCTGCCTATCATCTGAGAAAATACAACACCTATGTCTTTGGAGTGAGGGCTGGGTTCTGAATCAGTGCTTTTCTGTTCCTTCATTTCATTTTTCTGCAGGTATATGAGACACCATGGACTAGTTTGAAACCTCACAATGACGTCAATGGGGCAGAGAAATTGGAGCGGCGGAGACAGCTGCAATGCACCAAGTCTACTGAGGTTTTATTCTTTTCTCCCAGGGTGACATCTGAGACAGATATTATCAATCAAGCCCTCTTGGCTCAGCACCAAATCAAAGGCACTTTATCATTCAAAGCAGTAAAAGCTGCAATTAGATGAGCTGCTTAGCTTTTTCCCTAGGAATATCTTGTTCATGACAATTAATAATGCAATTAAAACTAAATTAAACAAGAGAATGCTTACTAAAATATTTAATTTAAATATGGGAGTTCTTTCCTTTAATGGTTCAATTATCAGCTTATTAAAGATCATTCTCTATATATTTTTTGTAAAAGAAATTCAAAACAAATTATGACCTCTTTTGAAAATACTAACAAAAGCAAATGATAAACTTTAGCCAGTTTCTAAGAAATGTCCAAATGTCCAGGAGAAAATATAGGTGTATCTATCTATTTATCTATAGCAAAGCTTTACTATTATTTAGAAAACAACAAGAACAAAACCCAGGGAATCATCCACAGAAAGGAAACCAGCATTCTGTGAATTCACGTTTCTTTCAAAACCATTCAAAATAAAACCAAAAAGAAGAAAACAGAGTCCACTGCTCTTGTGTTTGTTAAGCACAACATATTATTTACTGACTTTTAAGAGTGTCTTCATAGGAATAGTCTTCCTTGCCTGAATATAAAATAGCATATTGAAATCTGAAAAAAATACAGCACTTAATCTAATTACATAGTTTTAAAGTAAAGGTCTTCATTTTCTCTCTGTCTCTCACTCTCTCTTTTTAAAGAAAAAAACTTTAAACTACTAACAACACCTGAGACTAATCTTAGCAAATCTAACCAATAAATACCCTTAGAACAGATTTTTGTTTTCAAAGTTACCTAGAAGTGCTAGGCATAGAACACTCTCCCCAGAAGGAAGAAAACAAAACTGACTGCTGCCCTGCCTCTCCTTGATTTCTGGAAAGTTTGTTGACAAACACAATACTGGTGATAAAAATAAGTGCAAAGTGGATGAGAGTGAAAACTATGGGTAAAAGTCAGGAAGAAAATACCAAAGTCAGTCTTAAGGTGATGTGATCAAACTGAATGAGATTCACAGCCATTTAGTCTAGAAAGTCAAAATGGCCCAAACCAAGAAATATAAAAAATATTCTTCAGCAACTGCCATTATCTGGGAAGCATCATACCAGGTAATATTTTATATGATGTGTATTTCTCTATCTTAATAACAGATTCCAAAACTAGGAAACGCTATGATGCAGGATACTGACTATTTCAATAAGGACTATAAAAGAGAACATGTGTTCAGCCCAGCACTAAGAGTTTAGGCTAGCTAGAATAACAAATGCCTTGGCAATTAGTCACGTTTACCCAAGTATCATGTACCAAAAATGTTCTTTATTATTTATATTTCAACAATAAGTTTCTTTTTTCCACCCTCTTTCCTTCATTTACCTGTGAAACTGACAATAAATCATAGCCAAAGCTACCAAATATCTGGTATACTATTTACAAGGTTCAACTTCCTAACTGATCCAGCCCTAAATTTTCTCCCACCATGAGATTCATCATCCTTGTATCCATTCTTTTCAGTCAGCATAATGGTAATGACATGGGCACCAAGGCTTGGTGGATGTGGGTTTATATTCCAGCTCCATCTAGACACGTGTCCTTGAATGACTCAGTCTGTGAAATGATAATGAAATGACACATGAATAAACATCTTGTAGGGATTCTAAATGTGATAGATATTATTTTTAGATGTTTCTTTAAAATGTGTATTATTGTGCTTCAGTGCCAAGTACTATGCTAGGCAATCAAAACACACACAAACACAGAAAAGAACACAAAATGGACCGGGTAAACCAAGCTGGCAACTTGAGAATCATTCTTACCTTCCCATCTAATCTTCTCTACCATTACCAATAAAAGCAGAGTGGGGCTCTTTCACAGCTGGGGGAAATCAGACCTAATCAGCAAGAGGTCACCAAACCTTGCCAAGGTCATGGACAAGCAAGTACCAGCCCAAGTGGTCTCCCAGTCTGGAGGAGTCTACCTCTTTTACCTTTCTTGAACTGGTTTTCTCTTTATCTGGCCACAGAGGACCTAGTTTATGTAATAATCATCTCTTGCCTGGATTACCATGTAGACTCCTAACCAGTTTCTTTGCTTTGAGATTTACTTACAAGACCATCCTTTTAAAGCAGGGGTCCCAACCTTTAGCATCTAATACCTGATGATCTGAGGTGGAGCTGATGTAATAATAATAGAAAGAAAGTGCACAATAAATGTAATCCACTTGAATCATCTGAAAGCTGCCCTTTCCCCCCATCCCATGGAAACACTGTCTTCCACAAAACAGGTCCCAGATGCCAAAAAGGTTGGGAATCACTGTTTCAAAGAATAATCTAGCCATACCACTTTCTGCTTAAAAACATCCATGACTTCTCCAAGCTTTTATGGAAAAAAATTCTGCAAGTCACAGAAGATCCTACATGCGATGCAGCTTGACTAATTTTCTAGCTTTATCCTCTTGATGTGACCTTTAATACTTACTTGTGTCATTCAGTTCTCACAATTATCTGTGCTATTTCATATTTCCATGTTTTCTGCCCTTTACCTTCTAATTCCTATTATTTCACATTTTTATTATGACAGACACTTAGTCAGATTGCAATCCATGCATTTGCTCAAATGTCTTCTTATTCCTTAATCAAGTATGAGTCCTGAACAGTAATGACTACCTATTGTTTATTTCTATATATCTACTAGCTAGGCACAGAATGGCATGCTGTTTTTTTTTTTAATTCTGAATGAATCAATAAAGATTAGTATCTATAATTTCAGTTGACTCTGTGATTGCAGCCATGAAATTAAAAGATGCTTACTCCTTGGAAGGAAAGTTATGACCAACTTAGATAGCATATTCAAAAGCAGAGACATTACTTTGTCAACAAAGGAACATCTAGTCAAGGCTATGGTTTTTCCAGTGGTCATATATGGATATTAGAGTTGGGCTGTGAAGAAAGCTGAGCACCGAAGAATTAATGCTTTTGAACTGTGGTGTTGGAGAAGACTCTTGAGAATCCCTTGGACTGCAAGGAGATCCAACCAGTCCATTCTAAAGGAGATCAGTCCTGGGTGTTCTTTGGAAGGACTGATGCTCAAGCTGAAACTCCAATACTTTGGCCACTTCACGTAAAGAGTTGACTCATTGGAAAAGACTCTGATGCTGGGAGGGATTGAGGGCAGGAAGAGAAGGGGACGACAGAGGATGAGATGGCCGGATGGCATCACCAACTCGATGGACGTGAGTCTGAGTGAACTCTGGGAGTTGGTGATGGACAGTTGGTGTGCTGCAGCCCATGGGGTTGCAAAGAGTCAGACACGACTGAGCGACTGAACTGAACTGAACTGAACAAGAAGAGATTTTAGAAATCTTCCTGTAGAACAGGATGGATCTTTAGGGAGAGTCTTGGGCAATTAGGTCCAATTTCTTTCCCCCAGATATTGTTTTGATTGAGGAAGTAGGTACTGGATTCTGCAGCCATGAGAAAGGATACTAGAAGTTCTAGAATCAGATTCAGATTCAAAATCCACACACTCTGAGTGTCCCCCGTTCTTCTAAAGAATAGTATAGTTTACCATTTCAATCCAGGAATTGCAGTGATGCCGGAGATCAAAGCCCCCAACAGTCTATTCAGGAAGTTAATTAATCATTTATTGACAACTACTGGTATCCAAATGATCTGATCATCTTGATCATTTACTCATTAATTCAGCAAATATTGATTGACAAGTGTGTCATCGTAGACATGGCAAATTTAATGGTGAACAAACAGATTTGTTTATTTTTATTGAGCATCTGCTATAGTATGCTTCTTTCCTTCTAACACATTTTGATGTGTTAGATGATGATGGATAGCCCTTTTTATCACTGGCAAGATCTCACTCTCAGGCCATACTACTGGGTCATCTTCTCCATGCAACTTGTTTCAGTGTGCAGTTCCTACCCTCCCCTGTATTCTGTTCTAATACAAAGTCCAGTCTCACTGTCTTTGTCTCACTAATACAAAGTGCAGATAAAAAAGAAAAGCATAAGTAGGCAAAGCAGATACCTAAGTAGTCTGGCATTGACCAATTCACCATCTGATGCTATTTTGATATTAAAAAAAATACACAGGGTGAGTTTCCCTGGTAAGGTTGGCAAACACTAATGAATCAGTGACTTTGAATTAATCAAAGCCATAAAAAATGAAAATGGATTTTTTTCTGACAGGTTATTGATAGGCAGAAACTAGGTTATTGAGCATATATACTTCATCTTCCAAACAAATATAAAGTCTTTGAGGGATCTTTCCTTTATTTACATCAGTTTCAGCACACAGTATACGTTATTTAGCACCTTCTTGCCCACAGTATGAGTACCATAAAAATTTGTAGACTGTCGCTCTTATAAGCAATTAAAATATTTCCAGTCCAAAGTACCAAATATGTTAAGTAAACCGGGAAACAGATATTATTTTTCTGTTAATAAAAGCCACAAAAGAATTTAAATGTATTCATTAAATAAAATGCAAATATTTATAAATTTATAAATAATAAATTAAAAGCACTGTCATTAGCCATCAAGAAATCAATACTTATATAAATTGTCTTTAATATGTGATATAAAGAGAAAGAGTTTTAAAGTTATACAGACTAGAATTTGTATTCAAATTCTGATTACAAGATGTTCCATGTAAATGGGAAAATTAATACTTTCCAAGCCTCAATGAGCTTCCCTGGTCGCTCAGACGGTAAAGAATCTGCTGGCAAAGCAGAGACCTGGGTTCATCCCTGGGTCAGGAAGATACTTTGGAGAATGAAATGGCTACCTACTCCAGAGTTCTTACCTGGAGAATCCCATGAACAAAGGAGCCTGGTGGGCTATAGTCCATAGGGACGCAAAGAGTTGGACACAACTCAGGGACTAAGGACACACACAAAAGCCTCAGCATTTAATCTGTAAGAAGGGATGACAGCTTATCTCATAGTTTATTATGAAGAATAAATAAGTACACATAAAGTATCCTAACTGGCACAGAGTAAATATTTAATCCCTGGAGAAGGAAATGGCCACCCACTCCAGTATTCCGTCTATAGGGTCACACAGACTGGGATATGACTGAAGCAGTTTAGCAGCAGCAGCCAGTATTTTTGCATGGACAATCTCATGGACGGAGGAGCCTAGTGGGCTATAGTTCATGGGGTTGCAAAGAGGTGGACAAACAGAACAACTGAGCACACAAATATTTAATATTTTTAAGTGATATACTATAGTTTTTTATTTCAAGTGTTTTGGGGAGGACAGGGAAAACTGTTACATGGTAATTTCAGAATATGTCACTATAATGAATAATAAATAAGAGAATAAGAGATACACAGATCATCTCTTTCTTTTACTGTCTTAAAAAATAATTGTAGGCATTGTGATGAGACTTTTTAGTATTTTAAAGTCTGAATTGTAATTCCAAGACTGGTTCTTTGTAGCATAGAAAGTTATTTTTAGCATGACTAAATATTTTGGATTTTTCACAGCAAGAATGCCTACTGAAGCTTATGACAACTCTTTCAAAGCTTTGCTTACTGAGCCATTACCCCACCATTGAGAAAGGACACAGGGCATTCCTCTTGCTTACTTAGAAATCAACACCATAGGCCGACACTAAGTATTTTTGAACAAGATTTCCTAAAATGTCACAGAGCCTGAACATTTATTATCTGGCTTCAACATGCTATGGACCCAAGCCTAAACTTGACTTATTCTGTCTGAAGCTTTTGATACTTCTCAATGACAAAAAAAGCTCTTTCAGGGCTCTAAAACTCTGTAGCTATAAGAATAAAGGTTACAGAGTGACTTTCAGTTTTAAAATAAAATCCTCCTTGAGGTCAAGCATTCACCAGGGGGTAAGAAGATCAAAGACCAAAGCTGGTCTTCTTCAAAGTCACTTGAAATCATGGAGATGCCTAAGTCCCAAATCACACAATTATAACTCATACACACACACACACACACACATTCATGCAGTCTTTTAAGCATTTATCAACCATTTACTATGTGGTAGACACTGTTCTGCACATGTAGGATATATTCATTAACCGAACACAAAATTCCCTGCCCTCATGAAGTTCACACCGCCCCACCCCACCATGCGGTGTGGGTGATGTGGGAGAAATGGAGAAAAAAATATAACAATACACATAAGCCGTAGTGTAGACTTTAGCTTTCCCTGGGCCAGTCACGCCCATATCTGTCTTCATGCCTTTGGATTTGCTTTTCTCTATATCTGGAAAGCCTTTTTGTCATCCTAATAGACCAAGGTCAATCACCTTCTCTATGGAGACTGTGCTAGCTCTCCTGAGGCCAGATGGAGATTTATTGTAGCTCTTTTATGGTATTTATGATTGTCTTCTAATTGAAGACACATGTCTGTCTCAGTGGAAAACAAATTCCTCCAAGTTAGGAACTAGCAAAGACAAATTCTTAGCAAGTATTGAATCACCAGGCCACCCAGTACAGAGCATAATCAAGTCACACCTTCAATGAATATTCAGTTAAAGACTGAATGCAGTTTTATTCTGTAATAAGGAAAAGAAAGATTAGTTGTGAGTTTAGCTATGACTGGATGTTTCTTTGCACACAATCCACACCAAAGCTTGGACATAAACTTATGGAAGACTATGCTTGAAATAAAACTATTTTATGTGAAATATAATGGCATTGTTTAACTAACAGCCAATTTGGCAGGCATGGCAATTCAAAAGCAAACTTTTAATCAGTTGATACAAATAGCCTGGATAGAAATACTAATTTTGTAGTTTGATTATCTTTGAAAATTTTATCTGTGCTATAATCATTTGGATGCTGAGTTTGGTTACGATGTTTATTTTCTTCAAGCTTCTAATTATCACAAGAAAATTAAATTACTGTGTTACTCTGAGAAGGAAATCAGCCCTCTGACTACGTTACTGTGACTGGAACAGCGGACAGAGATTCCTTTGGGGACCTTTAATTTAAGGCAGGGGGTAGTCTAGGAGCGGAAGTCCTCATAAGCTATGCCCCACTGCAGTATCAGATCTGTGGTTTTCCAGAGTGGACCCTCTCAAGACAGTATCTATCAGATTAGCAGACTGCTTCTTTGCCAGTGGTCTCCAGTCTTAGATTTTTCTTGTCTGTCTTCACTTCAGAGAACCTTGCATTCATTTATTCAATCATGCAATCAAAGAAGAAGTTGCATTTCTGATATAGAAGAACGTTTAGGAGCAGGCTAACACCCATGTCTGCAATCAACTGTCAGGGTAATATCAGATCTTCTCTAAAACTGATAACTAGCATCATCAGCCTTTAACCAGTGTATAATACAAAGTACTATGTAGCTGTTGATACTAAATAAGGAGGCATTCCTTCTTGAACTTTACTGACTTTTCAAGGACATGATTTCATGGAAAAAAATTTCTCTACCCCAAATCTAAGGCAAATGCATTCACACTTCTCTTGCATAGCCCCACCACTTATCTTCATGTTGAGCACAGCAAATATGTGATGATCAATATATCAGTCTTACTTAGAAATGTGTGGTTTTGCTTGAGCATGCTGTATGCAGTTCCCTTAAATAGCATAGGGAGGAAGAAGTAAGGTAATTCTTCAAACATTATATACAGTTTTCCTTATCAAAATTCACTCATACTGCTACTGCTATGGTGAAAGTCTCAAAGAGTAGTATAATGTCTACAACACAGGAAAAAAAAATCATGAAGATACACTTTTAGAAGGCGTGGGTGTTTATATTCCAGCTAAATAAACTAGTTGTTGATTGAAATGAGTTTTTCTGTATCAGTGACTACTAGCAAAAGATAATGTATTTGAATTTTTGTAAATTTGAATTCAAATTTTACTGATTTTTTGTTATAACTTTATCACAGGGACCTAGTCTTGGGCACACTTTTTTCTTTGGGGTAATTAAAGCAAAGAGCCTTTTCTGAGCTTAAAAAAAAAAAAGTATCTTTCACAACATAATTGCACACAGAATTGTAGCCTAATGGCTGTCAAAAATCAGCTCTTGAACATTAGTTTCTGTCTGGTGTTTAGCAGTGACAAATACACTCTGTCAGGCTCTATAGATTTTCTATCCTTTCAAAGAAGGAACAAATACTTACTGATTTCTGGAAACATTTACAAATCTGTAACTTAGCTTCTAATATGGTTGCTTTGGGAGCCAACATAGGTTAAAGTTAAGTGCATAATCCCACCTATTAAACATATTAAATATGTGTGCCCTGTTTTAAGGAACCATCTAGTATAAATATGTGTACATAAAACAAATAAATTGGAAAGTAATTTTACTATAAAAATAATTTTCTTATATCTAAAGGTTTTCCCTTAGGGTTCCTTTAAGTTTAGTGCCTCTAGAGCATTTAAGTGATGTGTACATATAATTAAAGATTAAAAACGTAACTGAAAACGCAGAGCTCAATTTTATTTTCTCATTGAATTCACCATTAACTATAGCTCAATAGGGCAAAAAATGTCAGTAAAATAACTAAAAATTAAGTAAGTCAAATAAGCTCAACTAGAAAAAATAACTTTACACTTAACTCTTATGGAGTTGATAAAAAGAGATAAATCTTACCAGGTAGAGGGCCTATAAGGGTACTCAATGCAACTTTCCAAGCCTTTAGTATTGAACTTGGAAACATTACAACATACAATTGAACAGTTTAATTGTGAGTTCCATTTTTATCATTGCAAATTGACTGAGCCATTGGGTCATCTCAAAGATTATTATAAACAAAAATAGACTTTTGTGTGTTTAGCAGCACTTGACTGAATTTTTTCCTACAAAATAGAGTACTATTCTACTTCTATAGAAGTGCCCTTTGCTTTCAGAGAAAATACTCTAACCAGTATCTGCCTCCAGACTGGCCCCACACACTGACCTATGTTCTTCCCTACTTTAAGCCCCTTAATGGTCCCTCACAGCTTTCAGGGTAAAGTTGAAGTCATCATGAATGCTTATCTACTCCTATCTGTCTTTTCTACATTGTCTCAGGCAACCACTTCCCGTATGATTTGGAACAACAACAGCTTTGCCCCAAATGACTCATGCTCAGCTGTGTTATGCCTAGAAGGTCTTCTGACTCTATCTAGTTATGGCCTACTTAGCCATCAGAATTCCAGTTATGAGCCACCTTCTTCATGTTTCCATCTGATCTAGGTGAAGCCAAAGCAGGCTATAGCATACTCTATTGTTTTAACATATTTATTTATAAACAGTGATTTATTTGGGGTTTTTCTCTATCTGATGGTCACACAACTTTATATCCCAGAAGCCTAGTGCAGTACTTAGGTGCATAGTAAGTGCTCAGCAAATGTATGCTGGAAAGATGAATGAATCAACCCTATCAATAGGTAAGTGGAATTTTTTTAAAGTTAATTTGAACAGCATATCATAACTGAAAGGAATCCACGGGATTCATAACAAAACACCAACCAATTTATAAATCCGTAAGGTGATGAGATAAGGAGATAAGAGGCCTATATTTGTTGAATTAATTATTTGGAAGAGGTCCTGTGCTAAGTACTTTTCATCTCATTTAAATACCATAATCATACATATAATCCTGATAATATTTTTCATGTATTATTCTTAATGTAACTTAGCATTTATTGAGTACTACATATGTGCCAGTAAAGGTGTTAGGTGATTCACATCACACCACTTAACTGTCACAACATTTCAAAGGAAGCACTATAACTTAATTTATAAACAAGAAAATTAGTGCTCAGACAGGCCCCAAGCTCATAAGGTTGGTAAACAATGAAGTTCAGATTTTTCACCCACACTGACTGGTTCTCTAGGCAGTGTTTATTTCACTGAAACAATATCACATTATGCAAACTGTTTTCCAGAGATCTATTAAGATATTAATAGCTTGCTCCACTCCCAGCAATCCACTCCAGTATTCTCGCTTGGGAAATCCCATGGACAGAGGAACCTTGCAGACTACAATCCATGGGATCACAGAGTCGGACACGACTGACCGACTAACACACACCACTCCCAAAAAAGGTTTTGCGGTTAGATAAGTTTAAAATACTTTTTCCTTTTACAAACAGATTCTCTTTTAGAAATTTACAATGACGTTAGTCGTATGTCACAGCTCTGAAAACATTAAGAAGCCTGTTTAACTGTCTAACCAAGTGTTTTCCAGTTTTAAGAAAGTACCTCATTTTAATTTTTTTACAGACCATTAAAGTTATGCCCATAAACTTCATGAATGCTTTCAGCTGAAGTTATATTAAAATAGGGTAAAAGAGGTTCTTTTTTGGCCCAAACCTCTTTCGAATTCCATTTTGATGGGAAGATGAAAAACTCTTAAGTTCCTTTTCCTTTTATGACCCCTTAATTTTCAATTGACCATAGGATAAAAATATGATCAGGAAAAACTGTGGTCTGATTTATGAGAACTAATTAGTCTCAGAGTTGAAAGTATTTTTCTTCTCTGATTTACTTATCAAATATATTTGTTGAATGAACTGCCTGGAGCCTATGCTAGGCACTGGGCAAAAAAATTATGCCAGGTATAATTCCTGTCCTCTGGAAAGCCTGGCATTCAGAAAGCTGGAAAATAAAATCCCCAAATAAGCAATGACTATGTTTAAAATATATGCTCATATTTCTCTATTTTGATGTATATGTCAATATGGGGCTGTGAGATGATTTACCAGGGTAAATCAGTGTAAAAATCACATAGAGCACTGTTTGGTTCTAGTTTGTGATACACATTGATTCCCATGTACCCAGAATTCCATGTTTCTTACTGTCTTAACTCTCAAGATGAAGACACAGCTCATAGACAATGAAATGCATAAACAATGCAAAGTAGTTTACCTCTTTCCATGGCTCTAAACAACAAGATTAAAAAAAAAATACTGAACTGTTCATTAGCCACATAAAAGTACATATATTTGAGAATGGTTAAAAAACCTTTACAATTTCTAGTACCTGCTCATTTTCTTATATTCTTTTTCTAAGAGTCTAATAAAGGAAAGCTTTTCAGAAAGTCTACTTTCAACTTCAAGTAGAGAAAAATGATTCTCTAAATGATATCAATCACAAATTTTACCATGGCCTGGGAAAACAGATAATTTATTCTTACAGAAAAATTTCACTCAATTCACTATCTACTCCTATAGCCTAAAAAAAAAAAAAAAAAAGAGAGATAATATAGAGAACTTTTAATATATGAAGGTACTCAGATTATTTTTTCTAAAAAAAAATCACATGATTTTACAAAGCATAACATTTTCCTTAGTCTTTTGGGTTCTATTTGATTTCTTATTATTCAGTGATTTTAAATATGAAACCATGTCCCAGCTCCATTTCTAACTGTCAGATAAAGTTTGTTGCTCACAACATTACCAGCACCTACCATATCCATGAATGTCTCCGGGGAGGAGGTAAATCTCCAACATGCAACATCCTGAAGGGCTGGGGTTCTCTCAGGATCCCAGCACTCAGGAACTTAGTTCATTTTCATTAATTTCCCTGTGTTCTTGCTGCCACATAGCTATTGCTTAGCTCTTTGTCCTTTTAATTTTCTTTCCGATGGCATGCCACTTCCCAGGGCAGAGTAGATATCATTTTCAATATGAATACAAATGACTTAGCAATCAACATGTAAGCATTCAACTGGAACAAAATCAGTAGTTTCCTTTAGCTATCAAATGAGAAAATCGATCTGCAGTCATATCTGAATGATAGCTTCCCATGGTGGTGCGTGGAGCATTTCTTCCAATTTACCTCAGAAAAGGAAAGCATCTGAGTTGCTAAGATTGCTGAAAAATCTCCCTTTAAACAGTATCCTCTGTTTTCTCTCTCATTTTGCATTTTCTCCTCCATGCTTGCTGATGTGTCAGCATGTTTTCAGGTTTTCTTTTAACTGAGATAGTGATCAGATTAATCAAATACAAGCCTCTCTCCTACCTTTTGCATTGCGTTTGGAGCTATCAAACCTCCTGTCTGCCTCGTTCTGCGTTGTTCAGCCCATTCGGAGCACGATGAAAGAACACCTAACACACAGGGTCAGATTTCCTGAATGACATATGTTAGACCACAACAAAGGAGAAAACCCCGGAGAGATTATAAGTCCTTTTCATCACAGGAGATTACAGAGCAAAGAAAATGTCTATGTTACACAAAGAAATAACAGTGTGACTGGAATAACAAATTCTATTTTGCCCAGGTTTGGGATCAACATCCCTGACTGCTCTAAGCACACTGGTGGCTATTTAAACTTCCACCTCTGGCCCAGGAAGATTGGCCTTTAAGCAGATACAAGAGACCTTAACTGCCACTGGGATCATTATTAACACTGCACAGCAGTAACAGGTTCAGAAATCCTCAGACAATGAAGAACTAAAGGCATCTCCCAGAGTGACAAATTATACCCCAAAGACATTCAACAGAAAAGACAAGGATCTCAGCATTCTGGATCTCCAAGCAGAATGTGATAAGGGCTAAGGCTCATACTGACAAACACTGGTTTGCAATTAAATGAGGAGATGAGACGTGTCTTCATGGCTTCCCCTTTGTCTCTTGTTATAGGACTTAGTTTTATTTAACATCCTTTAATAATCCTGTATTTTAACTAAATCTGTGCTTCTAAAGGGATATTTGGTTTCATTACTTCAGATTTGCCTTCACATTTCAACTACCCAAGCCTCACTATCTCAGAGAAACTGACCTTAAGATAGAATTCATTTTATGCAAGGCAGCTACAGTTATAAGTTTTTATACATAAGGCATAAATATACATATATAAGCATATATAACTATATTCACAGGTGATCAAAGCTTAACATGAAAACGAGTTTTCTAACTAGACTTCCTCTTGTGTCCCGGCCCCACTACAGTCTATTGTCAAAACAGTAGTCAGGGTAATTCTCTGAAAACCTAACTCAGGTCGCATTATTCATCAGCCCAGCACCTCTCAGTTGGTTCCCTTTCATTCCAATTGGGAATCAAAGCTCTTCCAATGGTGTACAAGGGCTTAGATACAATTCCCATGGTCTTCCTAATTCTGCTGC